>NC_036871.1:14612499-14686810 GCF_002910315.2 Salvelinus sp. IW2-2015 | reverse complement strand
CTTATGTGTGTGTGTGTGTTTCAGACTGATTTGAAGATACTTGTGTGTTGTGATCTATGACCCTACTGTATCAGAATAATAGACTAGAACATGTTCACCCCCTCTCTCACATCTCATCCAGTTTCAGATCTCGAAGGCGTCCTACCCCCACACACACACGCACTCACACAAATACTCCCTCAGTGCCTCAGCCTCTCCCCAGCCTGCTGCTTCAGCCTCTCCCCCAGTCTGCTGCCTCAGCCTCTCCCCACCTGCTGCTCAGCCTCTCCCCAGCCTGCTGCCTCTCCCCAGCTGCTGCCTCAGCCTCTCCCCAGTCTGCTGCCTCAGCCTCTCCCCAGCCTGCTGCCTCAGCCTCTCCCCAGCCTGCTGCCTCTCCCCAGCCTGCTGCCTCAGCCTCTCCCCAGCCTTGCTGCCTCAGCCTCTCCCCAGCCTGCTGCCTGAGCCTCTCCCCAGCCTGCTGCCGGCCTCTCCCCAGCCTGCTGCCTCAGCCTCTCCCAGCCTGCTGCCTCAGCCTCTCCCCAGCCTGCTGCCTCAGCCTCTCCCAGCCTGCTGCCTGAGCCTCTCCCCAGCCTGCTGCCTCAGCCTCTCCCCAGCCTGCTGCCTCAGCCTCTCCCCCAGCCTGCTGCCTCAAGCCTCTCCCCAGCCTGCTGCCTCAGCCTCTCCCAGCCTGCTGCCTGAGCCTCTCCCCAGTCTGTCTGCCTCAGCCTCTCCCCAGCCTGCTGCCTCTCCCCAGCCTGCTGCCTCAGCCTCTCCCCAGGCCTGCTGCCTCAGGCTGAGGCAGCAGGCTGGGGAGAGGCTGAGGCAGCAGACTGGGGAGAGGCTGAGGCAGCAGGCTGGGGAGAGGCAGCAGGCTGGGGAGAGGCTGAGGCAGCAGGCTGGGGAGAGGCTGAGGCAGCAGACTGGGGAGAGGCTGAAGCAGCAGGCTGGGGAGAGGCTGAGGCACTGAGGGAGTATTTGTGTGAGTGCGTGTGTGTGTGGGGGTAGGACGCCTTCGAGATCTGAAACTGGATGAGATGATGAGAGAGGGGGTGAACATGTTCTAGTCTATTATTCTGATACAGTAGGGTCATAGATACACAACACACAAGTATCTTCAAATCAGTCTGAAACACACACACACACATAAGCACACACCAATTAGAAAGGGACCGATGTCACCATTGCAAGCACGTCTCCGCTCCACCGTCATGTCATAACAGTGACTTCCTAGGATATTTAAAACACCTCGCGAGACGTCGCTCCCCTACTTGACTTTCTCCACAGCAACACACGCCAAATCTCCACACAGCACGCCAACGGGACAAGCTGAGCTTAGAACCGAGGCAACTGACATCATCATCACCAACATCATCATGCCTTCTATTGTTGTTCCATAGTTGATGAAATCTATTTCTGTCGAGACATGTTGAGCACCTGACCTTGCTTCAGAAGGCTCCAGACATGAGGTAAGCAGGAAGTTATGTTCATAATGACAAATGAATCCACCCGCTAGAATATTGTACTGAGACCTTTATTATGTATTCACTTGATCATCTCACTGTGTATCTTAAATGTATGCCTACATTCAGATATAGATCTCTCTGTTCGATATCACTTGCCCTTCTTGAGCAGTTGTCTGGGACAGGAATGTTGTTTTGATGTGCCAACCCATAGGCAAGTTCTCTGCATTTGAGGCTACTAAGCCAATGAAACTGCTCCACGAGATTCTTGACATGTTTATCAAGCTGAGACTCCATGTCCTCTGCTACTCTGTCATAGCCTCTCTTTTATCAAGCTAGACTCCATGTCCTCTGTTACTTGTCATAGCCTCTCTTTATCAAGCTGAGATCCATGTCCTCTGCTACTCTGTCTTAGCCTCTCTTTATCAAGCTGAGACTCCATGTCCTCTGCTACTGTATAGCCTCTCTTTATCAAGCTCAGACTCCATGTCCTCTGCTACTCTGTCTCATAGCCTCTCTTTATCAAGCTGAGACTCCATGTCCTCGTTACTCTGTCATAGCCTCCTCTTATCAAGCTGAGACTCCATGGCCTCTGCTACTCTGTCATAGCCTCTCTTTATCAAAGCTCAGACTCCATGTCTTCTCGCTACTCTGTCATAGCCTCTCTCACACAGGTACATGTTCATTGTCTTTATTGTCAATGTACCTCTTCAGTGTCCTTCAGTCTATTTCTTCCTCCCTTGCTGCTGCTTCCCTTCTCTCACTTCCTTGGCTGCTCTTTCAAGAACCTCAAGGGTGGCTAGACTCCTTGTTTTACTAGACTATCTTGAGTTCATATGCATGACACATTGCAAAAATACTCTGCATATTATRCCATTGGTTCAACTTACCCAAAGGCAAACATTTTTACTATATTGGCCCACACAGCTACAAGGATGCCTTTTCATGCTAGGTTTAGGACCTCATATTGAAGCTTATAGAGACCCTACATTATGTATAAAAAGTATACTTTGGTTTAGATACAAGCATCATGAAACCTATAACAACACATTCATTTGGTTTGGTGAAAATCTGTTTTTAGGACCTAACTTGCTAATCACTTTTTCCATGTGATTTCTTCCATCAGACTCCATGAAATGATGAACTCTTCSTAAATATTTGGGCACATGATACATTTTGTGTATGGTTTCCTAGAAACAAGCGSTGGCTCAACTAACCCATTGGCTCAACTTGACTCACTCTCACGTACTTGCATATATCATGCACACATATTTCCATGAAGGAGTCCAACAAACCACTGGTATCCGAACAACAATCATATAAAACAAAACTGGCCAGCATAATGCCTATGCACACAGTACATTGTCTTATAAAACAAATTGCATGGTACACAAATTCCTGGAGCACCAAAAACATTCAGAACCGCTCGCCAGTAGACTTTGCGGGATAGCACTGGAGGTTTACAGAGAAAAATCTGTCAGTTTAGGAAATTTCAAACGACATTGCAATTACCAGTCACCCCAATCAGAGAGGACAAGGCTGGGGGGGCTGGACCGGAGCTGGCCTTGCTTGGCCCAGTAAAAGCCCCTCTGGCAGCCGAACTAGCCCCTCAGGCAGACCTGCCAACCATCCATCCATCCATCTACTGCTGCCCTCAGAGAAAGCCAAGCAGGCAGAAAGTGGCACAGTAGACAGACTTCCGCTCATAAACTACTGCAGCCCAGAGGCTCAGAAGCCCAGAGGGTCAGAGGGTACCAGAGGTCACATAACTTTCAGAAATCTGCATTTTCAAACTGCAGACCATAAAATGCCGTATAAACCATTTTACCTGCGTTTTATATTGAAGGTCAACCGTGGTGTTTTGCTTCAATAGAATGATAAGGGACGTGATACTATAGTTTTACTTAACAAAATACATTAGTGCAACCAACACATTTGCCGGGAAAATAGTTATCATCAGATGACAACAGAAGTGCAATGCTATTTGGCTAGCAGCCACACATAGATAAGTAAATTGGCTTGCGGTGAAAAAGCAAGGTATTTTTTGCAAAAAAACGATGCATGGCCATCATATTTCTCATGTTTAGGGCCTCTCGAGTGRTCTAAGGTGCTTGAGACGTCACTACAGAGCCGGGATTGATCCCAGGCTGTGTCACAGCCGGCCGTGACCGGGTGACCCATGAGGCAGCGCACAATTGGCCCAGCGTCGTCCAGGCTATGGGAGGGTTTGGCCGGCCGGGATAGCCTTGTCCCATCGCGCTCTACTGACTCCTTGTGGCGGGCCAGATGCCTGCAAGCTGAAGCAGACCGCCAGTTGTACGGTGTTTCCTCTGACACATTGTTGTGGCTTGCTTCGGAGTTAAGCAAGCAGTATGTCAAGAAGAGGTGCTGCTTGGCAGAGTCATTTTGGAGAACGCTTGGCTCTCAACCTTCGCCTCTCCCGAGTCTGTATGGGAGTTACAGCGATGGGACAAGACTGTRACTACCAATTGGATATCACGAAATTGGGGAGAAAAAGTAGTAGCCAGCTACATTTCCTAATGTTTTGCTTGAAGTTAATCTTGCATTTTAACTTGCTACCGAAGAAAAACTACACAGGAGGAAAGTACCGGAGAAAAGTAGCCTTCACAGATCAGTCAGAGTGCTTTCTGGTGATCCAATGGCAAGGGCAAAGATATTTAATCCAAGTGGAGAAKTGCAACTGAAGCACATCATTTGTCCTTTTACATTCATGATTTGGAGCGAACCTTGACTGAAGCCGAGCAGAATTTACAAAAATAAGCATTTTAGATCTGCGTGTATAAAACGCAGCAAGATATTTTTTTCTGCATTTTATCTTTCCTTTTCTGCCTGAAAAAACAGAATCCTGCGTTAACGTCTCCCTCTGCTATACCCTCCCTAGTCTCCATGCTCCCACTGCCTCTCCACAATACAGCTAACTGCCAACATTACCTACCCACCACCCATTCCACTCTCTACCCTCCCTAGTCTACCTCTCCACAACCCAGCTACTGCCAAAACCACTGAGGGGAAAAGAAGATAGCTGTGCCCTCTTGACCAATCAAAAACTAGCCAGAGCAAGAGTCAGGAACTAGAGCTGGAGCCAGCAACAGTGGCCCAAGAGGATTGGAATAAAAACATTTTAATGAATTCCTCAACAAATATATATATTTTTTACAAATAACTAGCAAAACAAATAAAACTGTTTGGTTTTCAACTGTTTATGCTAGTGGAAAATATAGACAAGTTCAACTGTATGTCAGCAAAAAGATTTGTTTACAGGCCTCATCCAAGTACTATGAAGTAGCTTCCTCTGTTCCATTTCCTTTCTTGTGGTTTAGGACAGTGACATTTTGGCCAAATTGGTTCACAAATGGAAAGAATTCCTCTATCTCTAACCTGGTTAAACTCCCGTACCTGTCCCACTATCACTCCATTCCCTAAAAGGCCTTCCCATCCCATCCCACTTTCCCCCTCTCCTTACCCTGGAAGGCGGTGGCGTGGCCGGAGATGAGGTACTTCAGCTCGAAGCTGTAGGAGCGGACATTCTGGAGGGTCTCTCGTCTCACCGCCACCTGGTAGCTCTCCTCCATCTTGCGGGTGCAGCAGGACGGGCCCTGGTGCTTGCACACCAACAGGTCCACATCTGATGGGACAGAGGGAGAGAGAGGACAGGGTTAGGTCTATATTTGATTGATTTTATTTCTGTGTCATACACTGCATAGCCCTTATGGGCTTATAAGATGCTATTTCGTGAGCACAAAATACAAAACAAAATGACATTTAACAAATCAACAAAGTACAGGTATCGATTACCTTGTCACGTTACAATACAAAACAATACATGTATCCTTCTCCCTCAGGCTTTAAAAAAAAGAAATTGAGCAATATCGAAATCCTTTCTGAAAAAGAAATTCTAGCCTTTGTTCATCATGTAGCCAGAACACTTCAGGGTGAGCATTTTACTGCAGTGGGCTAAATCTGGGTCATAAAAAGTGTTTCTTGGTAAGTCTTAAACAAATCTACTTTGAAACAAAAGTATACACCTCACACAGATGGTTATGGGCTTAAAAAAAGAACACACGTGTACCATGTCAGATATAGAGTTGAAATGTATTACATTTAGAGTTTGCATCACAATATTACACTTTATATACAACACAGAATACTGAAATATAACAAAATCGTTAAACACCAGATCTTCAGCAGGTAGAATTTTTTTATTCATTGTGAAATTATCCAAAATAGAAATAATATTCCACCCATGAGGCCACCATAGGGCGATTTGTTAATTTGACTGCAGGAAAGTTTTTACAAAACAGAAGATGTCTCACATCACCATATAGAGCACTGTTTCCCAACTCTGGTCTTATACCTATTCTACTTGTCAACCAATCATCAAGCCCTTGACAGGTTGAATCAGGTGTTTTTGTTCGGGGCTACAACAAACACGGTGTGCAGTCGGGGGTACTGGAGGACTGGACTATATATGGTGAAGTGAGCGCTCGGCTCCCCTCATCACTCTCTGCCACGGCCTCCCGCCAACTCGACACATTCATTATTTCATTATGGGTGCAGTGAGGCAGATCCTACTTGGTTTCTCAAGGAGAGGCTGTGCAGTCTTGCTCTACCTGTGTCCATTCACATAGAACAGGTTAAGCCTAATTCAGAGGCAAATTGTTGGGCTTTGTTGCTTGTGTGTATATATATCTACAGCAATTATTGACTGGATATGGTGTATCATATGGCAACTTCACCATTGGACCACCAAGACCTTCCTCATAGCCACTCTACCATAAAGGCCTGATTGGTGGAGTTCTGCAGAGATAGTTGTCCTTCTGGAAGGTTCTCCCATCTTGTCAGAGTGACCATCGGGTTCTTGGTCACCTCCCTGACCAAGGCCCTTCTCCCCCGAAAGCTCAGTTTGGCTGGACAGACAGCTCTGAGAAGAGTCTTGATGGTTCCATCTTCTTCCATTTAAGAATGATGGAGGCCATTGTATTATTGGGGGGGGGGGGGATCTTCAGATCTGTGCCTCGAGACAGTCCTGTCTCGGAGCTCTACGGAAAATTCCTTCGACCTCATGGCTTGATTTTTGCTCTGACATGCACTGTCAACTGTGGAACCTTGTATAGACAGGTGTGCCTCTCCAAATCATGTCCAATCAACTGAATTTACCACAGGTGGACTCCAATTAAGTTATAGAAACATCTCAAGGATGATCAATGGAAACAGGATAAACCTGAGCTCAATTTCGAGTCTTATAGAAAAGGGTCTGAATACTTATGCAAATAAGGTATTTCTGTTTTTAATTTTTAATACATTTGCAAAAAGTTCTAAAAACCTGTTTTYGCTTTGTCATTATGGCGTATTGATGACGGGAGGAAATTATTTAATCAATTTTAGAAGGCTGTAACGTAACAGAATTTGGAGAAAGGGAAGTGGTCTGAATACTTTCCGAATGCACTGTACAACCTGAGCATAGAACAAGAGGAGAGAGAACGAGAGAAAGTATATAAGATTATGTAGAATTTCATACATGCTTAGCTTACCACTAAAAACACAAGCTCTGCTTGGAGTATAAATAGTGCTGGTGAATGTGTTAGATCATATAGCCTATGCAAGCACACGCAGACACGCACGCACGCACACATACACACACACGCACACACACACACAGACAGACACACACACTATGTGAGACACTTTTACATCACTGTATAAACTGGACTCGCACTAGCCATAATATCTTGGCCCATAATAAACCACATAAAGAGTCATCTAATATGATCCTGAGTGAGGCTCAATCAGGCACCATGACATCAACACAGTTCCCACATTAGTCAGTCCACCCTGTCGTGTCACGCTGCCTGACACCCTCCTCTACCACTCTCATACTGTCAGTTCCATATATAAACACGACCATGACATCACCGAGGCTGGCCACAGTTAGCAGAACGTGTAATACTAAAACTCTCCCCCTCTGCCGTTCCCCTCTTCACTGCCCCCCACCCCCTCGTCCCCCTTGCTGTCCCCCACCACTCTCGTCCCCTCCAGCCGGGTACTCATAAGGCTGTGCCCTGATACGATAACTCATTTTGGGGGTTGGTTGGAGAGGCGAGGGGAGTGGGGAAGGGTGGTGTGGGCCTATACGCCAGGCCGAGTGCTTCCCTCGTCCAAATCCACCCCTGAAACACAATAGGGTTGCACTTGTCTCATTCCCTCTCTCGTTCATTTGTTTGACATGCCCCTAGCGCCACATGGCTGTCACTTATTTACCCAGAGGGAGAGAGAGTCCACTGAGCCCCCATCTTTTCCAATCACCTAGGAATGGAGTCACAACTGGACTGACCTCCACACGGCTCTCCCTCTATCTGTCTGACTGTCTCCCACCTTTTTTTTCTGTCCCAGAACACCCTTCCTTCTTATGTCTGGTTATTTCTTTCCACCTGTTCTCTGTCTCAGACTGCCCCTCTGCCTTTATCTGTTTTCTCCGTCTGTCTCCAGGTCCTTGTTCTCGGCTCCAAGCCCTGTTTATGTGTTGCTGACCCTCTATCCCAGATCTCTCACACTCTGTTCCTGACCCCATGTCTCCTTCTGTCTCTTTCCCAGAACCCTTCACCATGCTCTTCTCTCTATGCCCCTGACCCTTTCTCTCCTGGCTGGCTCACCACTCTGTTTATCTCCAATATGAAACTAATATCCAGGCCACAGACTCACAGTGGAATCCAGCTTGGCCTCCCAGTCCTTCATGTCTAGCGACGGGGGAGGAAGAGATACCCATAAAGACTTTGGCAGCCACAGCCACCAACCGCTGCTATCAGGATAGGTCAACGGTGTCAGGAATATTCCAGAACATTGATTATAACCAAGGTCTTATCTATGTTGTCCATATGGTGGGTAGATTGCTGTTRTGGACTTTATTGAACGCTGATKAGAAGAACCAGTATTTTGTGGGGTGAAGTAACGAACAGATTGTTGCAAGTCCTTTAATATTGGACAGGTCTTGCAATTCGCAAAGAGTCCAACGTCAAAGGGAACTGCACAATAGCAAGTGATTCACAGCCTATTGAAGTGACCTTTGCTAATCCTCCCTTTGTGTAAACGTAATATCTGAGACATACTGTAGTACGAACAAAAGCTTGAAAACACTGCAATCTCTAGGATGAATCTAAGATATAGTCAGTTACTATGATACATTTCCTCTCAACAAAATATTTTCCTTTCAACAAAAGCATTCATGGTAAATGTTTTTATGGTAACAGCCATYGTAGCTCATGGTCTCGATGTGGCTTAAGTCCCTTATAGGGCAAAACTCCTGCCCCTTATACAACAATGCTTCAGTCTCTTGCAGGGCATACCTACAGTTCCTTAGCACTAATGTAATTTGATACAGACCCAAGAGAGTTGGTGGGGCAAGGCCCAACTCCACAGGTCCTGGTGGTAAATTAGCGATTAGTGTGTGCGTCGCTCCGCTCGTTCTGCCTGGCCAGACATTCACACACAGCTCAGAGTGCCGAGTCAGAACTCAGCCCTTTAATTCCCTAATTGGCCTCAGGTGACAAATACCTCCGGACTAATTGGGCGTATTAAGCCACCGCTCCATTCACAAAGTCTCAACTTGTTGGTCATGATTACTTCCGCCACGTCTCAGTGCCATTGGGTACCCTGTGGGTAAAAACGGGAGAAAGTCTTGACGGTAGAAAAGCGCTCTTGGTTAGCAGCCAGACTTCCTTTAAAAAAAACATCCCAGGCACAATTTTTTTGCATCACACATCTAGTCAAAAAAGGAGTGGACATTTAGTTTTGAGTGGAAATGTTGTTTTGATTTGGATAGGGTATTGGCGGGGAGGCCGGCGATTTCCTGACGCTGCTGTTTGGATATGTTTTTCAGAGAGCAGGAATAACTCTGTGGGAAAGCAGGTCATTAATGCAGGAGTTTAGTCCTCTACATATTGCTGCCTCTCTCTCTACTAGACTCTTCCACCTCAGGAAGCGCTATCCTTTTGAAGTCGTCCCATCCAGTGAACCTGCAGGATATTTACTCTGTATTGATTTGCTGTGCTTGGGCAGGACCGTGTTTAAAGAAAACACAGCTCAAAAGGGGCTTTGCCGCATACCTGCATTTTTGGACGGCCCTGAATCGCGCCTGGAATGTCAGGCTTCTCCAGGCATACGAGCTGGCAGCGCCCACAGTGACTGGCGCAGGGGTCCAGAGCCAGAGGCTAGGGCCAGGGGGCAGGGCAGGCTTGGATGTGGTTCAGACGGGTTGAGGCCAAGGGGCACTTGGGGCTTGGTAGACTGTTGGGTTGTTGGATGTGGGGCGCTAGAGGTCTAGTGGATTATTGGATTTGGGGGCAAAAGAGGTTGAGGGCAGGGTTATGGGGCACTGGGGGCAGTTGGATGTGGGTTAGAGGATTGCGAAGGAGGGGGAGGGGCAKATGGGCTCAAGTAGAGGGGCCACTTGAGGCTTAGTGGACTGGTGGAATTGTGGATGTGGGGGTAGAGGGTTTGAGGACAGAGTCAGAGGGAACTAGGGAATGTTGGATGTGGGTCAAAGGAGTTGAGGGATAGGGGATTGGGTTGTTGGATGTGGAGGCTGAGAGGTTTACGAAGAGGGTGCTTTAAAACAGTTAGAGGGTTTAGCTTCAGCCACAGGCCTTGCCTATCTACAGCACTCTGACTGTCTGCCAAACAGCTGTTTGACTGACCATGGCCTCATGAAAAAGTACTACTGAWTTACTACTCATCACTACTACACAAGATCTACACAAAACCTACTGGTTTTACTACTTGATTGCTACTGAGATGTGTAGTTAACCAGAAGTGATTTATGTCATTTTTTTAAGTAGTAATGAGTGATAAATTGGGATATTTCACTACTGGTGAACAAATCACGACATAAGTCTCCCTTAATGACTAGTGTGTAACTACTGAGCTTTTGGCTATTTACTACTTAAAACCTACACATACCTACATGTTCACTATTGAATTACTATATAATGCCAACATGTTACTGCTGTATGCCTACTCAATTACTACTGCCATTTGTCTGTGTAGTGTTATGTCACTACTGATCACTACTGAATTGCTCCTGATCATTTTCATTTCACTTTAGAATTACTATTAGAATTACTGTTTGCCTCTTCAAAATCACTATTGACATCTTCTTGTTTCACTACTGTGTCACTACTAGACTATTGGACATGTTAATTCCTAAAGTTTCTGACTGTAGTTATATCATCAAACAATAAATAATACGTTTATACAAACTGTGAGGGGAAACTCTCGTTAAACTTCTTTAAGCTTGTAAAATTCGGAAAAGTGTAGAACAACCTCTTTAATGTTGTTCTAAGTGGCAGTTGCTGTGGGGGTGTTGTCATGTGAAAGGTCTAGGCCAGCTGTCACAAGCTACAATCTTATCCATATGTAGCTTCCCATTATCGAAGAAACAAGAACAAGATGTTCTTTAGAAAATAAGAACTGAGAATTGAGTTTGGTCTCATACTATTAGCTGAATACAATGTCAGTTTCACGTGTGCTCCCTCTCCGGCCTCTAGGTCACCAGGCTGCTCATTATGGTGCACACCTGTCACCATCGTTACACGCACCTGCGCGTCATCAGACTCACCTGGACTCCATCACTTCCCTGATTACCTTCCCTATATATGTCACTCCCTTTTGGTTCCTTCCCCAGGCGTCATTGTTTCTGTGTCATGTCTGTGCGTTGTTCGTGTTTCTTGTTTTGTATCTAGTTGTGTTCATTTATTGAAACACTCACTCCCTGAACTTGCTTCCCCACTCTCAGCGCACTCGTTACAGTCAGCTAAGGCCACCTCGTCCCAACCCATATCTTCTTTTGACACACACACATAGCAACAGTTAAACTGCTTGAGAGATGTGAGGCTATGGTAAGCTATAATCACGTGTTATATCGTTCCATAAGAATACTTGGCTATATAAGCTGAGACCCAACGCCATTCGTTGGGCTCTTACCACTCCATCTGATTTATTAACCTCTCCATTATTGCAATTGTTATTAAATAAAGACGATTGTTTGAAGAAATGACAGTCTCACTCACATTTTTATTATTATTAAATTAATGACATTATATTACATATTTGTACTTTTTTGTTAATCCCTTTGAGGACTAGTCTTCATTCAGCTTTGACATAACTATCTTCAGATCCTCTTTTTTGTTGCAGCCACATTTCTCCACCTTTGAACCTTTTAGAAAATAAAGACAAGCACAAGAGACAGCCAATTATAAGTCATTGTCAATCATCTGCTAACAGAAATCGCGTAAGACAACACAGAAAAACCTGCAGTCTTATGTCAAGGGCCTCCTTGGCAACAGGTCAAAAGAGGTAAGTAGAATGGGTAAGTATACTAATATGAACATACTGTACATTTGCATACAAACACACAAGACTGCTAGCATGACAAGAACAGAGGTTACATAGTTACATTTCAATGGACCTACCTCCTAAACACAATACCATTTTGGCTAGCAAACTTTTAAATGTGGTAAAAAGTTTTTTTTTTGTTGTTGTTGTTTTTAACCAGGTAGGCTAGTTGAGAACAAGTTCTCATTTACAACTGCGACCTGGCCAAGATAAAGCAAAGCAGTGCGACACATACAACAACACAGAGTTACACATGGAATAAACAAACATACAGTCAATAACACAATAGAAAAAGTCTATATACAGTGTGTGCAAATGAGGTAAGATAAGGGAGGTAAGGGAATAAATAGGCCGTAGTGGCGAAATAATTACAATTTAGCAATTAAACACTGGAGTGGTAGATGTGCAGAAGATGAATGTGCAAGTAGAGATACTGGGGTAAAAAGGAGCAAAATAAATAAATAACAGTATGGGGATGCAGGTAGTTGGATGGGCTATTTACAGATGGGCTATGTACAGGTGCAGTGATCTGTGAGCTGCTCTGACAGCTAGTGCTTAAAGTGTATGAGGGAGATATGAGTCTCCAGCTTCAGTGATTTTTGCAATTCGTTCCACCATTGCAGCAGAGAACTGGAAGGACAGGCGGCCAAAGGGGGAATTGGCTTTGGGGGTGACCAGTGAATATACCTGCTGGAGCGCGTGCTATGGGTGGGTGCTGCTATGGTGACCAGTGAGCTGAGATAAGGCGGGGCTTCACCTAGCAAAGATTAATAATGATCTGGAGCCAGTGGGTTTGGCGGCGAATATGAAGTGAGGGCCAGCCAACGAGAGATACAGGTCGCAGTGGTGGGTAGTATATGGGGCTTTGGTGACAAAACGGATGGCACTGTGATAGACTGCATCCAATTTGCTGAGTAGAGTGTTGGAGGCTATTTTGTAAATTACATCGCCGAAGTCAAGGATTGGCAGGATAGTCAGTTTTACGAGGGTATGTTTGGCAGCATGAGTTAAGGATGCTTTGTTGCGAAATAGGAAGTGATTCTAGATTTAATTTTGGATTGGAGATGCTTAATGTGAGTCTGGAAGGAGAGTTTACAGTCTAACCAGACACCTAGGTATTTGTAGTTGTCCACATATTCTAAGTCAGAACCGTCCAGATAGTGATGCTGGACGTGCGGGCAGCGATCGGTTGAAGAGCATGCATTTAGTTTTACTTGCATTTAAGAGCAGTTGGAGGCCACGGAAGGAGAGTTGTATGGCATTGAAGCTTGTCTGGAGGTTAGTTAACACAGTGTCCAAAAAAGGGCCAGAAGTAAACAGAATTGTGTCGTCTGCGTAGAGGTCGATCAGAGAATCACCAGCAGCAAGAGAGACATCATTGATGTATACAGAGAAAAGAGTCGGCCCGAGAATTGAACCCTGTGGCACCCCCATAGAGACTGCCAGAGGCCCGGACAATAGGCCCTCCGATTTGACACACTGAACTCTGTCTGAGAAGTAGTTGGTGAACCAGGCGAGGCAGTAATTTGAGAAACAAAGGCTGTTGAGTCTGCCGATAAGAATGTGGTGATTGACAGAGTCGAAAGCCTTAGCCAGGTCGATGAATACAGCTGCACAGTATTGTCTCTTATCGATGGCGGTTATGATATYGTTTAGGACCTTGAGCGTGGCTGAGGTGCACCCATGACCAGCTCGGAAACCAGATTGCATAGCGGAGAAGGTACGGTGGGATTCGAAATGGTCGGGGATCTGTTTGTTAACTTGTCTTTCGAAGATCTTAGAAAGGCAGGGTAGGATAGATATAGGTCTGTAGCAGTTTGGCTCTAGAGTGTCTCCCCCTTTGAAGAGGGGGATGACCGCACCAGCTTTCCAATCTTTGGGGATCTCAGACGATACGAAAGAGAGGTTGAATAGGCTAGTAATAGGGGTTGCAACAATTTGCGATAATTTTTAGAAAGGGAGGGTAAAGATTGTCTAGTCCGGCTGATTTGTAGGGATCCAGATTTTGCAGTTCTTTAAGAACATCTGCTATCTGGATTTGGGTGATGGAGAAATGGGGAGGCTGGGGCAAGTTTCTGTGGGGGGTGMAGGGCTGTTGACCGGGGTAGGGGTAGCCAGGTGGAAAGCATGTCCAGCCGTAGAATAATGCTTATTGAAATTCTCAATTATTGTGGATTTATTGGTGGTGGCAGTGTTTCCTACCCCCAGTGCAGTGGGCAGCTGTGAGGAGGTGCTCATATTCTCCATGGACTTTACAGTGTCCCAGAACTTTTTGGAGTTTGTGCTACAGGATGCAAATTTATGTTTGAAAAAGCTAGCCTTTGCATATTGGTTCCTAACTTCCCTGAAAAGTTGCATATCGCGGGGGCTATTCAATGCTAATTCAGTATGCTACAGGATGTTTTTTGTGCTGGTCAAGGGCAGTCAGGTCTGGAGTAAACCAAGGGCTATATCTGTTCCTGGTTCTACATTTTTTGAATGGGGCATGCTTATTTAAGATGGTGAGGAAAGCAMTTTTAAAGAATAACCAGGCATCCTCTACTGACGGAATGAGATCAATATCCTTCCAGGATACCCGGGCCAGGTCGATTAGAAAGGCCTGCTCGCTGAAGTGTTTTAGGGAGCGTTTGACAGTGATGAGGGGTGGATGTTTGACCGCAGACCCATTACGGACGCAGGCAATGAGGCAGTGATCGCTGAGATCCTGGTTGAAGACAGCAGAGGTGTATTTGGAGGGCAGGTTGGTTAGGATGATATCTATGAGGGTGCCCGTGTTTACGGATTTGGGGTTGTACCTGGTAGGTTCATTGATCATTTGTGTGAGATTGAGGGCATCAAGCTTGGATTGTAGGATGGCTGGGGTGTTAAGCATGTCCCTGTTTAGGTCACCTAACAGCACAGGCTCTGAAGATAGATGGGGGGCATTCAATTCACATGTGGTGTCCAGGGCTGGGGGCAGAAGGTGGTTTATAGCAAGCGGCAACGGTGAGAGATCGTTTCTGGAAAGGTGGATTTTTAAAAGTAGAAGCTCAAATTGTTTGGGCACAGACCTGGATAGTAAGACAGAACTCTGCAGGCTATCTCTGCAGTAGATTGCAACTCCGCCCCCTTTGGCAGTTCTATCTTGTCGGGAAATGTTATAGTTAGGGATGGAAATTTCAGGGTTTTTGGTGGCCTTCCTAAGCCAGGACATCCGGGTTGGCAGAGTGTGCTAAAGCAGTGAATTAAACAAACTTAGGGAGGAGGCTTCTAATGTTAACATGCATGAAACCAAGGCTTTCACGGTTACAGAAGTCAACAAATGAGAGTGCCTGGGGAATGGGAGTGGAGCTAGGCACTGCAGGGCCTGGATTAAACTCTACATCACCAGAAGAACAGAGGAGGAGTAGGATAAGGGTACGGCTAAAGGCTATAAGAACTGGCCGTGTAGTACGTTCGTGAACAGAGAGTAAGAGGAGCAGGTTTCTGGGCACGGTAGAATAGATTCAAAGCATAAGGTACAGACAAAGGTGTGGTAGGATGTGAATACAGTGGAGGTAAACCTAGGCATTGAGTGACGATGAGAGAGGTATTGTCTCTAAAGACACCATTTAAACCAGGTGAGGTCACTGCATGTGTGGGAGGTGGAACAAAAGGGTTAGCTAAGGCATATTGAGCAGGGCTGGAGGCTCTACAGTGAAATAAGACAATAATCACTAACGAAAACAGCAATGGACAAGGCATATTGACATTAGGGAGAGGCATGCATAGCTGAGTGATCATAGGGTCCAGTGAGTAGCTAGGCGGGCTGCAGACACGGCGATTCAGACAGCTAGCGGGCCTGGGCAAGCAGAAGGGCCTTAGTGGGATGTTGCGACGGAAGAAGTCTGCTGTAGGCCCCTCGTGCGGTTACGTCGGCAGACCAGTCGTGATGGATCAGCAGGGCTCCGTGCAGTAAAAGGGTCCAGGCCAATTGGCAAAATAGGTATAGTAGCCCAAGAAATTGGCTGATGGACCTCTTCAGCTAACAGTCTGATATGCTCTAGACAGCCAGCGGGCCGCAGCTAGCAGATGGGCATTCAGGGGACGTCGCGACGGAGGAGCCTGTTGAAAAAAACCCTCGGGCGGATTACGTCGATAGTCCAGTCGTGATGAATCGGCGGGGCTCCGTATCGGCAGTAAAAGCGGTCCAGGCCTATTGGCAAAATAGGTATTGTATCCCAAGGAGTGGCTGATGCACCTCTTCAGCTAGCCGGGAGATGGGCCTAGCATAGGCTAGCTCCAGGCTAATTGGTGCTTGCTTCGGGACAGAGACGTTAGCCAGGAGTAGCCACTCGGATAGCAGCTAGCTAGCTGCGATGATCCAGGTGAAAAGGTTCAGAGCTTGTGGTAGGTATGGAGATATGGAGATATGGAGTCTGTGCGCGCTGTGCAGACTGGCAGGAGTTGTCCGGGCTAATTGTTAGCTGATGACTGCTAGCAGTGGCTAACTGACTACTAGCTAGTAGCTAGTTAGCTGGCTAGCTTCTGTTGGGGGTTCCGGTTCTAAAGTAAAGAAAATAGCAGATCCATACCACATTGGGTGAGGCGGGTTGCAGGAGACTATGTTGAAGTTGAGGTTAAGAAMAWWTTTAAAAACATATGCGAAGAAAAAGGATATAAAAAGATATATACACGGGACACGACAAGACGAAGACAAAGACGCCTGACTGCTACGCTATCTTGGATTTACGGCTATGCAACGACATGACAGTATTCATAAAACATAAAGGAAAGTTAAACGTACAGATGTTGCCAGCATAAGGGCTATGAAAGACAGGATGATAAAAGGATGGAAGATGATTACATACCGGATCGTCAAAAACAGTAGCTCGCTAACAACAACCAACTACTTCCTTCATTGTCTTCTGCGGTCGCGAAAAGCCAGTGTACTCTTTTGTGACTACTTATTTACTACCAACATCAAGTAGTAAAGATCTACCTATTTACTACTGGAAACACTGTTTTCCTACTGAACACTAMAAAACTCTACTTGCGTATCCTGAGTAGTGCATAAACTACACATTCACTAAACAATCCCTACAAGTCTCTACATAGTCACTACTGCACTAAAGTGTTTGTGCAGTAATTCAGTCGTTTTTTTCTTCATAAGGGGGAGGTGCCTTACAACTGGGCTTACTCTCCCAGATGACCTGCTAGGCTCTACAGCCGACACCTTCATCCTGTCATAACGCCTTTGCATGAGGAGCAAAGGAGCATACGCAACAAAAGATCACTTCAACCCCAGCCTTTCCATCAAATCCAGCCGTTACGACAACGGTTATGACAAGGAGCTTATGACAATGACACAAAAGCAAATCTACCTGGTAGTCGTTGCCTGTTTGATRTTATGGAACAAGTTTAACAAAGGAAAATAATTGGCCAGTTCACACTTCAGAACAGACACCCAATAAGGTAGCCTGGGTGGTAAATCAATAAACCTAACRTAGCAGATGTAAAAGAAACGCCTGAAACTAGATCCCCTACATACTGGTCTTGACAAGAAGAAAACAACTGTTGGGGGGAGGTTCTGTTCTACACTGTTCAACCAATCTGGTAAATGTGGAGGAGTTAAGAGGGAGTGTTGCCTTGTTAACGYCCAAAAGCAGAAGTCACGTCACAGGCTCTCTTTCCATTTCCCCTAAAAAACAGAACATCCGATTGTTGGGGACTCGGCAGAGGCTAGTATCCAATAAGCACCCATCAGACCAGCCCGACTTAGACTGAAATCAAATAAGAGATCCTGAGTCTAGCCCGACTATTAAGCAGATTCAGAATGGGATGACACTGTTGGGACAGGGATTGGACTGAGGACATTAGAAGGGCTGAGGGCAGTCCTTTTTATTCATTTTTATTTTGTATTTAACATTTATTTAATTAGGCAAGTCAAATTCTTATTTACAATGACGGCCTACCAAAAGGCAAAAGGCCTCCTGCGGGGATGGGGTCTGGGATATAAAAAAATATAAAATATAAATATAGGACAAAACACACATCACGACAAGAGAGACAACACAAAACTACATAAAAATAGACCAGTAGATATCTCAGATAGGGGGGAGTGAGGCCTAAGAGGGTTTTATAAATAAGCATCAACCAGTGGGTCTTGCGATGGGTATACAGAGATGACCAGTTTACAGAGTATAGAATGTAGTGATGTGTCCTATAAGGAGCWTTGGTGGCAAATCTGATGGCCGAATGGTAAATAACATCTAGCCGCTCGAGAGCACCCTTACCTGYCGATCTATAAATTACGTCTCCGTAATCTAGCATGGGTAGGATGRTCATCYKAATCAGGGTTAGTTTGGCAGCTGGGGTGAAAGAGGAGCGATTACGATAGAGGAAACCAAGTCTAGATTTATCTTCAGCCTGCAGCTTTGATATGTGCTGAGAGAAGGACAGTGTACCGCCTAGCCATACACCCAAGTACTTGTATGAGGTGACTACCTCAAGCTCTAAACCCTCAGAGGTAGTAATCACACCTGTGGGGAGAGGGGCATTCTTCTTACCAAACCACATGACCTTTGTTTCTGCAACAGACCTGCTGAGGACATGCCAAACGTACGTTGTGAAGACTACAGACAGTGAACAAACAATATTGCCTTTGACCAAATGACGCTGTAAAGTTGTATCTACAGTATGTGAGATGGTAATGTGTGGCAGTGGAGATACTTTCATTGAACACTTTTGAAGTGCTTCTGTATCTCCAACTCGATCTCATGGCAGTTTGTTTGTTGTGTTGTCTTCCTACAGCCACACATCTCCTCTTTTATGAAAGATAAAGCTGAGACATTTCTGGGATAATTACTGAGCAGGTGGTCAGTAAGKTGGGGTAGAGAAAAACATACCAAAGAAGACTGAGGCTTTATATTGAGTATAGAGGAGGGTGGGGTGGGAGGGGATGTGTGTGCACAATGTGTAAGAAGGCCTATTGTAACGAGCCTAAAATAACTGCAGCCAATAAAAGGGCATCATAAGCTTTGCGTCGCTGCCAGATGCTTTGATGTTGTAACCAGGCAAAGATGTGGCAACATGTGATAACATGTTGCGTTCCCATCCCAATACCTTCCCATAAACACATGACGTGCCCCGTCTTTGTGTTGGAGAGATGCTAAACTCAAAGAATTTTTTTTTTAAACAATGACTTCCGATGGCTCGGTTGATAGGAACACTAGTGCTTGCAGCAACAAAGTTGAGGGTTTGAGTCCCACATGGTACCACATAGACTGAATGTGTAAGTAGACTGTAAGTTGCATTCTCATATTACATTATCATAACTGATMATAAAAATGCAACTGTGTTGTGATCTGAGCAGCCTGGGTAGACCGCAGAATTTCATTATTTGAGCCACACAGTGATGAGAGGTGCCATATCTAAACAGGCCAAGGAAGCAGCTGCCAACTGTAGCGCGTGTGTGCTTATGAATGGAGCGGCTCCACGCCTGACCTCTAATTGATATATCTCCAAAGCGCTAGATCAGCAAGCCCTCGTAATATCGATATGGAGCGCTTTGCGGGGCGTGTTTAGGCTAATGAAATATTTTGTGTATGAAGAGTGGGTGGGTGGCGGGCGGGTTGAATAAAGAGTAAACAATGCATAAAAAAATGTATAAATGTCTAATTCTTGTGCAATTCATATCTATAGGCTACATTGAGGGTTTTCTTTCATTATTTTTTATCTGGCATTAGTGCGTAGTCTAAGCCTAAGCTTTAGGGCCTTATTGTAGCATGCCAAATATTTTTTTAGTTTTTATGTGTTTTTCTATTTAACTAGGCAAGTTAGTTGAGAACAAATTCTTATTTACAATGACAGYCTACTCCAGCCAAACCCAGACGACGCTGGGCCAATTGTGCGCCGCCCTATGGGACTCCCAATCACGTCCGGATGTGATACAGCTTGGATTCTTGCACTGAGATGCATTGCCTTAGACCGCCGCGCCACACTCCAATTGCCAATTGCTTTTGGGAACTTGGGCAGAAAAAGATCATGTCAATCCACTGAGGAAAAAAGGGACAATGTCGGATTTTTAGAAAATCTTTCAAAATGGAGAGTTGAAAATAAGGGCCAGAACATTAGCCTAATGTTTGGGAAAGATTTGGTGAAGTGGTAAAAGAGGATGATAGCAGTGCTGGCTACGTTATGCGTAATGATTGTGAGGCGCTAAACAAATTCAACAGTCACAAGATGGGGACTTCGAAATGGCACGTCAAGGGAACTGTAGGCTACTGTTCAGATGGGTTAAATGAAATCTGGACACTGACAATAGGTCTGTAACCTCTCATATAGCCTAATATAATATTAACTCCTGCAGAATTAATCATTTCTTGCAGTAAAATGATACACCAAATGTACATTTTTAATCGGGAACAGGAGTGGGGAACTAATATTTCTTTCTTTCAGCATCTTGAGAGAATGAATGCGCAGTTAGGGACCGTCTGTAAAGATTCTATCCTTATCAGCGTCATAAAAGCTGATAGTATTTCAACCACATTAAATATGCATCCAAACTGACCTGAAATCTTTCCAGAAACATGTTTTCACAGCTTTTCATTTCCTTAAAAATGATGTAATTTGGAATGTATTGCATTTTCTCGTTGGTCCCTAAATGTCTTTGCTGCAGGAGAGAAGCAGAGATGAAAGAGAAAAACCTTACCAATGTCAACTAGATTGAAGCATTCATTCTACTGATTTATGACATTATTCTGGTGAGCAAGGGATTATTTTGTATTCTAGGGCAACAAGTAATGACAGAAGAGAAGCTGCATGTACCTAATTATATTCAAGTTGACTAACAAATAGCCTACCAAAATGTCGGAAATKATATGCAGAAACATAGGCCTGTCTTAAAAGGTCTGTAAAGAAAATTGCTGCGCTATCTCTGACTGTACGACACATTTTCTATTTTTGTGGATCAGTGTCGGGTGCAGGCCTCAGATTTTCACTTATAGTCGGGCGGTTGCAGACGGGTTATTGCAATTGCGGACGGGTGCGAGTGAACAAACAAGCTRGCCCGCGCATCCCTACCCCGTGTCCAATTGGCTGGCTCTAATGTTCCCCGCAGCCAGACTCCTACGGCGCTTGATGAGAAATCAGTTCACCACACGTGAATGAAACGCAGCACTGTAAACCTAAAGCAAACACAGAATTATTAAAAAAGCGAAGGTTTCGGCACTTCAAATATCAAGCGTCGCTATGCTTGGCATTTGATCTGAGAGTCTTAGTTGTACACACACACACACCCTCATATTCTCCCCCCATCCCCTGGTCAGCACTTTGAAGAGGGAACGGGCCTGACCCAAAGCAATCTCTTCTGGACCACTCCAAATAAAAAGAAACAAACAAGAGTTTAGAGCAAATATGGTTGTGTTGAATTAGCTGGGGGTAGTGGAGTTGAGGGCGAGGTGGAGGAAGTGAGTGAGAGAGATAGAAAAATAGAAGGTGACCAATTAGATGGAAAACTAAAGGAGAAACATGTAGAGCACTCAATTTAAGAGGACAKTCAGACCTAGAGGCCTTGGTGGAAACCCAGACCAGTAGACTTTCCCTCTCTACAGTACAGTATGGATGGAAACACAGCAACACATGCCAGTCATTCCAACCTTATGCCTCTGCTCTCACTTTGTCCCCAATCACAAACACACATATCAGTCCAAACCTCACTCTATCCTCTAGGCCTGTCAGCTGCTGTCTATACCCTGCCTGCTGCACTTTCACTGCATGCTGTAAACGCTTGTCATGCAGCGGCTCAAATGCTTCCACTCAGACTAGTGACATCTTCACAAGGCCCAGTCCCCCTGCGTTGTCTCACAAGGAGCTCTGCCTGGAAATTACATGCAACTTCCGTTGCCCGGGACGACGCCATCGCCACCAAAACAAACATATTGAGTGGTTTGGATACACCTCTAGGTATGTTCGGCGGGAGGCTATCTGTTGCTCTTCTCCCTGTTACAGCAAACCGAGTCAGACAACATTAAGTGGCAGTGGCCTCTACCCCTGGATGTGGCGCAGAGCGAGACACAGCCTGCCAGTGGCTGTGGTTTGTGTCCACATCGGTATTAGATGTCACATGAATCTGAGTCATCTCTGGAAGCAGCTAGTCATCTGCTCCGTTTCAAAGGACACACAACGGTTTCTAGGAGAGGGCAAGCCTGAGATCAAAACTCTTTTTTACATCCACAATGTTCTTATTCAATTTAAATAGGAATCAATCCGGGCGTAGAAACACAGAACAGTCAGGGTTTCTCAAGACGGCAAACATTATTTCTGTTTCCCAAACCGCAGATATTTGAAAAATGGAATAGCTAATAAGAGTAGAATAAAGAGTAGAGCGGCTCGGGTTGGCCTTGGTGATGATAACCACCTTGTCGTCTAAACATTCCTTTGTGTTATTTTCACATGTGAAGGCATGAGAAGGAAAGAGGAATGAGAAGGAAAGACAGACAAATGTTACCACACACGTCACGAAGAGAAACAGAACCACAGGGAAGAGAAAAGAGACAGGAGTGCAGTTAGCCCTGGTGATGATACAGATGTATGATCTTAGTTTGACCAGTATTGTCGCAGCAGAATAATCCTGTAGCAACAGGATTTGAACGTTCAGTCCGTGAAGTTGCTTGATCTGAGGTTAGGCTATTAGCTGGCCAAAATTAGGCTACATGAAAAATGCAATACTGTTAATATACTGAACAAAACTATAAATGCAACATGTAAAGTGTTGGTCCCATGTTTCATGAGTTGAAATAAAAGATCCCAGAAATGTTCCATATTTACAAAAAGCTTATTTYGCTCAAATTTTGTGCACAAATTTGTTTACATCCGTTAGTGAGCATTTCTCATTTGCCAAGATAATCCATCCACCTGACTGGTGTAGCATATCAAGAAGCTGATTAAAAAGCATGATCATTACACAGGTGCACCTTGTGCTGGGGACAATAAAAGACCACTATAAAATGTGCCGTTTTGTWACAAAACACAATGCCACAGATGTCTCAAGTTTTGACGGAGCGTGCAATTTGCATGCTGACTGTAAGAATGTCCAACAGAGCTGTTGCCAGATAATTGAATGTTCATTTCTCTACCATAAGGCATCGTTTTAGAGAATTTGGCAGTACGTCCAACCGGCCTCTCAACCGCAGACCACGTGTAACCACGCCAGCCCAGGACCACAATACCTCAATACCTCATTGCCACGTGCCTTATCTGTTCTTAAAAGGTTTGGATCAATCTCAGGGTACAAGCTGAATCTAGGCAAGAGTGAGCTTTTTCCTGTAAATAAGGCTGCTTTAAAGTGCTCTTTTACAAGTTTTCAGTTTAGGATTGTCCAGGATCAATTCACCTACTTGGGAGTTAAAGTGACAAGGAAATATTCAAATTTGTTTTAGGAAAACATTGTTGCTCTAGCAGACCGTTTGAAACAATCTTTTACTTTTTGGAATTCGCTACCTCTTTCTCTTATCGGAAGGATTAATGTCATTAAAATGAGTGTTTTGCCCAAATGTGTTTATTTTTTTCAATGTTTACCCATTTTTATTCCAAAATCTTTTTTAATTCACTGGATCAAACATTCATCTATTTTATTTGGGATGGTAAGGTACCACGGATTGGTAGAAAACATTTTCAGAAGCCTAAGGCATTGGGGGGTTTAGCTCTACCAAATTTTCAGACATACTATCGGGCTGCAAATTTCAGAGCCCTTTTGTACTGGCTGCAGACTGATCCTACTGGCTCTAGACCACTCTGGGTCCAGATAGAGTCTGATTCGTGTAAACCTGCTGCACTTTCTTCTGTGTTGTGCTCGTCTCTCCCAGTGTCCCTAGGCAAAAGGTGTGTCAACCCAATTGTAAAGCGGTCTCTTAAAATTTGGAATCAGTTCCGTTTAGCCTTTGGCCTCCGAGGCTTTTCTCTATCAGGCCCAATCAATCAGAACATTTTATTTCCTCCATCTTTGAATGATGGGGCTTTTGGCATCTGGCACTCACTAGGCCTCTCCTCACTAGCCCAATTATTATTTGATGATACATTTGCCTCTTTTGCTCAGCTACAGGAAAAGTTCAACCTCCCCCAACACCACTTTTTCCGCTATCTCCAGACTAGGAACTTTGTCAGAGCTAACACACATGAATTTCCCCATAGACCTGCGAATACAGCTATAGAGAGCATMTTTGAGCTGAACAAGCTTCCTAGGGATGCAATTTCAGATGTATATGCAATCATTAATGACTTACAGAACCCTTCTTTGGTGCCTTTAAAGACTCGATTGGAAAAGGATTTAGGGGAGGAACTTGGGGAAGACACCTGGGAATCTGTGCTGCACAGGGTGCATTCGTCCTCTTTTAAGCACTAAACACAGCCTCATTCAATTCAAGGTGGTTCACCGCATCCACTGGTCCGGGGCCAAACTAGGAAGAATATTCTCTGATTTTGATCCTACCTGTGTCTGATGTAAAACGGAACCAACCCACACTGTATCATATGTTTTGGGGCTGTCACAAACCGTCAGGTTTCTGGGAATTAATATTTAAATGTTTCTCTGATATATATGACACTGATATAGATCCGTCTCCCCTTACAGCCCTTTTTGGAGTCCTGCCCATAGGTACCCCCCTGTCACGAATCCAGTTGGACACTGTTGCTTATTCAACTCTTTTAGCTAGATGGCTAATACTACAGAACTGGAAGATGGCAGCTCCCCCGTCTTATAAATATTGTGTTATGAGAAATGTGTTATGCTCTCTGAAACTAGAAAAAATGTAATTCAATTCACGTGGGAACCCCAAACTGTTTTGAGGCTTGGGCTCCATTCCGGTCTTACTTTAAACAGTCCATCCTCTGATGGCATTCATATTAAAACCAAAATAAGTCTGTATTTGACTCCCCTGCGACTTAAGGGCTGGATGAGCATTTCTTTGTGTTTTTTCTGGGGGGGGGGGCATTAAGGTTGATGTGCTTATTGATTGTGACCTGCGGATGCCTCGTTCATCTTGCCGGGTCAGAGACTAAAATGTGAGCTTGTTTTGCCCTGTTTTYTTTKTYTTTTTTTKTTCATGCTTACATAAAATTWAAAATATTATTATTATTTAAAGCATTGTAAACTTTATTTTTGGCCCAGTGGATGGTCGGTCTGTGGTCTTGACTGTCTGTGAGTGGTTGCATTTCTCCACCCCTATACCTTGTCTGTTTACAGGAACAATGATGAGGTGTCTGCTCTGTCACTGTACTACAGATTGCCCTTTAATCTGTGTAGCATTCTGCCCGGTGTGTTTAACTTGTCTAAAGTACGGTATCTTTAAAGCAATTTTTTTATTTGTATTTTTTCTAGTTGAGTATATTATTTATATTTTTCTGTGTTGTCTTGTGTGTAAAACTGAATAAACAGAGTTTCAAATTATTATAATTTTTTTAATCCATGCCTTTTGCGGCCCGGAGTGCTGCTTTGTGTAAATCTCCCTGAGTATGCTGAGCAATCCAAAGTGTCTCTCACTCACATGGCTCTTCGTCATGTGATCGGGTCTTTCTCACAGGCTACAAGTTAAGACAGACACATCGGGGACCCAACTGCATGCGTCCTCATCCAATTCCGAGGTACATATTGAAGATATTGGAAGAACTGTCCACATTTACTTTTCGTCAGCCAACAAGATGAGKAGGCCTAACGAACAGCAAAAGCACTAGCCTATGTCAATCTACTATCCCCCATAGTACAAAAGTTTACCTATTCTATTCTGTGCGAGAAATAAATATTCCAAACATAGTCTGGGACAGTTGTGGGAAGCGATAGAGCCCAAATGAATACAACCACTAGCATCAACAAAAACTTTTTTTATGCTAAGAGCCTGACGCAACTGATCAGAACGTTTAGCTTAAAATGTTGATAAGCTATTAGACTATTTCTTCACATTATAAGCGCAGCAATGTGCACATGGCAGTAGGCTACAAGCGTGAATGTTCCATTAGCGGAAAACACCATTATGAAAAGTGACTGCAAATGTGATTATGCATGTAATGCTTTTATTATAAAGGTGCATTTTTATGGTGAAAATGATCTTCCCCAAACTTGAAACTCACATGCTGCTTATGTATGCCAGTGAGGCTCTACACCCCTTGTAAAGCAGATGAATGTGCTTAATTTTAAGAAGTTATTTGGCCACTTTAGTTGTGATACAAACCTTATCAAAATGATTAGGCCTATGGGGTAGGCTRCATGAGGTGTGTGACTATGATTCAAACAAGTCGCATAAAAAAAAAGTGTTTCTTATGCTGGGCATCATTCACAAGTGATAATATATAATTCACAAGTCATAGGCTAGTATTGTCACCCATCAGACTATTCTTGACTAATCTTGTCTTTACATATACTAAATAATATGTGTGACATTTATTTTGATTTAGAATGGACCATTATCATGCACCTGTAACAAAACAGGGGAAGCAGAAAAATGTCATCAATGCACTTCAATAGCGAATGGAGGACGCTTTTCCCCGTGGTTTATTTTCATCMCAGCCAGGTAGACTATACTCCTGTTGTAAATATAAGCAATGTGCTTAATAATAGGAAAGTTGAGTAATAAATATAGTAGGCCTAGCCAATAGAAAGCTGATGAAAACCTCCTCTTTTTATTAGAGGCCATCACTCTGTTTTCTCCCGCAACTGCATAGCCTATAGAAATGTTGCGCAAAATGAGACATGGGCTCTCATGAAGTGTTTGATTCGATTTTCGATTACATTTGCACTGATGTAAGAGTGATTAAAAGAACAATAGAGTGCTGAGTACAAGGCAGTTAGCAAGTTTGGTAGACTACTAATGACAAGCAGCCTCAGAGCTTGGAGATGCCTAATTACCGTGACTAAACGGTCATGTGGAATTTGACTGCCTTCATAACTGGTGACCGCCGGTGTGGCGTTAATCATACGGTCACTACAACAGCCCTAGGGCCGACCAAGGTCCACTGTCAACCAGGTGCCTGTGCCCCAACCAAGCGCGTGTGCGCCCTCCTGCCCACAGTTCTAGCCAACTACTCTAGTATTGGCAACATCGTCACTCACATTGGCTTTAACTACATTCGCTTTAGGCAATCTGGGGAACTGATGAAAGACTACAACACTCTCTTGAACACCCTTGTTGGCAGAGGGAAGAGAATAATCTTCTCTGGCCCCCTGCTGTGCTTTAGAATGGGTTCGGAACGTTACAGCCGCCTCGCTGCACTAAATGAGTTCCTGAAGAAACTATGCAAAGACAGGAATGTCTCCTTTTGTGACAATTTTGACTTGCTGTGGGAACAACCAACTCTCTTTAAAAGAGACGGGATTCACCTTAACCGCAGGGGTTCCCGGGATTATCCACATCAACATTGCGGCCTGCGTAAGAGACTGACGGTCTGGGTTTGGTAGCGCACCAGTCCTCCCTGACATAATAAGCAACAGAGGACATGGATATCGTATTATATCCCAGAGAAATATAAGTGCAGTCAATGTAAGTAACCTAATCTATGTTCCTATGTTCCTGTTCCTCGGCTCAAATATAAATGTCACTGACATGTCTACCTCGGATCAGCCCGTCAGAATAGCACTAATAACATACAAGCAACCCAGAAAAGGATTAAAAATAGCCCATATTAACATATATAGCCTGAGAAACAAGGTTCTTGAAAGTTACAACGTACTTTCTGTCCATATCTGAAACACTTAGATAATTCCTTTGATGATGCAGTAGTAGCTATACATGATCGTAGAATATATAGGAAAGATAGAAATGCAAATGGWGGAGGTGTTRCCATGYATGTCCAGAKTCATATTCCTGTTAGGCTGAGAGGGTCTCATGTCAGATTATTTGGAAGTAATATTGCTASAGGTTCATCTGCCTCACCTAAAGCTTATTCTCGTAAGAAGTTGCTATAGACSACTGAGTGCTAAAAGTCAGTATTTGGACTATATGTGTGAAATGCTCGATAATGTATGTGATATCAACAGAGAGGTATATTTTTGGGGTGACCTAAATATTGACTGGTTGTCATCAAGCTGTCCACTCAAAAAGAAGCTTCAAACTGTAACCAGTGCCTGCAATTCAGTCAACCTACCAGGGTATTTACAAACAGAACAGGAACTAAGTCATCCACATGTATTGATCACATCTTTACTAATGCTGCAGAAATGTGCTCTAMATTTTTTATTGAGGCAGATGGCTTGTTCATAACAAAACCCTTTGATATTACCAACCACTTTAATGCATTTTTTGTTGACAAGATTAACGTGTTACCAGTGCTTAGCAAACGTTGGGRRAAAATGTGTTTGAGCAAAACCAAAGTTATTTTACAGAAAACAAATTAACTACAGACTGTCAGCATGCTTATAGGAAAGGGCACTCAACATGCTCAGCACTGACACAAATGACTGATGATTGGCTGAAAGAAATTGATAGTGAGAAGATTGTGGGAGCTGTTTTGTTCAATTCAGCTTTTGAATATCATTGATCACAACCTATTGCTGGAAAAAACGTAGGTGTTATGGATTTGCATCCTTTGCCTATTCATGGATTGAGAGTTACCTATYGAATAGAACACAGAGGGTTTTCTTTAATGGAACCCTCTAATTCAAATTCGTTTGAGTGTGGTGTACCGCAGGGCAGCCGTCTTGGACAATTGTTTTGTTTTTACTAATGACCTTCCACTGACCTTGAATAAAGCCTGTGTGTTTATGTACTCTGACAACTCAACAGTATACACGTCAGCTACGACAGTAAAATAAATAACTGACACCCTTAACAGAAAGCTCCAGTCAGTTTCAGAATGGATAAACTAGCAATAGGCTGGTGCTAAATATCTCAAAAACGAGAAGCATTGTTTATGGRACAAATCACTCGCTCAATGCTAAACCTCATTTAGATCATGTATTGAATAATGTGGCGATTGAGCAAGTTGAGGACACTAAATTGCTGGGCGTAGCCCTAGATAGCAAGCTGTCATGGTCAAAACATATAGACTCAATGGTTGCTAAAATGGGAAGAGATCTATCCATGATAAAACGTTGCTCTGCTTTCTTGACATCTCAATCGACCAGCCAGGTCCTACAGGCCCCAGTTTTGTCGCACCTGGACTACTGCCCAGTAGTGTGGTCATGTGCAGCAAAGAGGGACATAGGTAAAATGCAGTTGGTCCAGAACAGAAAAGCACGTATTGCACTTAAATTGTACACGGAGGGCGATGTCAACAACATGCACGTCAGTCTCTAATGGCTCAAAGTTGAGGAGAGATTGACTGCATCACTATTGGTCTTTGTGCGAGCTGTTGATGTGTTGAAGGCACCGACCTGTCTGTTCAAGCAGTTGGCACACAGTTCAGACACTCATCGGTACAACACAAAACACGCAATCAGAGGTCTCTTCACAGTCCCCAGTCCAGAACAGAATCTGGGAAATGCACAGCGTTAAATAGAGTCATGACTACATGGAACTCTCTGCCACCCCAGCTAACTCAAGCTAGCAATACAAACAGATTAAAATAACAGATAAAGCAACACCTTATGGAACAACAGGGACTGTGAAGAGACATCTGCTATTTCTGAAGCGTGAGACAGAGATGATGTAATGTTATGTATATTATTTGTTGTGTTTTGTTTCCTGTTTGACCCCCAGGATCCCAAATTAGCCGCTACCAATTGGGGATCCTTGGGTTCAAACCACCAGCTCTCCCCAGGGAATGAGTTTTGAATCAAATCAGCATAGCTGCTGGATAGAAGCCCAAACCACAGTCTTCACCACTTGCTTCTTAAGAGATCTGGGCCAGAGTCAGATGAMCTTGTGGTTACCATTATTATGTCTCTGCGTGCAGTTTGCAGGAAGTTGCTAACTGCGCTAGCACAATTGCTAACTAGCGTTAGCCCAATGACTGGAAGTCTATGAGTATCTGCATAGACTTCCAGTCATTACGCTAAAGCTAGTTAGCATTTGCTCACAAAGCTACCTCTAACTTCCTTAATACTTGACACAGAGACATAAAAAAAAAGTAGCAACGTGTTAATCGGACTATGGGGAAATAGATAAAGGGCATCATTGCCATAATCCCGAAGTATCCCTTTAAGAGCACCAGATAGTTTATGCCTCAAAAAACAGATCTAGGATCAGGTTTCCTAATCTTAGTCATTATATGCTAACCAAGAAAGCTGACCGTGGACCTGTGGTGTAGCCAAACCTCTATAAGACGATATTGGCCCTACTGCTACTGTCTGCCTGATGTCCCATACAGATATGAGGACATACGGTAGATGATGTCCACAAGCCTATCCTGTATCAGCCTCAAACTTGCACTCAACTTCGCTTCCAATTATCTKTTTCGTATTTGTTCTGAATAGGTCCAAAAGTATCAGATCTCAGCATCACGCAGGCATGAAATTATTAAGAGAAATCTGACTTCTGAGGAGAAATCGGAGGAAAACATCAGTAACCTTGTCTCTAGAGAGGTTCTAGTCCAGCGTTTCCAAAAACTCGGTCCCAGGGAMCCCAAGAGGTGCATGTTTTGGTTTTTGCCCCAGCACTACACAGCTGATTCAAATAATCAAAGCTTGATGATGAGTTAATTATTTGAATCAGCTGTGTACTGCTAGGACAAAAACCAAAAGATGCACCCCTTGGGGTTCCGCAGGACCGAGTTTGGGAAAAGCGGTCTAGTCTATGAGAAACTCTCTCCTCCCTCTGGTTTTCTCCAGCTCAAAGCTTGAGCTTCAGAAGTCACATGTGTCTCACTGCTGAGCGCTCTGACAACGAAATTAGCAAAATGATTCATTCATGTCTCAAGGCAGAATGTTTGCTTGGTAAGCAGCTGGTTGGGCCTGTGAAATATTTTAATATTTTAAGATTGTAGTTATTTATTCAATATTATTGCCAAATTGATACAGGGATGCTTGGCTGTGATATCAAAACATTCTAATTAAAACAATTCTCAGTAGGCTATATAATACCTCTGTAGCAGTTAGTTGCATTGCATGCTCTTACAATAAGAAATCCAAATGTTTGTGCTTTATACAGTATGGTAATTCTTGATAAAGTGACAAATGCCTATGGCAAAACACCTGTTCAAAGGCCCTAGAAGAACCTTCTACTCTAGTACAACATGTATGAGCAGATTATACGTTTGTAGGCCTGTCTAATCGGCGAGATCACTGTATGTTTTCATAACACCATCCTGTAGCTGTTCGCCTGTCAGGGCTGAGTCAAAACCGTGGAGGTGTCTGTCAATTAGTATTCCTTTACACCGACTCTCAGCATATGACTCCTCTCAAACACGTGCGCTCTTGACATGAGCATGATGAATGACAATACCGACTGTGAATCTAAATTTCACGAACTCCTTTTCCATACCTGTGCATTTTCTTGATCGAAAGTGTTGACAAATGAGCTGTGTTAGCCTTCTAACATGCGTAACACTTCTCATGTACCTACAGAATTGTAATTTCAATAGGCTAAGCGTACAAGAGCAACAGCGTTTAGATGTGAATAGGCTACAATGAACTAACACTACTRGAAAGCAATGCAATAGAAATGCTTTTCTATTTGAGTGCAAAACTATCAGTCGGCATGATCTCGCTGCAATGTGCAGAACTAAATGTAAACGTAGCCTGTCACTGTTGACCCGCGGGAAAGGCAGACAGTTAGTTACCTGTTCCAGGTGTCTCCGGTACCCACTTCAGCGGACCGATCTGTCGCACCTGGAAAGCGGTCTTCACCTCATGACAGCTGTACGCGYCAACATCCTCTACTTTCAGCAGAAACAGAACAGCCAGCCAAAWCCAGCAGAAGTTTACACGTGTGCATACTGCTCTGAACATTGCCGCATCTCAATCCAGGTGTCAGTAGGTTAGTGTAAATCGATGATTCCACCGCSGGTTAAGAAAATGTACGACACAAATAAAATGGAACGGTTGTTACAATTAAACGTCCATGACACGAGGTCTGCATCGGGTTCTCACATTATTGGTTTTAATGCATAAAGGCCCTTCGACACTGAGCCTATAGGATATTGTCTTGAGGAGGGGAGAGACGGTATTGTAGTAGACRAAGATTGGTAGACGTCCCACACTCAACTGGCGCTGTTCGACTGCGTGCATGCTTCTCTCCCCCAAGCCATGCGCTTCTCTCTCCGAAGCTATGCATACGCGTTCACTCTCCCCCCACCCTCTTTGATCAGTTAACGGGTGTCAGATATGAATAAATAATATCTCATTTTCAGGTTGGGCTATTTCATTTAATCAAATATTTTCTGTAGGCTATATTTCAAGTTGCACGTATTTAATGTCACGTGCACACAGTGAAACGCCTTTCTTGCAAGCTYTAACTGCAACAATGCAGTAATCAATAACAATGTAATACTAAACATAACATATGGCTTCATGGTGGATTGTGCATTGACATAAAACTGTATCTAGTGTTCCCATATGGTCTAGACTAGAGTCTMGAGAGTCTAGACTCATTTGTGGGTCACTGATGATTCCTTTTAGGTCATGCTGACATTTTATTCATGTATTAGACCTGGGAAATCCATAGCCTACACTTKAGATCTGTCACACCCACAACACAACGAAGGAGACCAAAATCAAATCAAATGCTATTCGTCACGGCATAAAAGGTTAATCGAAATGCTTGTGCGCTAACTCCCTCAACATTGCAGTACAATAATCAATAATCAGAGTCAAATTTAAAAATAACAAGTAGAAGAGGTAGTCCTAGTATGCTCAATAGCCTGATATGTACATAATATCGAATGGGCGCACACCGGTTGAATCAACATTGTTTCCACATCATTTCAATAAAAYTAGGTTAAACCAACGTGGAACAAACGTTCATTTAACGTCTATGCCCAGTGGGTTGSATATTTATATTTGGTATATGGCCAATATACAATGGCTAAGGGCTGTTTTTATGCACGACACAGTGCCTGGATACAGCCGTTAGCCATGGTATATTGGCCATATACCACAAACCCCCGAGGTCCTTTAATGCTTTTATACACTGGTTACCAACTTAATTAGAACAGTAAGAAGTAATATTGCGGCATACCGGTGGTATATGGTCTGATACACCATGGCTTTCAGCCGATCAGCATTCAGGGCTCGAAACACCCAGTTTATAAAACAGTATAGATAATGACATCCTATTCAATAAAGTGCATGGTTGATCAATTCAACATTTACATATTTAATGGATTTCAAAGTGTCACTTGAGTTTGACAATCTGACATATCAGGCTCTTTATAAAACAACTTTCATAAAAAYATTTTAAACAATGATGTATTATGCAAATAGGCCTATTTGGTCTCAGGAATCAAATTCCAGATGACTGAATAATATTTTGGTGAATGGTGACAGTGAAAAACTTACCCGAACACGCAGCTGTAAATGGCTATTTTGCCTGTGATTAAGGAATAAACGAACTTTCTGACAACCGTGCTGGAGCAAATACAGGACTGTTTAGTGTACTATACTGCTCTCTGCTGGTGAAATTGCAGCAAAACACACAATGTATTTTATTTAACTAGGAAAGTCAGTTAAGAACAAATTCTTATTCATAATGACGGCCTACCATGGACTATCCCTTTAGACCAGGGCTCTACATTAACTTTTTTCGCCACTTGTCATTCGGGCTAGTAGGACTGATTCTTTACATGTCACTCCCCCCCTAAAAACAAAAATCTGTGACACCATGGGCCAAAAAGGTAACTTCAAATTGTGTGATATGATGCAAAGAACCACTTCGCAAAATAACATGAATTATTATCACTGGTACTGACAATGGAAGGCTGCTGGTCTCTGATACCATGTATTATATATGTCCTGCGTTGTGGCCTTCAGCAAGGCACTTAACCCCCCACAAAGTAAAATACTGCACTGATAGGCTACTGATTAAAACACATGTGGTCCGTCAATCCTCCATCTGCAGAGCTACTGGGTGTGCAGGCTTTTCATCCAACCCTGCTCAAACACACCAGAGTCAGTTTATCAAGGTCCTGCTGAGCAGCTGATTATTTTATTTTTTTACAATGTGGTGTGTTCAAGCCTGGTTGGAACAAAAGCCTGCACATCAAATATCTCCCGAGGACTCTCCAGGAGGGTTGGCCACCCTGCAACACTACAATTACAACCAAATACGTTTATTGTCTTTATAAAAAATGATTCCCTCATTCAATGAACCAGAGATTAAATGGCTAGGGTGGGCGAGGTAGCGAACTAAGACGTTTATCTATTTGTAAGGTTAAAATATTCAGTGTTCAGGGGAGATCATGACAGCATAGTAGTTACTTCTCAATTAGGCTATTCTAATCATATATTCTTTTAACTTTATCAGAATTACATGGCCAGTATTGAATAGAAGAGAATCCTAGCAAATTTTGAGCGCTTGAGAGACGGTTTTACAACCGGGTATGCAGCGTTGGTTTCATCAACTGCCACCCATATCAACTGTGTGTTGGCCATTTGCGGTTAAAAGTTATTTTTGGACATCGGACACGACATGAATACATGCTAATAGCTAAATCGTTAACTATCGAAATAACCCTGCCAAACTACACAATATGATTTGAATTGGCTATCTAGTTACTGTAGTCTGTATATCATTATTTGACCTGCTGCGCAAATGTCTCTCTCCTCTGACAACAGCCCACTGGCGCACACGCAGGTGATGCACACAACATGAACTTTCCAGAATTTTAATTGATGAACAAATATATGATATAACTTGGCAAATAACTCACCAGAAATTATCAACACGGTGCAAACGCGGCTCCCTCTGATCTCAAAAACGCATCTCGCGACGTCATGATTGAAAGACCGCTCGTGCCTGTCAATGCCTACAATAATTGTACTCTGATATTTTTTTATTTTTTTATTTATTCATCATACAAAATAAACAATTTACATCCCTACATCAAACATTTAACAAAACACAGGTATAAACAAGAAAGTAATAAATACATATAAATAACATTTTTAAAAATATATTTAAAAATTATTTTAAAAAAATGACAATTCTAGTGCAATTGTATTCACTCAGAAAAAATATCATAATGATTCAGGAAGATGTTATTCACTATGGATAATGTTTTAAGATTATTGAATTCAATCCAAAATATTTGTAATTTTGGTATAGAATTTMAAAAATGTTGTAAATAAAGTATTTGGCAAAAATAATTGTTTAAAATCCCWATAATTTCAATGGTCTTGTTATCATTGCAATAGTAACATATTATATCCTTCATGTCAAAAACATGGATAGTGTTCATAATGGTAAATAAGTATTYTGCAAGGTTTTTCTATCACAGATTTACATTCATAGAATAAGTGAGTCAGATTTTCACTTTCTTTTTAGCAGAAAATGCAGATATCATCWATATCTATTAGGAATCAAGGTAAGACCCAGATGCAGATTGTCAAAGTAACAATATTTGTTATAGCAACAGGGGCAGGTAACAACAGGTCAAATCAGCCATAGGTCAGTAATCCAGAGGTGGGGCAAAGGTACAGGACAGCAGGCGGGTGGGCTCAGGGTCAGGACAGGCAGAGTAGTCGGGCAGGCGGGCTCTTGGTTGCAGACGGCGATATGATTGGTTTTCGCAACCAGASATTTCCTYGACTCRCCGTTGTCAGGGGCAACGAGACACATCCTATACCTGCAAGGGGCTTTTGACTATCAACATTTTATGTTTAAAAAATTAATATTGAATATATGTGCGTTAGTGATACACTGTTATTAGTCCAAATAAAAATAAAGKCTGTTTACCGAAAGAAAAACATGCTGCAGCCTGAATCATTGAGAGAACGCATGGCAGAGTAGTTTCAGGAAACCCCATCCTCGCCCTTTGAATACACCGCATGCCATGTCAATGAAACAGAACTCAGGGCTGGATGGATAAAAAGAAAGCGATAGAACAACAGAACAAAGTAAAAGAGAGTAAAAATCACATGAATAGAATAAAACTTCAATATTTTATTAACACAAAAATCAGCTGCGTTGGCCGGGAATCGAACCCGGGTCAACTGCTTGGAAGGCAGCTATGCTCACCACTATACCACCAACGCTTGGCTGAAAATTAACTTGGAGTATCCAGTTTTTGAAAGTGACATAAAATATATGCCTAACAAGCTAAATGAAGAGATTAATTTCAAAGGGTGATTCAAACAAAATATCGGATTTCACTGGCCGGGAATCGAACCCGAGTCCATACATCAGAATACAACTACGCGAAACACTATACCACCAACGCTTGACTGCGTATCTAGATGTAACTGTCCGCTTTTGAAAGTGAAAGTGAAAGAAAGCCTATGTCTTACATTACCAGATCAATTTCATTTTAATGTTAGGCTAAACAATCTTTGCATTGTAACAAACACTTTGCATTATAGCAGCTCTACAACCTACCATTAGACAATTGAAGTGTTTGAATTTGATATTTAAAAAAAAATTACATTCGGCAGACTACAAACACTAAATTATCTTGCCTACATTTTACTCTCGCGTGGGCTAAAGAGACTGTTGGTAAAATCACTGCCCCCTGTGAGGATCGAACTCACGACCTTCAGATTATGAGACTGACGCGCTACCTACTGCGCTAAGGAGGCTTCTGTTAGAACTGATAATTATATCATACAAGAATGTTTTTGACTGGTCAATTCAATATTGGTCAATTTATTATCRTGTACATATAGACCATTAATTGAACATCAAAGCAATTATCATAACTGAGAGTATGATCGTTGTGATAAAGAATAATTCAACCCCTAGCCCTGTCCCTGTAATAATTAGCATGTAAGCATTTCGTTGGACCGTGTACACCATGTGTAACCCATGGCGCCGGAGGGGATAGCTGCTGTTTTACGGGCTCCTAACCAACTGTGCTTTTTTGTTTGTGTTGTTTGTAACTTATTTTGTACATAATGTTGCTGCTAATATATTYCGACTCGAAGGATATACTGCTTTCTCGAGAACAAGCCCAAATCCTCATAATTTGCATGAAGACGGCAAAAAAGGAGCGGAGATCAGGCTGCCTTATGAGAATTCGTAGGCGAGYGAGTAAACCTCCACTAGCATCCGTTCTATTGGCCAACGTGCAATCACTGGAAAATAAAATRGAYGATCTACGATTAAGACTAYCCTACCGTGCCTCCGGAGGGGCGCAGTGGTCTAAGGCTAGCTGTGCCGCTAGAGATCATGTTTTAAGTTCAGGCTCTTTTATGTCCAGGCTCTGTCACAGCCGGCCGCGACCGGGAGACCCATGGGGCGGCGCACAATTGCCCACGTCATCTGGGTTAGGGGAGGGTTTTGCCAGCAGGGWTGTTCTTGTCCCATCCGGCACTAGTAACTCCTGTGGCGGGCCGAGCGAAGTACTCGCTGACACGGTCGCCAGGTGTACGGCGTTTCCTCCGACACATTGGTGCGGCTGGCTTCAGGGTTAATTAAGCATTGTGTCAAGAAGCAGTGCAGCTTGGCTGGGTTGTGTTTCGGAGGATTCACGGCTAACAATGAGCTTCCTTATTGTGCTGTCGAGATTCTGGGAGAGGCGTAGTTTTCCAACCAGCAATGACCTGAGTGAGGATGTTGAGGACCTCTGGGAACAAGTGGTCATCTGGTCTTTTTAGCTGGGTGGTAGAGGATGGCTGGGTGGTGGAGGATGGCAGAGGATGGCTGGGTGTTGGAGGATGGCTGGGTGGCTGGGTGGTGGAGGATGGCTGGGTGGTGGAGGATGGCTGGGTGGTGGACTTGGTTATGATTGGTTGTCGCAACCGGCCCTCAGGGAAGAGCTCCATGTATTCCTTGAAAGCCATCTTATTAGCAGCATGGTTTTTGAAATCACTCCTCACTGGCTGAGGCAGATTCTTTCTGCATCGATGTCACCAAATACCCAGGCCAGCACATTTTCAACCACCCACTTGAAGGTCTGCCCCTTTTAAAGGCCAAACTGCATCTCATGCTGACCCAGCAAWTGTGCCCTGCTTGCTGGGTTGCCACCTCTGAGCAGTACAGCCCTCCTGGCTGAATCCACCACTTTGACTGGAGACACAGCCCTGCTCYATGCWCTTTTAGTCGTTTTTGTCCTGTAAMTCCTGGAATCCTTACTGTCCTTTAAGACAAGGCTTCCATTTGGCAGTTTTCTGAACCTGGGCTCCATGTCTGCTGTGAACATAAAGGGGAAAGTTTGTATTTAATAAGCATAAAGAATATACATTTTAATCAGTGAGCAGACTGGATTAATAGATGGAACAATAAAATGAAGTATATAAACTCTAGCTACTTGTGTTATCTTAAGCTACTTGCTAAAGGACATTTATACCACAAACAGACACACCAGCATAAGCAAGAGCATRGGATATGGCTTGTGCCTTTTGATTCATAATTAACATGATGACCCTAGCCTATTTGATATCAAGACAGTGTTTGCCCTATAGCTATGTCTAGTCCAAATASCTAAATTAAAAGAGAAAATAAGAGGTTTGAAAAACAACTATTAGCTATAAAATAAAATAAACATWAAAMATTWAAAATACACGTTGTTTAGATTGCTAGCTATTGTAATAAGCAAATAATAACTCCAGTTTAGTATGGAAATAGTTGGGTTAACAGAATATTTTGATGKYCAGAGTCATCGGACGTTAAGCTAGCTGACGTTACTTCGATAACATGTGTCAGTGTCAAAACACCAGTTCACTAACGCGTTAGATAGCGTTACTGTAGCGACACTGTAACTCTTGATAACCGTGCTAACATAGTACTGTAGCCTAATACACTGATCTTACCTGCTAGATATTCCGATCGATGATGATGATGAATGAAAACGGCAGACAACAATAATTGTAGCTAACGTTACTCCAGAAAAGAAAGATATCTCGCCAAAATAACCTGAGAGGAAATATGTTTTTCCATGATTTTATTCTAGCGTTTAAAGGTCCCGCCATAGCTCATAGTAAACGTTACTTCAGAAAATAAAGATAACTCCCGAACAAAATTACCTGAGAGGAAATATATTTTTCCATGGTCCTCTTCTAGAGTTTAAAGGTCCCGCTATAGCTATATCCTCATTGGTTAATTATTGATTACTTCTTGGTTGCACTGGCGTCTCGGATTGGTTGGCGAGTGCAATTCTTTGCAACGTCTATGTTGCGGACGGCGATATGATTGGTTGTTGCAACCAGAAATTTCCTCGACGCACGGTTGTCAGGGGGCGCCAAGGAGGCTTGCATCAAACTGAGTGTAATGGGTCCTAGGTATAGCTTGTGTAGAGTCAGGCGCAGGACAGCAGATATGAGTAATCAACGTACTTTTACTCAAAATGTCAAATATACATAACAAATACACGCACACCATGACAGAACGAAAATACAATAAACAATCACTCACAAAATACCACATGGGGAACAGAGGGTTAAATAATAAACAAGTCATTAGTTGAGTGAAACCAGGTGTAAAAAGAGAGACAGAACAAATGGAAAATGAAAAGTGGATCGGCGGTGGCTAGAAAGCCGAAAAATGTATCACTAGCCACTTTAAACAATGTCACTTAATATAATGTTTACATACCCTACACTACTCATCTCATATGTATATACTGTACTCTATACCATCTACTGCATCTTGCCATCTTTATGTAATACATGTATCACTAGCCACTTTAAACAATGCCACTTTTATATGTTTACATACCCTACATTACTCATCTCATATGTATATACTGTACTCGATACCATCTACTGCATCTTGCCTATGCCGTTCTGTACCATCACTCATTCATATATCTTTATGTACATRTTCTTCATCCCTTTACACTTGTGTGTATAAGGTAGTTGTTGTGAAATTGTTAGGTCAGATTACTCGTTGGTTATTACTGCATTGTCGGAACTAGAAGCACAAGCATTTCGCTACACTCGCATTAACATCTGCTAACCATGTGTATGTGACAAATATAATTTAATTTGATTTGATTTGATGTTAGTGTGCAACATGAAAATGCTAAGCAGGCCTTCTCTAACCTTGTGATACAAAGGATTGAGATTGAAAATGTATGTGAGTGCAAATAGTAATCCTAGACCATTTCTTTAAATAACATGTCCAATAGGCTAATAACAGTATAATCTAGATCAATTACTTAATGTACCTATCCTATAAACCGTTTGCAAGATTTTTGCGACTCCCATTCATTACAATTACTTCTAACCAAAACTTTCCAGTTTCCGTAGTGTAGTGGTTATCACGTTCGCCTAACACGCGAAAGGTCCCCGGTTCGAGACCGGGCGGAAACAATTTTTACATCACCCTAGGAAAAAAATCTATTCCTTGGGGTATTCAAATCCTACCCCTCGCCTAACACGCAAAAGGTCTCCGGTTCGAGACCGGGCGGAAACACTTTTTACATCACCCTAGGAAAAAAAATCTATTCCTTGGGGTATTCAAATCCTACCCTGGAGGCCTGGAGTACTGCTCGTTTTCTGTTCTACCAAATAACTAATTGGACAAGTCTGCATGACCGCAATAAACAATCCCACTCCGCCCCCTGGACACCTCTTCCCCAGAGCTAAACAACCATATCAACATAAACAATGTTAATTAAAGCTTCAGCCATAAGATAAAATAAGCATAAACCTGTACAACAATGTCATGAATTCCACAGAACATAAACCTGTGACCATACACTTCAGTCGTCCTCCCATTTCTCTTCACTGAGCCAGTTGCAAAGACAGACAAGCCTGTTGACATTTCCAGATGATAAAGCTTCTCTTCTTCTGTACGATATGCCCAGAGTGTGAAAACAACCTCTCACAAGGTAAAGATGTGGCAGGCGTTGCCAGGTACCGGTACAATGCAAGCAAGCCTGGTGTGTGCACCTGCATGCTGTGACCACCACTACAGTGGACAGTCCTCCGTGTTGATGCTGGGCTCTGCTTTGTAATGCTCCACACGTTTCTCGATTGACTCCTCCTCTTCATCAGACTCATACTCAACAAGAGGGCAGCTACCTTCTTTGCTGGCTCTGACTCCGTTGCTTTATCAGGTTGCTGTGCAGGCCTCTCTTCCTTCAGCAAGTTGCTGACCAAAGCCCACACCTCACCCCTCTCAAATCTGCGAAGGCACTTCAGGTGCTTAAACCTTGTGTCGAGTGCTGTGGCGACCTTCAGCCATGTGAGGTTGGTGTTTTCCTTGCATTTCTCCAGGTCTGTTGTGAATGTCAGCTTGAATCTATGCTCTTGTGGCTGAATGGAAGCAAGTCCCTGCTGCAATGTTACAACATCTGGTGGAAAGCCTTCCCAGAAGAGTGTTATAGCAGCAAAGAGGGGGGACCAACTCCATATTAAAGCCCATGATTTTGGAATTAGATGTTTGACAAGCAAGTGTCCACATACTTTTGGTCATATAGTGTATTTCATCCGTGTGGAAAAGTGCAACTGAAGTACAAAATTAGTCCTTTTACATTCATGATTTGATGCGAACCCTGACTGAAGCGACTAATGCATCGCCTGGACATCAGTCGTGTAAATCTATGTTGGTTTTATGATGTCTGAACTCCCCATCAATTAATGTAATCTATGTTGTAGCTGTCTAAAAAGCAGTAAAAAATAACATTACTGCTTAGACTGCCAATCTGCACCCACCTGGTGTCCCAGGTCTAAATCAGTCCTTGATTAGATGAGAAGAATGAAAAAAAGCAGTGGAACTGGCTTCAAGGTCCAGATTTGAATTTGAGAGATCTATTCTAAATGAAACAATAAATCTATTCTAAATGAAACAATAAATTATTGCAAATATCACTCGCCAATGTCACTTAGTAGGACAACTTGTATACGTTTGCTTTTAACATTTAATGACACATACACATTGGCATATGGTACCAAATGCACGAAAGCCTTAACTAGTAATACAATAAAAGAAAAATCTGTGGCCAGTACGGGTATCGAACCCGCGACCTTCGCGTTATTAGCACGACGCTCTAACCAACTGAGCTAACCGGCCATATATGTAGCGAGACATTAGTTATGTATTAGAACCTTCTCAGCAGACATAGTTGAGTGCTATGGCTAATTTTACCGTTTTACGCAATGGGCATCGGTCAATATTACAAAACAGTACCATTTGTATCATGCAATCTGCTCAACATAGCATAAACCGGATCAAGGTGGGCCCAAATAGCAGGTGGATCATGTCTTTGTGATGGTGAAATGGAGCAAAAAGCAATTGGTGGTTGGTCTGCAGCAGTGTAGAGCACTCCAATGTGGAGAGTGGCTTGCTGGTGAGATCATCCAAAATGCACAGACTGGATCTCTTGACTGTATTTGCATGAATAGTTTTCGCTGAAGTCAATGTGCAGCAAGCATTCATTGTTCTTCAGACTCTCCCTAAGCTCCTTATAGGCCCTGTATTGCCACTTGATATTAAAGATGTTGCCTAAACTTGGCGAGCGTATCTTGAAACTGACTGACCAGTTCGGTTTCTGTTATTGTGACCTCCCTCTTCACGGTTATCATGGAGCACTTCTCTTCATCTTTTTGGATCTTCTCCAAGGTGTCAGAGGAACTTCTACATTCCCAGGAGGTTTCAGAGTTGGATGAGTGGTGAGGAAGCAATCCTTACATTCACCATAAGCACATACAATTGAAGTCGGAAGTTTACATACACCTTAGCCAAATACATTTAAACTCAGTTTTTCACAATTTCTGACATTTAATCCTAGTAAAAATTCCCTGTTTTAGGTCAGTTAGGATCACCACTTTATTTTAAGAATGTGAAATGTCAGAATAATWGTGGAGAGAGTGATTTATTTCAGCTTTTATTTCTTTCATCACATTCCCAGTGGTTCAGAAGTTTACATACACTCAATTTGTATTTGGTAGCATTGCCTTTAAATTATTTAACTTGGGTCAAATGTTTGTGTAGCCTTCCACAAGATTCCCACAATAAGTTGGGTGAATTTTGGCCCATTCCTCCTGACAGAGCTGGTGTAACTGAGTCAGGTCTGTAGGCCTCCTTGCTCGCACACACTTTTTCAGTTCTGCCCACACATTTTCTATAGGATTGAGGTCAGGGCTTTGTGATGGCCACTCCAATACCTTGACTTTGTTGTTCTTAAGCCATTTTGCCACAACTTTGGAAGTATGCTTGGGGTCATTGTCCATTTGGAAGACCCATTTGCGACCAAGCTTTAACTTCCTGACTGATGTCTTGAGATGCTTCAATATATCCACATAATTTTTCGTCCTTATGATGCCATCTATTTTGTGAAGTGCACCAGTCCCTCCTGCAGCAAAGCACTCCCACAACATGATGCTGCCACCCCGTGCTTCACGGTTGGGATGGTGTTCTTCGGCTTGCAAGCCTCCCCCTTTTCCCTCCAAACTTAACGACTTAATGGCTAAACAGTTCTTCAGACCAGTTTCATCAGACCGGAGGACATTTCTCCAAAAAGTACAATCTTTGTCCCCATGTGCAGTTTCAAACCGTAGTCTGGCTTTTTTATGGCGGTTTTGGAGCAGTGGCTTCTTCCTTGCTGAGCAGCCTTTCAGGTTATGTCGATATAGGACTTGTTTTACTGTGGATATAGATACTTTTGTACCTGTTTCCTCCAGCATCTTCACAAGGTCCTTTGCTGTTGTTCTGGGATTGATTTGCACTTTTCGCACCAAAGTACGTTAATCTCTAGGAGACAGAACTCATCTCCTTCCTGAGGGGTATGACGGCTGTGTGGTCCCATGGTGTTTATACTTGATGTTTATTGTTTGTACAGATGAACGTGGTACCTTCAGGCATTTGGAAATTGCTTCCAAGGATGAACCAGACTTGTGGAGGTCTACAATTTTTTTTCTGAGGTATTGGCTGATTTATTTTGATTTCCCCATGATGTCAAGGAAAGAGGCACTGAGTTTGAAGGTAGGCCTTGAAATACATCCACAGGTACACCTCCAATTGATTTAAATTATGTAAATTAGCCTATCAGAAGCTTCTAAAGCCATGACATCATTTTTTGGAATTTTCCAAGCTGTTTAAAGACACAGTCAACTTAATGTATGTAAACTTCTGGCCCACTGGAATTGTGATAYAGTGAATTATAAGTGAAATAATCTGTCTGTAAACAATTGTTGGGAAAATGACTTGTGTCATGCACAAAGTATATGTCCTAACCGACTTGCCAAAACTATAGTTTGCTAACAAGAAATTTGTGTAGTGGTTGAAAAACGAGTTTTAATGACTCCAACCTAAGTGTATGTAAACTTCCGACTTTGACTGTAGCTTCAATTTCGGGTCACACATACTTGGGTCGACCATGTCCTCAAGGTTTTTGGTCGACAAAAGCCCAAGGCTGTGAAGAGAATTTACCATGAACTGTAAATTCTCATGGTTTTTACACTGACAAGTTCACAATCAGTGTCATTGGGCGTAACAACCCAAAATGGCCTGAGGCGGCAGAAGGAGGTATAGGACAACTGACCTAGTTCCTCAGACAGGACCTTCCTGTGCAGATTTTTCATTGTGTCAGCCAGAAGCCTCTTCTGCATTTTGTTCTTTAGTCATGTGATGGTTTGTTTGCTGACGGTCGTTATACAACTTATGTCATCACGGAGAAAGAAATCCTTCACTTTCCTTTTGATTTCTGTTTCTGTTCTGCTTCCCTTCCTCGTCAAAAATAGCAAAGGTCCCCTTCCATCTTMGCTCTCTTATTTGAAAAGCCCAACACCGTCTGGGCATGCTTCTGAAGTTTATACTTATTCAGTATATTCACAGAGGTCACTTTCACAATGATTTGCTTGTTCTTCTGTTTCCTTGCATATCTGTATTTTGTTTTGATATCTTTAATGAGAGATGTGTGAAAGAGAAGAGCCCTCTTAATAGATGATGTCACATTCTGATGTCTCAGCAATGCTTTGACTGTTGAACGAGGCGCTACAGATGCCTGTTCTCCCCTAACCCTTGCATACCTCTTCCTGTATTTTTCCTTTTTTTTCTCCTCTCCTTTGCCACTTCTGATATTAAATGCTCTCTCTCTTTTTGGAGTCTTCTGTGTGTTTTTTTTCTMATGCGTTCCCCTTGCTGGCGTTGCCTAAAACACATTAAATGAATGGTTAGGGTTCTATGGGTAGAGTCAGCGATAAAGTTAAGGATAAGGGTTAGTAGATCGGGATTAGGGTTATGGGTTATGGTTAGGGATTACGGTTAGAGTTAGTAGAAAGTTTAGCAATTTATAATCTTAAATGCCTTATTTTAAGCATATTCTAACATTGAAGGCCCAGGCTGATTTTCAGGAGTTGCGGGGGTGTTTGGCACTGCAGCAACGCACTAGCCTTGGCCCTGGCTCTGAGTATCCTTTTTGAATCTCTCCATTTCTTCCTGTCTGCACGCTGCACTCTGTCACTGAGTTCAACTATTGCCTTCTTCTTCCCTGTCTCTTTATCTTTCCTCCATTTCTCCCTCTCTTTCTCTAGATACTCTCTCCTTCTTTCTGGGTCAGCATTACGTCGTTCTCTGTATTGCCGCTGTCTTTCAGCTGCACTAAAAGGAGGTGCCATTCCTTCAGAAAGACCTGATTCAATTGATATTTATTTATTCTTAAAATACTACACATGCTATACATACTGTAATTATGTAATAYMATTTATGAACAAAAAACACTTTTTGCAACACATTACTGCAAGACATCCATGTGTCCACCCTGTTGAGTGCATGTCCACCCTGTTACATGTACATGGATAACAGGGTGGACATTTTTAGCTAAAATGAGCAACTATGCTCCAAGTCATCATGATGAAGCTAGGATAATGGCTGCCACTTGAAAAGGAATTTGCATTGTTTGAGAAATGTATTTTGAAATTATGGAATTCAATTAACATCTTTTGTATTTTTGCTTAACAGGGTGGACATGTTATGCTTTCCACATCACTTCACCAACATATAATGATGAAAATGTAATAGTATGAAATCTAGATACTCCGCAGGTTCACCAMAGTTGTTTTCCCGCCAAGGAAGTGACATAATTTCCTGTTTGTAATATCATTGTAGAAAATATATATTTTCTTAAAGTGGCAGTAACCACAATGTAACAGAGTGAACAACAACTTTGAGGATGTACAGAAAATAGTTAATATATTTACAAAAAGTGCAGAATTTAACATAAAAAGACTAAAACTAAGATAACATTTAATGAAAATTTGAAAATTAGGAAAGATTTTTTTAAATGTATAATTTTATGCCTAATTATTTTCGTTGAAGTTGATTGAGCAGCATTTGGGACATTGAAAAATTGTCTCATTCCACTGAAATAAAATAGCATAAAATTTACTTTGAAGTCTATGTCATTATGCTTCTACTTTCATGAAGGACAAAAAAACACCTTTAGTTATCTTGAYCCTCATACGAGCCTAATGAATTTGTGTACCTATTGCACAGTTTATATACATGGCTGCGGATTAAATTCAGCAACCTCTCTCATTGCCAACCCTTCAATCTGTTAGCGCCGAGTGATTTTGGGGGGGGGTTATTAAACAACTAATTGACAAACGGCGGTTCAATTGCTTGGAATTCAATTCAACTCGGGTTTTTTTGTGAGCCTGACGCGTCCTTTCTCTAAAGAGAAATCAAATAATTCACGAGAGAAATCTAGTCAAGACCTATGTGGGACACTGGGCTGAAGGGAGTTGTAGTTTTCATTACGCAAATATTCAATATAGTCCTTCGCAGAAACGTGGTAATTAACTATAATGACCATATTGCATTGCGCCATTTTTTTCGGGATCAGCGAGGAGGAGGCTAAACGAGAGCCAAAATCTGTCCAAAATATACCCAATGCGTTTTCGTTGGGTTTAATTTGGACCTAAATTTGTAGCCTGCCTTCCCACTTTAGCGACAACTACTCCCATTGTTAGGGCATAGATATGAGAATCTCGTCAACAGGTCTCTGGACGGATACACTTTTACACTATTGGGGAGAAATAGGGGTTAATACAAATAAATAAATATAAACAATCAACTTTTACGCCTGCTACATTTGGTTAGATACACACACAGCGCATAGATTGCATAAGAGAGGAATGTACACAACACAATGAGTTGTGAAAGTATACCTTATCTACTTTGAAGAACTAGTAAATGATTTCGTCAGACAGCTCTGCAGCATACTTAGGCAGGCTAGCTAAATAGCATGACTGAAGACAGTACAGTATGGGGAGCACAATGTTAGATGACCTGGCTGGCTGACTGCTACTGCCTGAGCTGAGATGATTAATTTAATTAAGGAAAAATAATAAAGTCATAAATTATATACACAACTTAAATATTTTATTATTTCATAGTCATTCCCAATTTTTCTATGGCTGTCTACCCAATGTGGACCGGACAGAGACAATGGAWCGTTTTGGCAATTGAATGGTCACTATTTTTGGCTTTGGAATATATTTCATAATGCATTTCATATWAAAAAAAAGATCAAAACCGAAATCAAAAACCGTGATTATTTTTTTTAGAATTGAACCGAAACCGAACAGACCTCAAAAAGCACTAGTCGCTAAACACTACAATCTGTAGTGAGTTGGAACCTGCAGTTGCTCCAAGCAAATTATAACAGTATATTGCTGTAGCAAACAGTCGATTTCACTTCTCGTTTGTAGTCTGCCACCATTCTCTGTTTAGTGATAGCAAACTGTGACAAACTAGACATACCAATAGAATATGTATTGTGTTAGGACACAGTCAGATACGTGAAAGGCCATCCTGTGGTTTCAGACCTCGTGGCGCAACGGTAGCGCGTCTGACTCCAGATCAGAAGGTTGCGTGTTCAAATCACGTCGGGGTCAAATCTTTTAAAAGTCTGTTGTAATTGAAAAACTAAAATTGTTGCCACATAGCTCCAAACTATAGAATCAGTGAGTATGTCGTGAACTAAAGTTAAAACTGTTTTAATATTTAATCTAACATTCAAAATGTAAGCCCCAGACAAACGTAAGCAAACAACATGCCATTGCCAGGACAATATTTAAATATTTAACAACCTCATATTTGTCTCTGCTTGCACCTGTGTAATGGGTGTGTACTCTGTTTACAAAGGATCTATAACAATATGAATAGACAAATTTCGGCATTATTCAATCTGAAATATTGTTAAATATTTTGSATAAAATTATAACACTTTGGGTGTGTTAGTAAATTCAATCTGGAGTACCAGAGAGCGCTCTGGGCGTTTGTAAATTCAGAGCGTTTCGCTCTCAGAGTGTTCAGAGCGCACGCTAGACGCGCTGGTCGAGGAGTGGTATGGGGGGTGATTCATGACAGAATTAAGCCTCGTGAAGCTACTGATACCTCTCACCAAGTCACCCAACGTCTTCCTAGCGCCATAAAATAACGCCATTAATTAACATTGACTGTCAATGGAGACAACTGCCGACGCATTCATGTCACGTGACATGTCATGTAGACGTAGTGTTCAAGTGGTGTTCACGTCACGTAACGTGTAACTGACACGTCACATGCCCGGGCAAGGCAGTTAACCTACTGTTCCCTGGGCAACGAATACGTGGATTTCGATTAAGGCAGCCCCTGCTGATTCAGAGGGGTTGGGTTAAATGCGGAAAACACATTTCAGTTGAATGCATTCAGTTGTACAACTGACTAGGTATCCCCCTTTYGTTTTCTTTGTTGGGGGTAGTCTAGGTCTCTAGTGGCGCATTCAAAACAACTCGGAAGTCTGCAATTTCTGATCTTCCGACTTCAGTGCGTTCAAGACAACTGGGAACTCTGAAAAAAACGAACTCAGACTAGGATTTTTGTTTTGAACAGTCATCCAACTCGGAATTTCCYGCATCTTTCTCTGACCTGAAAATCACTGATGTCATGATTTGACCTCGATTTCCCCCCACTTCCCAATTTACTGGATTAACAGACAATCACTTTTATTTTCGTACAAATATTAACACTAACACATTTTATCGTGACATCACATATTTACATATATTACCTAAAGTAAACTGAGCCTTTGTTAATAGAAAATAAAACAAAATGGATATAAAACGTTAAAAAAAATACAGAAAGTTTGGACACCCTGTTAATCCCTTCTCGTTCATGTAAACCATTAACGTTAGCAACCTAGCCTAACTCAATTAACTTACTTACAATGGGGAAAATACCAAGCAGTTTTTCACTCAGTTAAAACTGCCTTCAAACATTACCAAACTCATGGACTGTGTAATTAACCATGTTACCTCAATATTTTTAGTCATATTGCATTTTTGCACATTACATACCTGAATGAATAGGGTAAACGATGAGACGGAGAAACGTTCGTTTTCAGAACTAGTCATTCTCCATAAGGAAGAAGAAATGTTAAAGATCTCACTAACTTACTTCATTGACGTCACAGCTCCCCTAGCAGCAGTAATTATATACATACATTAAATGCAAATACCTGGGAGGCAAAATAAACGAAATAAAACATAAAAAATATGACCATGCATATGTGTGTCACATACACATGGCATATGCTTGAGTACCACCTTGACATCTCTGATCTGCTTGCCTCGATAAATTAATACTAGAACATTGGTAGCCAGGATTAGCTATTTCAAATATGCGCAGAATACAACAAGTGTAGACCTTACCGTGAAACGCATACTTACAAGCCTTTAACCAACAGTGCAGTTACAGAAATTTAAGAAAATATATATAAGTAAAAAAATATAAGTAAAACATTTAATAAAAAATAATAAAAAAGTAACACAATAACGAGGCTATATACAGGGGGTACCGGTACTGAGTCAGTGAGCGGGGGTACAGGTTAGTTGAGGTAATTTGTACATGTAAGTAGGGGTGAAGTGACTATGCATAGATAATAAACAGTGAGTAGCAGCAGTGTACAAAACAAATGGAGGGGGGGGTCAATGTAGCAGCAAGAGCGTATCTCGTCTCCTAATAATTGCATAACGGTGCAAGTTATACACGTCATCTTCTTGTTTGCATGTTTTTTTATTGAACATTTATTTAACTAGAAAAGTCAATTAAGAACAAATTCTTATTTACAATGACAACCTACCCTGGCCAAACCCTAACCCGGACGACGCTGGGCCAATTGTGCGCTGTCCTATGGGACTCCCAATCACGGCCGGTTGTGATACAGCCTGGAAACAAACCAGGGTCTGTAGTGATGCCTCTCGCACTGAGATGCAGTGCCTTAGACCGCTGCACAGCTTAGGAGTCCCAAGCATGGCTTTTTTGTTGGTTCTGTCAATGTTGAGTGAGCACACATGCCTCAGCACACATAGGTTACTTTGCCTGCATGCAAATGTGTGCTAAAAGTGGGGATGCTTCAAAGTATTTCTGAAAAACTCACCACCACCAATGAATTTTATTTTTCACAGATATCCACGGAACCGACTGCAATATAGGCCTACACTCAGATAAAAAGGTGCTATCTACAAACTAACAGGATTCGTCCGCTGTCCCCATAGGATAACCCTTTTTAGTTCCAGGTAGAACCTCTTCTGTGTCTAGGTAGAACCCTTTTGGGCTACATTCCACAGAGGGTTCTACCTGGAACCAAAAAGTTATCTCCTGATAGCCAAACAACCCTGTTGGAAAGCCTTTCTCACAGAGTGTACTCAACAAGTTTAGACTGTTAAGTTTACACCATTTGATTCTGTACTCAAACATCTGCCTGGTATTCATGATAACATGCAACATAGCACCACAACCTTTGAAGTTTTTCGTCAAGCTCTGTGGTTATTTGTGGAGGGAGAACAGTGAGGGTGGTGGGTTGAGCACCTGCAGTGAATCTGATTGGTTGCTCTGGCTCACATCTTGACTAAAAGAAAGAGATTTAGAAATTAGTTTGACATTGCCATAGTTCAACAGCTGAAAAGCCGTCATTAACATACTCCCAGAGATGGCAATATATTCAGTATTCACTGAATGAAGTAGCCTACCCATCCCCATTTACAATTGTATTCATCAATGAAATAAATGATACTATAGCACATTCAATTACATTATTATTGTAGACTACTCCTGTATCTACCTTTTACAATAACGTAATCATTGAATGAAATAGCGTACCCATCCACATTTACWATTTAATTGATCAATTAGATAAATAATACTAGCAAGCACATACAGGTACATTGTTGTAGAATAGGCTACTACTGTATCCACACTATATTAGGATACCGTCGTGATATTGTCAGGCATGATTTTAGGTCTTCGATCGAAGTTGCATGTTGTACCTCGTTTCCCTTCAGTGAAAAGTAGTTATTTCATTTACAATTGAATTAATCCATTAAATAAACAATACTAGCACATCAAATTACATTATTATACACTAGCCTACTCTGCTATCGACACTGTAAATAATATTGCCTACGTGCTTTTGACAATACGTTATCAACAAAAAAGTATTGTTTTCAAATAAACCAAATTTCCCTTAACACTGTAGACCTAAATATTTTCTAACGATATCACAACTTAAATATAGCCTACTTACTCCTAAATTGGATCAAGGACATCTTGATAATTATTTTCATTGTCTCGAATAAGGAACCTATCTGGGGCAGACACTCGAAAATCGCTTCTGCCGCTTGTAAAAAACAAATGAATGTCTGTGTCGCCACCGAGCTCTCAAATACCGTGCCAGTCTCTCACTCTATGAATGGTCACTGCAATCAGGATTCCTTGGGACATCCTTACCCTAAACCCTAAACTAACACTAAACTTAACCAATTTACATTTATACTTGATAGAGGTGTGGACAGCCCAAGGAWTCCGAATAGCACGGACCCTCTGGAAAAGTCTATGAAATGCTCTATTCAACCGAAGGGACATCCCAAGGATCCCGAATAGCTATGAACTATGAACTCCTCTGAAAGTCATGGACACAACTCTTATTGGTTGTCTGATGTTGAACTGGTAACAACACAGTCTATGATTGGCTAACAACATTTAGATCTGTATACAGCGGGATAAGATATTATACCATGCCATGAGGTGTTGAGGGAAAGACAGATTATCTATAGATTGGATATAATATTTTCTAGGCCATTAGGGATAACAGGAAATACACAAGCCGTAGGCTACATCGGAATGTCTKCTTTCAGGGAACATTTTTAAGTTTCTAACATTTATGGTTGCGATTTAATTAATATAAATATAAACTATGCACATTTTAACTTTCATTAACACGCGATGCAGTTGTTAGTTCGTAAGTCGTTGGTATCATGTCATTTCAGGTGGTATGGTTGCCTAGGCTTATATATGTCCCTTATCACCCCCCATAGAGTAGGGTTGATCCGAGCGTTCTGCCATTACAACTGCAGTCAAGCACCTAAGCTAACTGGCTAACGTTGGCTAGCTTGCTAACTACTTCCAGACACAAATGAGAGAACATCTCACTCTGACCATTTTACTCGCCCTAGCAGAGCTGGTTAGGCTGTTTTCATGTCATCTAGAGCGTTAGTGACTGTAACTGTGCTGCTGGCAACAATTTAATTACGCTTTTTTGCCGACGTTTACTGACACCGGCCAATTTCAACGGGTGTTGTGCGTTCGTACAATCATAAATTATCTTGCGCTCTGGCACACTCAGACGAGAGCGCTCTGAAATCGGAGTAGAAACCAGAATATATTTACGAACGTATCCTTTGAAAAAGGAGGGCTCGTCCGGGATTTGAACCCGGGACCTCTCGCACCCTAAGCGAGAATCATACCCCTAGACCAACGAGCCAAGATACACGTTCCTGGATTTATGTACTTTTCTTCATGCCACAACAATGGCGTACTGACTTCCATACTTTTGATTATCTAGGCCTGGTTTCCCGATAGCGATTAAAACAAATAAAATGTTTTTAGTCACATGCGCCGAATACAACAGGTATACCTTACAGTGAAATGTTTACTTAGGCGCCCCTAACCAAAAATGCAGTTAAATAAGAATAAGAAATAAAAGTAACAAGTAATTAAAGTGCAGCAGTAAAATAACAATAGTGAGACTATATACAGGGGAGTACAGCGACCGAGTCRTCGTGCGGGGGGAACCGGTTAGTTGAGGTAATATGTACATGTAGGTAGAGTTATTAAAGTGATTATGCATAGATGATAACAACAGAGTAGCAGCGTTTCCCAAAGCACCATACAGAGAGAACGTTCGCTAAGTGTGTCTTTTATTTATTTATTTTTATTTAACCTTTATTTAACTAGGCAAGTCAGTTAAGAACAAATTCTTATTTACAATTTTTACCAAAAGGCAAAAGTCCTCCTTAATAAATTAAATAACAATATAGGACAAAACCCACATCATGAAAAGAGAGACAACACAACACGACAGAAAGAGAGACCTAAGACAGCAACATAGCATGGCAGCAACACAACATGACAACAACATGGTAGCATGGTAGCAAAACAACAACATGGTAGGAATACTGATAAAATTGAAAGAAAGACAGTGCCGCTCTTAGATCAGCGTTCTCCCTTTCAAATCTTACGGTAACATTTGAATTATTCCACAATACTGACAACGGACCAGCTCCTATGAGATATTATCACATATGGCTATAACTATTGAGGCGGCTTATTCTAATGTTTACCCTATAATAATACACTAAATAAAGACTTGACACATCATTGCGCACATGTAGGCTACACATCATGAAATATATTGAAGCAAAAATAACAGACAGTAACATACAAATAGCTACGCTAAATAAAACTAATTTGAATTAACAAGAAATGTATTTCAATATAATTTAAATATATAGGTATACTGTGGAAGTCGGAAGTTTACATACACCTTAGCCAAATACATTTAAACTCAGTTTTGCACAATTCCTGACATTTATCCCGAGTAAAAATTCCCTGGCTTAGGTCAGTTAGGATCACCACTTTATTTTAAGAATGTGAAATGTCAGAATAAGAGTAGAGAGAATGATTTACTTCCGGTTTTATTTATTTCATCACATTCCCAGTTGGTCAGAAGTTTACATACACTCAATTAGTATTTGGTAGCATTGCCTTTAAATTGTTTAACTTGAGTCAAACGTTTTGGGTAGCCTTCCACAAGCTTCCCACAAAAAGTTGGGTGAATTTTGGCCCATTCCTCCTGACAGAGCTGGTGAAACTGAGTCAGGTTTKTAGGCCTCCTTGCTCGCACACACTTTTTCAGTTCTGCCCACAAATTTTCTATGGGATTGAGGTCAGGGCTTTGTGATGGCCACTCCAATACCTTTGACTTTTTTGTCCTTAAGCCATTTTGCTACAACATTTGGAAGTATGCTTGTGGTCATTGTCCATTTGGAAGACCCATTTGCGACCAAGCTTTAACCTCCTGACCGATGTCTTGAGATGTTGTTTCAATATATCCACATAATTTTCCGTCCTCATGATGCCATCTATTTTGTGAAGTGCACCAGTCCCTCCTGCAGCAAAGCACCCCCACAACATAACGCTGCCACCCCGTGCTTCATGGTTGGGATGGTGTTCTTCGGCTTGCAAGCCTCCCCCTTTTTCCTCCAAACATAACGATGGTCATTACGGCCAAACAGTTCTATTTTTATTTCATCAGACCAGAGGGCATTTCTCCAAAATGTTCCCATGTGCAGTTGCAATCCGTCGTCTGGCTTTTTTATGGCGGTTTTGGAGCAGTGGCTTCTTCCTTGCTGAGCGGCCTTTCAGGTTATGTCGATATAGGACTCCTTTTACTGTGGATATAGATACTTTTGTACCTGTTTCCTCCAGCATCTTCACAAGGTCCTTCGCTGTTGTTCTGGGATTGATTTGCACTTTTCGCACCAAAGTACGTTCATCTCTAGGAGACAGAACGTGTCTCCTTCCTGAGCGGTATGACGGCTGCGTGGTCCCATGGTGTTTATACTTGCGTACTATTGTTTGTACAGATGAACGTGGTACCTTCAGGCATTTGAAAATTGCTCCCAAGGATGAACCAGACTTGTGGAGGTCTACAATTTTTTTTCTGAGGTATTGGCTTAACTGTATGTAGCCTGCTGTATTCATCTATTCATACAGTCATCTTTTTTCCAGCAAGCTTTCATCTGATTTGGGTCCCTCTTCTCTTTAAGCCATTACATTTGTCGCATAAAATGGCCCAGGTGTCTTCCTTCTTTTTGACAGTCATGTTGTCTGTCTTTTTATCCTCCAGTACGTTACTAAATTCATCCATCGTCAGCTCCGACAATAGTTTTTTTTCATAAGCAGAGAAATGTGAACTTCTTTGATGTGCCATGATCAGGTGGCAAGCGGACAAATAAAACATAGTTAAATAACTTTAAGTAATGACAATAATAAATAATATTGTATGCTAGCTAACTTGGTTTATAAACTAGCTAGATACAGTAGCTAATGTTAGCTAACAAATTAGTTTTCTGTCTAGTACTGGCAAATAACAGATTTTAATTCACATCAGCCAACCCATGAGTACCTTTCACGATGGAGTTGCAGTAGGTCTAATGTTACATTGTATATTATAACAGCAACTTTGTGGCCTCATTTGTCAAGTAGGCTAGATACTTAGTTTCAACTCACGAAATACCTCATATATTGGTGTAACATGTCACTAATCATAGTTTAAAACCGTTGATCCAGATTTAAAATGAAGTGGTGCAACACATCTCTGATTAATTATAAACCTAGATTTACAAAACCTAGATTAGCTCTAATTTACACCATGTTGGTGCAACCCACCCTTAACGATGCTCCTACGAACGTTCTAATGATGAACATAGCCTTAAAGGCCCTTTCTCAAAGTTTATTTGTCATGTGTGCCGAATAAAACAAGTGTAGTAAACCTTACAGTGAAATGCTTACTTACAGGCTCAAACCAATAGTGCGAAAAAAAGGTATGTATGTGTGTGTGTGTAGGTAAGTAAAGAAATAAAACAACAGTAAAAAGACATTTGAAAATAACAGTAGCAAGGCTATATACAGACACCGGTTAGTCAGGCTTATTGAGGTAGTATGTACATGTAGGTATGGTTAAAGTGACTATGCATATATGATGAACAGAGAGTAGCAGCAGCGTAAAAAGAGGGGTTGGCGGGTGGTGGGACACAATGCAGATAGCCCGGTTAGCCAATGTGCGGGAGCACTGGTTGGTCGGGCCAATTCAGGTAGTATGTACATGAATGTATAGTTAGAAAGTGACTATGCATATATGATAAACAGAGAGTAGCAGCATAAAATATGGGTTGGGGGAGGGGCACACAATGCAAATAGTCCGGGTAACCATTTGGTTACCTGTTCAGGAGTCTTATGGCTTGGGGGTAAAAACTGTTGAGAAGCCTTTTTGTCCTAGACCTGGCACTCCGGTACCGCTTGCCATGTGGTAGTAGAGAGAACAGTCTATGATTGGGGCGGCTGGGGTCTTTGACAATTTTTAGGGCCTTCCTCTGACACCGCCTGGTGTAGAGGTCCTGGATGGCAGGCAGCTTTGCCCCCAGTGATGTACTGGGCCTTACACATTACCCTCTGAAGTGCCTTGCGGTCGGAGGCCGAGCAATTGCCGTACCAGGCAGTGATGCAACCGGTCAGGATGCTCTCGATGTTGCAGCTGTAGAACCTTTTGAGGATGTCAGGACCCATGCCAAATCCTTTTCGTTTCCTGAGGGGGAATAGGCTTTGTCGTGCCCTCTTCACGACTGTCTTGGTGTGTTTGGACCATTCTAGTTTGTTATTGATGTGGACACCAAGGAACTTGAAGCTGTCAACCTGCTCCACTACAGCCCGTCGATGAGAATGGGGGCGTGCTCGGTGCATTGTGTGCCCCCCACCAAACCCTCTTTTTACGCTGCTGCTACTCTCTGTTTATCATATATGCATAGTCACTTTAACTATACATTCATGTACATACTACCTCAATTGGGCCGATCAACCAGTGCTCCCGCACATTGGCTAACCGGGCTATCTGCATTGTGTCCCGCAACCCACCACCCACCAACCCCTCTTTTACGCTACTGCTACTCTCTGTTCATCATATATGCATAGTCACTTTAACCATATCTACATGTACATACTACCTCAATCAGCCTGACTAACCGGTGTCTGCATGTAGCCTCGCTACTTTTCTAGCCTCGCTACTGTATATAGCCTGTCTTTTTACTGTTGTTTTATTTCATTACTTACCTATTGTTCACCTAACACCATTTTTGCACTATTGGTTAGAGCCTGTAAGTAAGCATTTCACTGTAAGGTCTACACCCGGTCTACACATTCGATGCACGTGACAAATAAACTTTGATTTGATTTGACTATATTTGATAGCTAGGGCTAAAGTTTTACATAACATAAGGAAAATGTTGATACTATTTTTGTCATTTTTGCATTGTAGCCCACACCAATCATAAATATTTTACTTTTCATTTAAGTTTTGGTTCAGAAGATCATGATAGGGTATTTAATCTGTAAATGTCATGCATAATGTATTTGATAATGGTATGTACAGCTAACTGCCAAAATAAAGGAAACACCAACATAAAGTGTCTTAATAGCTTCAATGCACCTAAAAAGCTTAGTTTCGAAACTGCAGTAACTGCTGTTGAATGTGGTGTTTTGGATGCAGTACTTGCATAATAACTGCAGTTGAACTACAGTTATACTGCACTGCAACTGCAGTTACACAGCAAAGTTACCGCACAAAAAAACGGTGTTATTTTGGACAGTATTTGCAGCATACTGCAGTTGTACTGCACTCTAACTGCAGTAAGTAATACTGCTCTCTGACTAATCTTTTTTCATAGGGGCATAGATTCAACAAGTGCCTGGCATTCTATTGGAGCATTGTGACACCATTCTTCCACAAGAAATTCCATTATTTGGTGTTTTGTTGATGGTGGTGGAAAATGCTGGCTCATGCACCGCTCCACAATCTCCCATATGTTCAGTTGGGTTGCGATCTGGTGACTGAGATGGCCATGGCATATGGTTTACATAATTGTCATGCTCATCAAACCATTCAGTGACAACTTGTGCCCTGTGGATGGGGCCAGAACCATGGTGAAAGCACTTGCTTTCAATACACTTGGTATCCCCTCATTTATTCAACTGTTTCCATTATTTTGGTACTGGCAGTTACCTGCATGTATGTATGTATGTATGTATGATGTTTACAATGATGCATGTAATCAAATCTGAAGGTGGTAGCTAATTCTTAATCTTCTACAACATTTCAACATTTGGTTAGAATAAGGCCAATAACGTGTTCTTCTGCCATACAAGTCTAACATTCCACTTACAGAAATCATACAGATGATTTCAGCGCGATTTGTACTTTTTAAAATATGCCAGTCTGCAAATATTATTGACATATGGAGGGCGTGTTCGTAAATTCAATCTGGAGTGCCAGAGAGCGCTCTGAGCGTTCGTAAATTCAGAGCGTCGCCAGATTGTCCATTTGTAAATTCAGAGCCAGACTGGACCCTCTGGCCGAGGAGTAGGATTGATCCGAGCGTTCCACTGCGTCTACGGCACTGCATCTCAGTGCTAGAGGTGTCACTACAGACCCTGGTTCGATTCCAGGCTGTATCACAACCGGCCGTGATTGGGAGTATCATAGTGCGGGGCACAATTGGCCCAACGTCGTGCGGGTTAGGCCGTCATTGTAAATAAGAATTTGTTCATAACTGACTTGCCTAGTTAAGTAAAGGTTCAATACAAAATAAATAAWGAACGGTAACGTTACCCAAGCTAACATTGGCTAGCTACTTCCAGACACAAATACTCGCCCTAGCAGAGCTGRTTAGGCTGTTTTCATGTTATCCAGAGCGTTGGTGACTGCAACTGTGCTGCTGGCAACAATTTAATTACGCTTCTTTGCCGACACAACCATATTCAACTGGTGTTGAGCGTTTGTAAATTAATCAGTTATTCTGTGCTCTGACACACTCAGACGAGAGTGCTCTGAAATCGGAGTAGATAGCCAGAGTAAATTTACGAACGCGCCTGCATACGGGTCTTTATCGGGATATGTGTTGTCGTCACCCATTCTCAGCCATCTTGTTGAAACGGAGAGAGCCACACACCTCGAATATAAACCCTGTGCTGTCAGTAAAAGCAGAGGTAAGACAGCGAAAATTAATTGCACAGTTTTGCTATAAAATAAAGCTAAACTATCGAAACAAGCATTCACGATGTTAAAGAGCCCAGTTTTAGCGATTTGATTGCGTTTATGAGGGTTGTTATAGCAGCATGTTTGCTTGGCCTTGAGGCTTGGGACTAAAGTATGTGGGAGCACCGCATTGGATTGGAGCGAGGTGGGAGGTATTTCAGCGTTGTGGCGGAGGCCGCACGGAGGTTTGGGGGTTAAGGATTAACTTGTCAGTTCATTACTTCTGTGCGATTTTGTGACAGTATGCCTTTTTGATTGTTTTCCTTTCGAGAAACTTAGCATTTTTGTAGAAATGACTGAGCATCAATGATCGATTGTTGCTTAAAGCTTTGTAAAACTAAGTTCGCTAGCTGGTTAACAGTAGTTATGCTAAACAGTTAGCTACTATAGCTAGCAAACTAACCTCGCTAACCTTATCGATATAACGTTAGATAGCTGGTCCAATAGTTAGCTAACTGTCTTATAATGTTTGAACATGGTATCATTATTGGTGGTTAAATACAGTAGTTACAACGTCAATGATTCTGAAAACGGTTTGATTATCTACTGTACAGTAGCTGTCATGCTGTTACTTAGCTAGCTAGCATGTTACTACCTATTAAACTAGTTTAGATACGTTAGTTTGCCAACCAACTTGGCAGCACAGTTGCACATTGGCTAGCTAGTTACCGATAGTTGTTTTTTAAATGTTAACTGTCAGGTTAGTTTCACTATCTAACATTAGCTAATGAACAGCAGTATTGCTAGTTAGCATCTAGCTAAAGTTACGTATGGGGAACGTGCGTGAGTCAGTCGGATTAGCAAGCTAATTATGGTCAGCCAAATGGGAAGTTAGCTAGCTACTGTAGTTCATGTGTTTGAAATGAAATGACGGTGCGTTATGTCACTAGAAAAGTTTGTTGTTAGCCAGGTAGCTCATTTGCGAAAATTCCTTGTCTTATAACAACGTTATACAAAATTGATCAGACATAGACATGCATATAAAGTAATTTGAGTTTAATAGTTAGACTTCATCTAGGCCTAGTACATTGTGTCTGCATGAAACATTAAAAGTCCAATAGTATTGCCTACTTGAAATGTGTAGGTTGAAACTTGAATATTTTCCTTACAATTGATTTTTTGGGCCGCAATTTGTTCCTATTCACAACCCGAGGTCACAGGCTACAGTACTGACAGTGACATACTGTTTTGAATGTAATAAATAATTTGTGACGGGTGTTTTGGTGTAGGATTCATTTTTTTTATTTTTTTTTTACAGGAGTTGGCAGTTTTTTTTTTTTACTACAAATAATCAATCAAATTCGAATGTTGATTGGATGTAGCCCGCATGTGGCTTGCAACGGGTGAAAAGTCCATCCCATGCATGCTTCCTGTTTATCCTATAGGTAGACAGATTGCAGTTTGAACATACCTTTAGGTAGCTGACTAAACTCCACAGTGAAGGAAGTTTCTGATCAACTCCATCAACAACGGAGTGGCACAGAGACCAGGCTTTGTGGAATTCAGATCAGACTACATTGACTGAACCAAGGTCAATATTAAAAATAAATCTATTATGAAAGCTCACCTTGTACGTATGTTTACTGAAATCCATACCTTTTCTATAAATGTTAATCAAATACAACCACCACCTGTTGACTTAATTGGCGCATTTGTGCAGAGTTGCCATTTTAGAGCAACAGCAATGAGCAAACAGTCAGTGGTTGCATTTTATTAAAGGAATACTTTGGGATTTTGGCAATGAAGCCCTTTATCTACTTCCCCAGATTCAATGTTAGCAGATCCCCAATACCGCCAGTCATTGCACTAACGCTAGTTAGCAATTGCGCTAGGACTAGTTAGCAACTCCCTTCAAAATACACGCAGAGACATAAACATGGTATCCGTGAGTTCATCTGACTGGGGAAGATGATAAAGTGCCTCATTGCCAAAATCCCGAAGTATTCCTTTAATAAAATGCAACCACCACCCTCGTTTATTGGAAAAGTATGGATTGCCGCAAACATAGGCACGCAACTACAGAGGAAAAACATACTGTAGGTCCAAGGTTAGAGTTTCATAGTTAACATAATTTGAAGTGTTKACCTTGAGCAAATTGATGTAGTCGGAGCTGAATTCCACAATGCCTGGTCTCTGCTCCACTCCATTGGTGGAGTTAATCAGAAACTTCCTTCACTGTGGAGTTTATTCAGCTAACCTAGGGTCATTATCTAACTGGTCTGTAAACCTTAACTAGGTAGCCTGTATACAGCATACAATTACTTGTTTGTGATTATGGTAATTTGCATGCAAACATCCAAGTTTATTGTAGTATTTCCAGAATAAAGCCTCTCTGGGCAGGGAAAAGGAGACACTGTTGTCAATTATTGGTGTCTGAGGAACCTCTTTCCTAACTGGGCAACTTCCTAAAATGGCTTCAGTCGATTGAAATTGTACTCCTTGTGTAAGGGAGGGATGGGGCTATCCTCTGTAATGAGTTGAAATACCACAAACTCACTGTAAGATCCAATCGGACTACGTCTAAAACATGAATCGTTTAGGGAATTGATTGGCTGATGCAATATTTGTTACACCATCAAAACACTTTTTAACCATAATTTGGGTCTGTAATCTTTGATGACTAGAAATTGATATACGATTTTCAGTTGCATTGGCAGATTGATTACTGAATACATCTCCAAGAATATTCAACCTGAAGTGTGGTGTTTGTTGTAATAGGCTAATAATGTTGTCCCTTTCCTCCCCATAGAAGTTCTAGAAAGAATGGCAGAAACTCAGACACTCAACTTTGGACCAGAATGGTTAGTAAATATGAATACTTGTTGAGCTGAAATGTTGTATCAGGTTGATTTAACAGGGATCTGGGTTGTTAGGCTGGTTTTTCGTTTGACACCAGGTGCAGTGGAGCCTCACATTTTGAGGCCTGTCAGTTGTCCTCTAAACTTCACTTTTGTCTTTCTCCTTCTGTCCCTTTTCCTATTCCTCCCCTCCCCCACTCCCTTTTCCCCAGGCTCCGGGCCCTGTCTGGGGGTGGCCATGGGGGTGGTAGCAGCAGTAGCGTTGCCACCTCACCACCACTCTCTCCTGCATTGCCAAAGTATAAACTTGCGGACTACCGCTATGGGAGAGAAGAAATGCTAGCACTTTATGTCAAGGATAGGGAGGTGAGGCAAAGGAATTCTGATGTGTTCTAAAAGGATACAGAAATATATGATTGACATACAAATAAAGTTCTTACCCATGTTCTATAAAGTGGGACATTTAGATGTATCCTTCTGTGGAGTCATTCATTATTATTATTATTTTTAATCAAATATATAATGGCCATTTCCTGTAATTTGTGTATTAAAACCTGACATTGCAATGGCTCATAGACTTTCTTTTTTTGCCATCGCATCAGATCCCTGTAGACCTACATGATAAAGATTTTCTGCCCATTTTACAAGAGGAGCCCCTGCCACCGCTGGCACTTGTAGCTTTTACAGAGGAAGAGCAGGTTGGTGCTTTCACTGTTCATATAGGAGGCCATGCTAGAATGAATATGCAAAATTACAACTATGACTTTCCCAGTGTTCTTAGCCATTTTGTTGCTAACCTAGTAAGTATAATTGATGGCCATAGACATGTCTTGTGTGTCTCCCTCTTTCTTCATCCCCCTCTTCCCTCTATCTCCCCCACAGAGAAATTTCTCCATGTCTGTAAACAGTGCAGCGGTGCTCAGGCTGATGGGGAGAGGAGGGGGTCCGGTGGGGCCAGGGGCACCGAGGGGTCGAAGTACTTCACGGGGAAGAGGTGAGGTGGAGTGTCTTGTTGTGTCAATGTGTGCATCCCAATAGTCTAATGTGACTTTGCTTGTCTCTTCTTCATCTGAAAACAGTCTCGGTGAAAGTGGTATGGAGGAGGCAAAGCATACAGTTGCTTTAAACTTGTTAAAATATTTCAGTCAGTGCTGATTTTAAGGAAAGGAGATGAGGAGAGGAACCCACTTTAGATTATATTGACTGAGACCCACCCTTAAGAATGTTAACTATCTTGTGCCAGCCTCACAGAAGGGAATTAACAGTATCACTCTGTTTCTACGCTTGATTATGCMTCTGTCAGTAGAAGCTATCGCAGCTGGTTGAATTCATCATCAACAGCTAGCGCCAACATTAAAGTGTAGTGTGTGTGTGTGTGTTTGAATCCTTCTCGAGTGTAGTGTGATTTGTGGATTCAAATAAAGTATTTAAAATGTGTGTCTGGCAGGACGGGGTAGAGGAGACGGAGGGTTTTACCAAAGAAGTTTTGATGACGTGGAGGGAGGCTTTGGCCGCGGAGGCAGGGAGATGCACCGCTCCCAAAGCTGGGAGGAGAGGTAATGGACTACCCTCACTAGAGACACAAGCGCAACTGGAATTTTATGCACATTAACCTTTGACTTCATTGGATGATTTATGCAAATGTTGAGTGGGCGCATCTTAAGTTGGGTTCCAGGCTAGTGGAATGAGAATGGTCTGGACCATGGCTTTCCAACCCTGTTCTAGGAGATCTACCATCATGTAGGTTTTCACTCAAACCCTATTCTAGCCTGATTCTAATAGTTAGCTGGTTGATGCACAATCAGGTCAGTTACAACAGGAAGGTATCTCTGAAGGAACAGGGTTTGAGAGCCCTGGTCTAAACCCATTTGTTTTATGAGATTTACGTATTGTCATGTTGCTTTATGTCTGTTTTTACCTGCATGCTCAGTCATCCTTTTTGTCTTTTTTCCTTTTCTTTTTTCAAAGTCACGCTGAGTCTATTTTCTCCCCATCTAGGGGAGACAGAAGGTTTGAAAAGCCAGGTCGAAAAGATTCAGGTTTGTGTCAATACTTTCTAATSAAGTAATCAATGCAGTATGAATGTAATGTACTTAAATGCCAGTTACAGCATTTACAGGTAATCATTTATTTTTCTTTGTCGCTCCTCTGTCTCCATTGACTTGGCAGAAGTTGCTCCTGCCCACTTTCCGATGAATCATAGTAAGTTTGCCCTCCACGCCCTTGCACTTATACACGCCCTTTCTTGTCAAGGGGAACTAGATGTTGTTTCTCCAAAGAATATAAACTCAGCAAAAAAAGAAACGTCCTCTCACTGTCAACTGCGTTTATTTTCAGCAAACTTAACATGTGTAAATATTTGTGTGAACATAAGATTCAACAACTGAGACATAAACTGAACATGTTCCACAGACATGTGACTAACAKAAATGGAATAATGTGTCCCTGAACAAAGGGTGGTCAAAATCAAAAGTAACAGTCAATATCTAGTGTGGCTACCAGCTGCATTAAGTACTGCAGTGCATCTCCTCCTCATGGACTGCACCAGATTTGCCAGTTCTTGCTGTGAGATGTTACCCCACTCTTCCACCAAGGCACCTGCAAATTCCCGGACATTTCTGGGGGGAATGGCCCTAGCCCTCACCCTCCGATCCAACAAGTCCCAGAGGTGCTCAATGCGATTGAGATCTGGGCTCCTAGCTGGCCATGGCAGAACACTGACATTCCTGTCTTGCAGGAAATCACGCACCGAACGAGCAGTATGGCTGGTGGCATTGTCATGCTGGAGGGTCATGTCAGGATGAGCATGCAGGAAGGGTACCTCATGAGGGAGGAGAAGGTCTTCCCTGTAACGCACAGCGTTGAGATTGCCTGCAATGACAACAAGCTCAGTCCGATGATGCTGTGACACACCGCCCCAGACCATGACGGACCCTCCACCTCCAAATTGATCCCGCTCCAGAGTACAGGCCTTGGTGTAACGCTCATTCCTTCGACGATAAATGCAACCATCACCCCATGTGAGACAAAACCGTGACTCGTCCTGTCTGGTCCAGCGACGGTGGGTTTGTGCCCGTAGGTGACGACGTTGCCGGTGATGTCTGGTGAGGACCTGCCTTACAACAGTCTTACAAGCCCTCAGYMCAGCCTCTCTCAGCCTATTGCGGACAGTCTGAGCACTGATGGAGGGATTGTGTATTCCTGGTGTAACTCGGGCAGTTGTTGTTGCCATCCTGTACCTGTCCCGCAGGTGTGATGTTCGGTTGTACTGATCCTGTGCAGGTGTTGTTACACATGGTCTGCCACTGCGAGGACGATCAGCTGTCCGTCCTGTCTCCCTGTAGCGCTGTCTTAGGCGCCTCACAGCACCGACATTGCAATTTATCGCCCTGGCCACATCTGCATGCCTCCTTGCAGCATGCCTACGGCATGTTTACGCAGATGAGCAGGGACCCTGGGCATCTTTCTTTTGGTGTTTTTCAGAGTCAGTAGATAGGCCTCTTTAGTGTCCTAAGTTTTCATAACTGTGACCTTAATTGCCTACCGTCTGTAAGCTGTTAGTGTCTTAACGACCGTTCCACAGGTGCATGTTCATTAATTGTTTATTGTTCCTTGAACAAGCATGGGAAAYGGTGTTTAAACCCTTTACAATGAAGATCTGTGAAGTTATTTGGATTTTTACCAATTATCTTTGAAAGACAGGGTCCTGAAAAAGGGACGTTTCTATTTTTTTTTGTTTATATTTTCTATGCTAAAACTGAGGGTAAATGTGTACTTCACAAGGGCCTAACTGTAACGCTGTACTTTGCTTAATCAGGCAAYGATACAGCGCTACAAATGTTTAGACAATCTCATCACTTATTTATTGTCATCAAAGACAGTATCAGGCTAAAAGATGATGTATTCCTACATATGTAATTKAGTAAAAATAAATACATGTTGAACTTGATGTTCCCCTTGTTATGAATTAAATTCAAGTTATTCAATTGTTTTCCCTCTCCAGTCCGTGCTAACTACGAGGATGTTGGGACCGGCGTGGGATGCCTGCCTGTGAGGAAGCACGATTTTACACGCTCGGAGAGCGAGAACTGGCGCACGTCCCGTGACGAAGCAAATGGTGAGGACGGTGACGAGGGGGGCTGGCTCCTGGCGGGTGCCTCGCGACGCGACCGGTGGTGCCCCCCGAGTCCAGGTGTGCCCTGTAGTGATCCTACACTGCTGCCACCATATTGTCCCGTTGGCAGGCGGAGGTTTTAATTGCAGGCCTAACGCGCTACAGGTTGATTTTAAAAAGGCAGTCTTATTCTGAACTCTTWAATCACAACGGACACCTCAAATCCTACTACAGTCCTGTAAAATAGCTTGTCAATATGTCTCTTGTTTAGGACACCTAAGAGAATGGGTTTTCAACAGGGAGTACTRGAATCCATTCAGACACACAATAACATCCCCCCCCAAAAAAGCATCACATTGATCTAAAGTAGTGGGCTTCAATATGAGAGAATGGCTGGGGTAAAGCTGAGTGACAGTGTCTCTAAACCGCTCCTCTCCTCAGACGTGCTGCGGTCGGCAGTGCGGCGAGAGGTGCACCCGGGGGAGCAGCCACGGCAGCGCCGGTTCCCGTTCGACGCCAGAGAGGACGAGCGCGGCTACAGGCGTCCCCGGTCAGGCAGTGGCAGCCTGGAGGAGGATGGGGGCAGCCTGCCAGAGTGGTGCCTGGAGGATGCTGAGGAGGAGACGGGCACCTTTGATTCCTCCGGAGCCTTCCTCTCGCTCAAGGTTCGAGTGAGTGTGAACTTCATATAGTCAAACAAACGTCACTTGTTAAAGGGATGCTTCGGGATTTTTGCAATGATGCCCTTTATCTACTTCCCCAGCATCAGAGGAACTTGTGGATACCATTTTGTATGTTTCTGTGTCTAGTATGAAGAAGGTTAGAGGTAGTTTCGTGAGCCAATGCTAACTAGTGTTAGCACAATGACTTTAATTATTGTAATTTTATTTGACCTTTTATTTAACTAGGCAAGTAAGTTAAGAACAAATTATTATTTTACTTATTTTTCGAACCAGGGTCTAGTGAAGCCTCTAGCACTGAGATGCAGTGCCTTAGACCGCTGCGCAACTCGGGAGCTGCTAGCAGATACCCATAGACTTTGTCATTGTGCTAACGCTAATTAGCAACTTCCTTCAAACCACACGCAGAGACATTAATAAATGGTATCCACGTGTTAATCTGACTCCTGGGAAGCTGTTAAAGAGCCTCATTGGCAAAATCCCATAGTATTCCTTTAATGGATGCTGGGACAAATAAATGTTGAAGAAATTAAGTAGGACCTGCACACATGTTTGAGGTCTTGAGTAGATATGCAATGATTATTTGTTTTCCCCGATGGTCAATTTGTTTGCAGCTATTACAAAAAGTATGGCATCGGAACACTGTGGCACATGGAACACTGTGGCACATGGAACACTGTGGCACATGGAACACTGTGGCACATGGAACACTGTGGCACATGGAACACTGTGGCACATGGAACACTGTGGCACATGGAACACTGTGGCACATGGAACACTGTGGCACATGGAACACTGTGGCACATGGAGCACTGTGGCACATGGAGCACTGTGGCACATGGAGCACTGTGGCACATGGAGCACTGTGGCACATGGAGCACTGTGAATGCAAAGCTGCTATGCGAAGGACATATGGAGACTTTCATGACAATTCGTGTGTATACAGTATATATTTCTCCTCCACAGAAAGCTCCCAAGGAGCCCATCCTGGAGGAGGCAGAGCTGGACTTCAGACCCCTGGAGGAGTGTGACGAGGGCCTTGAGGAGGACGGACAGCCCCGGGAGACCAAAAACCCAGACGGAGAGGCAAGAAGAGACCCCGACAGAAAACAGAGTGAGTTAAGAGGAGTAGAAACTATGTCCGGCATACTGTATATATTTTTTCTCCCAATAGTAGACTGTGGAGAGAGAACATCAATGAATGTATCTTGTCTTGGTTTTTTTCCCAGGTGTGGGGAGAGGGGTAGTGGAGGCGCCGCCTGCTCCCTCGCCTCCAGAACCCCAGCCCTCCGCCCCTCTGCTGCCCCCCAGCCAGCCCGACAGAGCAGAGGAGCCTGAGAGGCCACTTGAGCGAACCCCAGCCCCGGAACACAGGCCAGAGGTCAACAAAGTCCCCCTGCACGTCCCCATGTCGATGCCCATGTCCAACACAATGCTGGAGTCCCTCCCCATCCCCCACACCGCAGCACACACTCTCACAGGTAGGCTTACACAAGAGCAGGGGAGGAGTACAGTCAAATCTGCCACATTTGTGCGCGCTAAAGGCTGATTGATGACACATTGTAAATGACAATGGCATTTCCTCCAGTCACCTTGTGCTTCAAATATACAGACTCAGGATTGCTTGTAGTTTGAGGTTGTCACCTGCACATAGTATCTAGAAGCTCCACCTCCATCTGTGACAGACTAACCCTACACCCTCTGTCCTGTCCAGTGTCTCCAGTGTCGGCCAAGTCGTCCACCATCCAGATGCAGCAGAAGCCCCCGGACGTGCCCGTGGCTATGCCCGTCCCGCTGCCCTTCAGCACCAGCCTCATGGCTCAGAGCACGTCTATCATGACCCCCAACATTATGGCCCCCAGCACGGGCCTCATGGCTCCTATTGGAAGGCCCACGGTCATGCCGCCACACCACACCATGGTTGAAGATGAGAGACTGAAGCACTTTGAACAGGTAAGTAGACAGACAGTAGGCAGGTTGTTATTGACCCAGGTTTATTTGACAAAAGCTGTGCAGCAAGTAAAATGATTGCGGCATTTGTAATGGACACGGTAGACGTAGGATTATTTTTCAGAAGAATCATTTCTTTTGTCTAAGTTTATTGCGACAAATGATGGAAATTGTGTTTTTCTAACAAATTGATTGGTGAATAATTTTGAAGGTAAGCGGGGCACGTGATGTTATCACATAACTATAAAGCTCCACCACACATGTAATTATAAAAGCCTGTTGCTTGCAAAATCGATTTATTAAACTATAATAATGTTTAGACGACGATTATCATGACTTTCAAGAATGCCTGAATTGCTTTGAATTGCAATTTGAAGTTTGACCATCAAATTGTTTGAGATCTCTACTATGACTGCAAGTTACACTATGGCACAGACTCTGGCCATAATAAGTAGGCATATGGGAATTATTAGAATAAGGTATGGCAAATATTAGTAAATTCCTGCATTCTATCCATGCTRGCTTTTGCAGGCTACTTGAGACATGAAACAGATGGGTGGGCAGGGCATATAGGCTGTCACTTTATTAATAAACAATTTGTCTATATGGATAATGGAAACACTTCAACCACTTCATTTTTATTTAAATTCAAAAACATTTTAGCATATTTTTTTATTTTAGGTGTGACATTACGTCCAACTGTTTTGATCTACATGACAGTTCAATGGAAACTCACTGTGGCAGCCAATTGTCACATCTACTTTCCATCCGGACTTTCTAAATGTTGACGAAAGAAATGACTGGACAAGTAAATGGAAAGCTAATGACGGTTTCTAGTAGTTAGTTGGTTGCAGAGCTGCGTGTTGAGCAGGGTACTGAAAGTTAACAAGCTGGCTTTGGTGAAACTGAAATTGGAGCATCTTTGGATATGAAAAGTGCAGTGTGGGTTCACTTCTGAAACACGTCAAGAATATGGAGAGGATGYTCATTGAATTGTAATGAAATCGAAAACACCTTATTGCCATTCTGTATATTCCTCTTGGATAAGCTGAGCTAGTGRTGTTTGTTTTGTGATACTGTATACTATCATGAAGCTCTACAGGACTAGACAAACATTTTGGGATCCCAGGTACAATCTCCTGYTGTTGTGCCCTTAAGCAAGGAGCTTTACCCCCATTATGTAAAATAATTGCACTGTTAGGCTAATGTATAAAACACGTGGTCAAGCCATCTGGAGAGCTACTGGGTGTACAGGCTTTGGATACAGCMCTGCTCAAACACCAGAGTCCGCTTATCAAGGTCATGTTGAGCTGCTGCTTTAAAAAACAATGAGTGGGGCACAAACAAAAGCCTGCCYACCCAGTAGCTTTCCTGGAGGATGTAAACATAATTACCAACCAAATGCAATAATCAATAACAATGTAATACTCCGAAAAACCCTACGAGAAATAAGAAATATGAAGGACACTAAGGAAGCATACTCTATATGGGTCAGTTCCAATATCATATTTACAGTGCATTTGTAAAGTATTTTAGACCCGTTCACCTTTTCCACGTTTTGTTACATTACAGCGTTATTCTAAAATAAATGTTTTCATCAATCTACACACAATACCCCCAATACAGGTTTTTAGAAATTTTTGCAAATGTATTAATAAAAAACAAACCTTATTTGCATAAGTATTCAGACATTTTGCTGAGACTCGAAATTGAGCTCGGGTGCATCCTGTTTCCATTGATCATTCTTGAGATGTTTCTACAACTTGATTGGAGTCCACCTGTGGTAAATCCAATTGATTGGACATGATTTGGAAAGGCACACCTGTCTACTTAAGGTCCCACAGTTGACAGTGCATGTCAGAGCAAAAACCAAGCCATGAGGTTGAAGGAATTGTYCGTAGAGCTCCAAGACAGGATTGTGTCAAGGCACAGTTCTGGGGAAGGGTACCAAAACATTTCTGCAGCATTGAAGGTCCCCAAGAACACAGTGGCTTTCATCATTCTTAAATGGAAGAATTTAGGAACCACCAAGACTCTTCCTAGAGCTGGCCGCCCGGCCAAACGGAGCAATCAGGGGAGAAGGGCCTTGGTCAGGGAGGTGACCAAGAACCGATGGTCACTCTGACAGAGCTCCAGAGTTCCTCTGTAGAGATGGGAGAACTTTCCAGAAGGACAACCATCTCTGCAGCACTCCACCAATCAGGCCTTTATGGTAGAGTGGTCAGATGGAAGTCACTCCTCAGTAAAAGCCACTCTTTAGTAAAAGGTACATGACAGCCCATTTTGGAGTTTGGTAAAAAGGCACCTAAACGACTCTCAGACCATGACGAACAAGATTCTCTTGTCTGATGAAACCAAGATTTGAACTCTTTGGCCTGAATGCCAAGCGTCACATCTGGATGAAAGATGAACAGAGCAAAGTACAGAGAGATCCTTGATGAAAACCTGCTCCACAGCGCTCAGGACCTCATACCTGGGCAAAGGTTCACCTTCCAACAGGACAATGACCCTAAGCACACAGCCAAGACAATGCAGGAGTGACTTTGGGACAAGTCTGAATGTCCTTGAGTGGCCCAGCCAGAGCCCGGACTTGAACCCGATCAGACATCTCTGGGGAGACCTGAAAATTGCTGTGCAGGGATGCTCCCCATCCAACCTGACAGAGCTTAAGAGGATCTGCAGAGAAGATTGGGAGAAACTCTCCAAATTGTATTAGTCACATGGGCCGAATACAACCGGTATGGACCATACAGTGAAATGCTTACTTACGAGCCCCTAACCGACAGTGTAGTTTCAAAACATACGGATAAGAAATAGAGATTAAAGTAACAAGTAATTAAAGGGGAGCAGAAGAGAAAAAACTACATACATACATACATACATACATACATACAGGGGGGGTGCCGGTACAATGTGCGGGGCCACCGGTTAGTTGAGGTAGTATGTACATGTAGGTAGAGTTAATTAAAGAGACTATGCATAGATGACAACAGAGAGTGGCAGTGGGGAGGGGGGATGCAAATAGTCTGGGTAGCCAATTGACTAGATGTKCAGGAGTCTTATGGCTTGGGGGTAGAAGCTGTTTAGAAGCCTCTTGGACCTACACTTGGCGCTCCGGTACCGCTTGCCGTGTGGTAGCAGGCAGAACAGTCTATGACTAGGGTGGCTGTGAGTCTTTGACAATTTTTAGGGCTTTCCTGACACTGCCTGGTGTAGAGGTCCTGGATGGCAGGAAGCTTGGCCCAGTGATGTCTGGGCCGTTCGCCTACCCTCTGTAGTGCTTGCAGTCGAGGCTGAGCAGTTGCCATACCAGGCAGTGATGCAACCAGTCAGGATGCTCTCGATGTTGCAGCTGTAGAAACTTTTGAGGATCTGAGACCATGCCAAATCTTTTCAGTCTCCTGAGGGGGACCATGTTAGTTTGTTGGTAATGTGGCCACCTAGGAACTTGAAGCTCTCAACCTGCTCCACTACAGCCCGATGATGAGAATGGGGGTGCTCGGTCCTCCTTTTTCCTGTAGTCACAATCCTCTCCTTTGTCTTGATCACGTTGAGGGAGAGGTTGTTTGTCCTGGCACACACGGCCAGGTCTCTGACCTCCTCACTGTAGGCTGTCTCGTTGTTGTCGGTGATCAGGCCTACACTGTTGTAATCGGCAATTTAATGATGGTGTTGGAGTCGTGTGTGCCAAGTAGAGGTGACCGATTATTATTTTTCAACGCCGATACTATACCGTTTATTGGAGGACAAAAAGCCGAAACAGATTAATCGGCCAATTGTTTTTATTTTTTTAATAATTGTAATAATGACAATTACACAATATGCTGAATGCACTTATTTTAACTTAATATAATACCTAATAAAATCAATTTAGCTCAAATAAATAATGAAACATGTTCAATTTGGTTAAATATTGCAAAAACAAAGTGTTGGAATAGAAAGTAAAAGTGCAATATGTGCCATGTAAAAAGCTAATGTTTAAGTTCCTTGCTCAGAACATGAAGACATATGAAAGCTGGTGGTTCCTTTTAACATGAGTCTTCAATATTTCCAGGTAAGAAGTTTTAGGTTGTAGTTATTTAGGAATTTATAGACTATTTCTCTCTATACCATTTGTATTTCATCTACTTTGATATTGGATGTTCTTATAGGCACTTTAGTATTGCCAGTGTAACAGTATAGCTTCTGTCCTCTCCTGCCTACTGGGCTCAAACCAGGAGCACATCGACAACAGCCACCTCGAAGCATCGTTACCATCGCTCCACAAAAAGCCGCAGGGGGAACAACTACTCCAAGTCTAGAGCGAGTGCGTTTGAAATGCTATTGCGCCACCCGCTAACTAGCTAGCCATTTCACTTCGGTTACACAGCTAATCTCGGGAGTTGATAGGCTTGAAGTCATAACAGCTCAATGCTTGAAAGCATTACAAGAGCTGCTGCAAACGCACGAAAGTGCTGTTTGAATGAATGCTTACGAGTCTGCTGCTGCCTACATCGCTCAGTCAGACTGCTCTATCATTATCAATCATAGACTTATTTATAACATAATAACACACAGAAATACGAGCTTTGGTCATTATATGGTCGAATCCGGAAATTTAATTTTGAAACAAAACGTTTATTCTTTCAGTGAAATACGGACTGTTTCGTATTTTATCTAACGGGTGGCATCCTAGTCTAATATTGCTTTTACATTGTACAACTTCAATGTTATGTCATAATTATGTACAATTCTGGCAAATTAATTACGGTCTTTGTTAGGATAAATGGACTTCACACAGTTCGCACGAGCCAGCGGCCCAAACTGCTGCACATACCCTGACTGCTTGCACGGAACGCAAGAGAAGTACACAATTTCCCTAGTTATAAGAAATTCATGTTAGCAGGCAATATTAACGAAATAGGCAGGTTTAAAAATATGTACTTGTGTATTGATTTTAAAGAAAGGCATTGATGTTTATGTTAGGTTTGGTGGAACGACAGTGCTAAATCATCACCCGTTTTGGCGAAGTTGGCTTGTGATTCGATGAGAAATTAACAGGCACCGCATTGATTATATGGAACGCAGGACACGCTAGATAAACTAGTAATATCATCAACCATGTGTAGTTAACTAGTGATTATGTGAAGATTGATTGTTTTTTATAAGTTTAATGCTAGCTAGCAACTTACCTTGGCTTCTTGCTGCCCTCGTGTAACAGGTAGTCAGCCTGCCAYGCAGGCTCCTCGTGGATTGCAATGTAAGGCAAGTGGTTAGAGCGTTGGACTAGTAACCGGAAGGTTGCAAAAACGAATCCCTGAGCTGACAAAGTAAAAATCTGTCGTTCTGCGCCTGAACAAGGCAGTTAACCCACCGTTCCTATGCTGCCATTGAAAATAAGAATGTGTTCTTAATTAACTGACTTGCCTAGTAAAATCAAGGTGTAAAAAATGTTTTTTTTACATAAATCTGCCAAATCGGTGTCCAAAAAACCCGATTTCCAATTGTTATGAAAACTTGAAATCGGCCCTAATTAACCGGCCATTCCGATTAATCGGGCGACCTCTAGTGCCAAGCTTGTAGCGTCATACCCAAGAAGACTCGAGGCTGTAATCGCTGCCAAAGGTGCTTCAGCAAAGTACTGAAAAAAGGGTCTGAATACTTATGTAATTGTGATATTTAAGTTAGAAACCTGTTTTTGCTTTATGGGGTATTGTGTGTAGATTGATGAGGGGGAAAAAACTATTTAATCCATTTTAGAATATGCCTTTAACGTAACAATGTGGGATAAGTGAAGGGGTCTGAATACTTTCCAAATGCACTGTATTGATG
>NC_036871.1:14556231-14612474 GCF_002910315.2 Salvelinus sp. IW2-2015 | reverse complement strand
CTGATGAAAGTAATAGTATTTTAGGTTCTATTCATACATGGTCCATATTATCAGGCAGGTTGCTCTGTTATGCAATACACGCATGTAGCTATCCGTGTATTCCTGATGCACTGTAGTGGCTTACATGGCTTAAGCATGGTGTTGCTCCTCATGCCATTGTTCATACCCTCAATGGGCTAATCCATTAGCTGACATCGCTGCTTTCCCTCAACCGTGCGGCAAGTCCCTCCAGGAGATGCGTCTCAGTCTGCTTTAAATTACTCTTAAAAGTTTGTGCACCTTAGTGCTTTCTACATTCACATTCGAATCCGCCATTTGCGCGGGCGGGACAGAATTTACTTCTCTGAGCTGCGCCCCTGCTTGGTCTTCCCTTGTCGTTGAGAACATCGAGATCTCTTTACCTCCGGTGACGCAGGTCCAGTCTGTACCAGCTCCCCAGGTTCTGTGTGGGAATGCAGCACCCCACCTCTGAGCTCTGGCACACCAAGATCAGCAACATGCCCCAGTGTACGTCTCAACCCATGACACAGGAGCTTGCACAGAATTTGTTAATTGGCTGATGTTTTATAGGCTATAGAGCTTTTGGTAGGTTTGAGGATATGAACTCATTACAAAAAAGTGAGAAACCTCAACTCGTATGTCTTATGGCCATCTGCCTGGCTGTCTGTCATTTGTGTCGCTGTGTAGCGTGGTGAGGCAGCAGTTGTTGGGATAATGCCTAGACTCCGATGGCCCAGGCCCCCACCATCAGAACCAAGGTGCAAAAAACAAGCGCTAGAGCAAGACGCAAGGTCTGCTAAGGTAACGCACTGTGATCTAATGTCTGTGTTCGCGCGGCCCGTGAGCTTTTGTTCCTTTGTTGTGTTTCTTTCTTGCTCGATTGGCTTTGTCGCGCCATCTTACGCGAATCCTTTTTCGTTCAGGATCTAGATAGTGGCCTCAGGGGTTGGGTACCCACCATATGCCGGTGGGATTGGGACATGTTAAAACACTTTATGATAAACCTAACTGATGACAGCACCACATGGATATGGAGAGTACTGAGATGAGTGCGACTCACCCTTTGCTCTCACCTCAGTCATCACACAGTAGTAATCAGCTCAACCTCGGCTTACATGTTGTATATACCGGCGCAAAAGCTGGTGTGAAGTTTGGCAGACCTGCGAACGATTTCAACCGCTCTTAGTTCTTTTGTTTCAGCCCGTATTGGCTGTTAATTCAGGTATCCCTGCCTGAATCTCGTTCGTTTATGTTTTTTTGTATTTATTTATTTGTTGATACTTTTTAACAATGCTATGGAAAATGAATAAACAATGTGATTTGCTTTTTTGCATTACGTACTAACATATCTGCCTTCTTGTCGCGCTCTGTGCGTACTACACATTCATCATAACACTCAATAGATCATCACTCTATTACTCATAGTTTTGGAGATACTGTAGACTGAGTACTAGGAGGAATAGCTGGGGGCTCTCTATACCACGGTGAAAGTCTGATGGGATACTGTGTGCTTGGTTATGACTTGCGAGAGGTGACAAGACATTAAGCAAACACCTTCCTTAGAGTATTGATGTTGTCCTCAGAAAGCCTCAGTTCTTTCGTGCATGGCACTTCAAGCGGTGTCGAGAAGCGTTCACAGGGTATGCTGAGCCCAATTGTTGACTCCAATGCTTCACAGTTTGTGTTCTAAGTTATACCCTCGGTTCAAAGGCACTAAATGTCTTTCCCATTCGAGCCTCTGCATGACACCATCACAATTCCATTCTCTTCAAATTGTTCGCAAGCGTCTTAAAAATGATCCTTCTTTCCTGAGCCCTGTGTCTCCATACCCCGCGTGTCATCTACACTGATTGAAGTGATTTAACAAGTGACTCACATAGAGGATCTTAGCTTTGCACCTTGGATTCACCCCTGAGTCAGGAGTATGGGTCATGGAAAGGGGAGTGGATTCGTTAAGTCGTTGTTGGTACAATCAGGGATGGTATACTATTACAAGCGATTCAGATACGCAGAACAGAAAATGTGAGAAGGGGAGATATATAGTGACGGCGTTAGTTTACAGGCCGCCCTCGACAAAGCGATGGCCGTGGGATAACGCAAATGTGTCGCAGACTCTATAGTTCCATTCTCTCTAGTGCATCTACGTTGCAGGACGCTGCAGAATTGTCACGTCATGTCAATTATAGATCAGCCTGACTGTTTCCGTACATAGTAATTTTGAGGGGACCATGATGGGGGCAGTGGGGTTGGTTAGTGTGTTTTCACTTAGATGAACATGAAGACACTTGGACATGTTTAATCTGGGCAATCGTGGTTATCTGCACTTGATCAGGACACAAAACAAGACAATTCCAATGTCGTGGGCTCGACCTTCCACTTAATACCCTTGACACATTTATAGAGGAGTTTGGTATGAACGTTATGAATTTCCAGGTCAAATAGTTACTATCTTACACAGACGATAGTCTTGTATCCGTTATTGTTGTACTGTTCGTAGCATCGTGTATGGCCTAGCTTGTGTAAATCCTTTACACAGATTGTCCAGTGTTAATTTTGTCCCTATCAAAATTGTCGTGCCCAGTAGAGTATTTTGAAGGCTATTGAAATGTGGCTGCCGGTGTTCTCGTGAGAGTTTATACCCTATGCGGCATGTCCTAATGATTCGGTTATCTGGTCCCCAATTAGGTTCCCTTAAGTAGTAGTATATGTAATATGATTAACTAGGCGAGCGTGTCTATTGTCTTAGGATTATCATAATTACATTTGACTAATTGCATTTGCATGTATAGAATGTACGGCTTTCACTATACAAGAGAGGAGTTGAGGCCCTAACCAGCTGCGGGCCGACACAGAGCACCCGCGCCCATGGAGCTCGCCAATCACACCCCACAGTGATAACAGCCTGGACTCATCAACCACAGGGGACTTTGTAGGAGTGACGCCTCAGTAAGTGCACTAACGATGAAGCAGTCGCAGGTCAGCACCGTGTACGAGACCGGAGGCCTGCGCCATCGGGAGCCCACTTAGTGCTGCCGCGTGACGATTCCTATGGAGGGTCTAGTGTACTTCAACTGGCTAACTTGTCGTAAACGCACGGGAGGAATTGAAAGGCACGAAGCAAATTATGTTCTACAGCTGGTAGGATATGGAATTCAATGTCGCAGGGACAGGCAGATATATGTTGTCATTGAAACAAGATTGTGTTTTCATTTCCCTACAACACAGGACTTGCTGGGCGTTGTATCAAAATTGGGTAGTTAGATAATCACATTTAAGAGACAGGTGTCAGGGGCCGGGCGTAGCCTCAATCCTATCAGCAAGTCCGTATGAAAGGTAATGTTCGTCTCAAAGCATTTGGACCTTAAAGAATTTTGTGGCTGCATCTTCAGCGCGAATTAATTGTGCATGAACTGAGTTCTATAGCTGTGTTACTATCTTGGTGAGACTTCTCAATATTTAAAATCGCATCACGTGAAATGGTATCAGCTGTGTGTGACGACGCCAATGTATACACATGTTTCTACATTCTTTAACTAGGTTAACCATTTCTTACATTAACGTAGCCCTCAATAACATTGCGAGTTAGACGAGTGTTTATTTATCAAGGCTAACTTCAGTGTTGTGCCTGTTTAGCGGTATGTCCGCCTAGGTCTATTTCCAGAGCATTTCAGAGATTGCTGAATCAGAGATGATTAGCTGACAGGCTACAACACTAGCTGGTCCATGGTTGTGTGTAGTTTTGCGAATGGTCAGGCATGTTCATGAGTATGTGGCCTTTAATAGTACAGTGCTGGGTTCGTCATCGTAGTATGCTGAGATGTACTGGTTTCGTGTTTCTCTCTGTCTCTCTGTTCTGGTTTCTAAGTCTCAAGTCGGGCTGCTGGTCCCTAGCCGGAAAAGACATGGACAGGCAGGTAATTATGAGAATGGCACTACACGCTACGCAACATATCTCTAAGTTTCCAGCACCCTCTCCTCCCTCCCTCCCTCCCTCCCTCCCCTCCCTCCCTCCCTCCTCCCCTCCCTCCCTCCCTCCCGGCCCTCCCTCCCTCCCCTATCCTCTCCCCTTTCCCTTCCTTTTTCCGCACAAAAAAGAGTCACCATACAGACACAGTCTACCCTCCCCCCTTTTAAAGAGGCCATGCAGCCACCCTCTCCTTTTGCCCTCGCCTCCATAAAAGAGTACCATCAGCCACCCCCTCCTTCTCCCCCCCTTTCAATAAAGGATCCGATCAAGCCACCCTCTCCTCTCCCTCATAAAGAGACCATCAGCCCCTCTCTCTTACCTCTCTCTCCCCTCATAAAAGAGACCATCAGCCACCTCTCCTCTCCCCTTCATAAGAGTCCATCCGCCCCCCTCTCCTCTCCCCTCTAAAGAGCACAGCCACTCTCTCCTTCTCCTCTCCCTTATAAAGAGTCCATCAGCCACCCTCTCCTCTCCCTCTAAAGGAGTCCGATCAGCCACCCTCTCACTCTCCCCTCTAAAGAGTCCATCATGGCACCCTCTTCCTCTCCCCTCATAAAGCCGCCACAGCCACTCTCTCCTCATCCCTCCCCTTATAAGGACCATCAGCCACCCTCTTCCTCTCCCTATAAAGAGACCATCGCCACCCCTCTTCTCCCCTCATAAGGACCATCAGCCATTCTCTCCCTCTCCTCTACCCCTCATAAAAGAGACCATCAGCTCACCCTCTCCTCTCCCCTCTAAGGTCCTACAGCCACCCTCTCCCTCCCTCATAAAGAGACCATCAGCACTCTCTCTTTCTCTCATTAAAGAGTCCATCGCCACCCTCTCCTCTCCCGCTCATAAAGGTCCATCAGCCACCTCTTCCTCTCACCTCATAAAGAGACCATCACCACTAAAATCTTCCTCTCCCCTCCCTCTTATTAAAGTAACCATCACCACCCTCTCCTCTCCCTCATAAGAGTCCATCAGCCACCCTCTCCTCTCCCCTCATAAAGAGGACCATCAGCCCCTCTCCTTCCTCCTCCTTTAAAGCACCATCACCACTGCTCTCCTCTCCCCTCTAAATAGACATCAGGCCACCCTCTCCTCTCCCTCATAGACCTCAGCACTCTCTCCTCTCCCCCCCTTATAACATAGACCATCAGCCACCCTCTCCTCCCTCTTTCTTCCACATAGAGACTCTCACTACCCACCTCCCTTCACACTCACTACCTCTGAGATCACCACCACTGTGTTTCAAACACTCGCTTCCCTCTCCCAATCTATCTCTGCCTGTCTCAGACACTGTGTTGATTTCTTGTGCCTCCCATCTATCTCTGCCTGTCATCAGACACTGTGTTGATCTTGCTTCCTTCCATCTATCTCTGCGCCTGTCATCAGACACTGTGTGTTGATTCTTGCTTCCCTCTCATCCTATCTCTGCCTGTCATCAGGACACTGTGTGTTGATCTCGCTTTTCCCTCTCATCTATCTCTGGCCTTCATCAGACACTGTGTTTGATCTTGCTACCCTCGCTATCAAATCCCCCGCTTGGAAAACAAATCCATTCTGGATTTTTCTAAAGTCACGACTCAGAAGATATTGTTCCTAGACAAGTGCTTTGCTTCCAGCCGCCACCAGCCGCCATTTCTTCCTCCCTGTGTATATTTCTTCTCCTTGATCAAGGCTCTCTTGAATGACAAAACACTATCAGACTCCCACTTTAACTCACTGGGCGTGGTCACCCTTCCCTCGCTTATACATCCACGACAGACAACTCCGTGTTTGTTCTTTCTACCACTTTGCAGTAATAATTGTGCTTTGTGGCTGTGCTCATAGATTCATGCTATTTACCTGTACGTCATTCTGAAAACTAACCACAAAATTGCTACCCCGAGGCAAAGGCTAAACACCCCAGACAACAAGCTAACTTTGCGCGAGTTGGTGTTAGATATAGAGGTTGCTTAGTGACGGAACACCCCATTAGATCTTAGTGTTTCGCTCACCATAGTACAACACTCCCCGCTCTACCAACTACCATGAATCCTATCACCCCAACTGCCTCGTTATGACTCCCGTGGAAATTACGTGACACGACCCGGTTAGTAGATGAAGACGCCGATGATTCAGATCGATGAGGGAAGACGTGAGGAGGAAGCGGAACCCACATATCGCTGTCGGTGAATGTGAATATGAGGATCCTCCCATCGAGTTAACTACTACACAGGGCCTCAAAACTACCCTCACCCCCGCACAGCCCTGCACCCTCAATCCCACTCCCAGACACACTGAAAGATAAGGTCCCCAGGATTAATGATGACGCCGCTTCTTCCAGAGATGTGGTGACATCAGAATGAATCAGTTAGCCAACTCTGTATACACAGACCAGGATCCTGGACAGGAACGGATACAGTCTGTGACTGATAGGCACGGCCGCGAATGCTGCAGCTGATACTGAGAGCGAGGTGGAGAGAATTGGAGAAAGTCCAGATGGACGGAGGCGATTGCTCTCGATATCTCAGCAGATACGAGGATAGGATGGTTGATATGAAGAGAAACTCTCAGACCGTGGCCAGACAGCTTCAGCCCATCCATCATCATATTGTCCCTGTGGGGTTAATGAAGAACCGTCAAAAATATGTTGGGTATGCCTCAGTTGCCCCCGTGATCGCTAGCAGGGTCTCTGTACTGGAAGCGCTGTCAGATTAGGGATATCCGAAAGTTGCCTGCATTTGTGTAATGCTTGGTGTGTGCGGATGTAGGGGGACTGAGAGAAGAGAAGCGTATCCCCAGTGGTGTCAATTAAATCACTTACCTTGTATGTGAAGTTGCATGCAGCTTTGAGCCAGCGGCATTGAGATGACTGGGACTGTGTCTTTGGGTTGAATGTGTAATACATCCAACATCTTTTTCTTTGTAATTGACATTATGACATGGTGACATTTGTTACCGGCTGTCAGGCTCTTTATAAACCATGTGTCATTTACATGATAGTGCTTCCATGTTGACTTTACCTCATCTTTAAGTTGTCCAAGACAGTTTTCACAATGATTTCTCACTAATTTGTGTACAATGGCCTCTCTTTTGATTTAATATGATACATTGTGACTCTCTTTGTTGAAGCAGCTTTCCCCCCCCCCCCCCCCCCCCCCCCCATGTTATTGTACGATGAGGAAGTTGTTCTTATTCATCATGCCAATCATTGAGGAACCAAACTTCTAACCACTGTCCTATCAAAGAAAACTACAGCTTGTTGTAAGATCTTCAGGTTCTCGTTCCTAATCTTACTGTTATTCGCGTAGTTTTTATCGACATGGACTGTGGGTCGTTGTCGATCTGGTTTGCTTACACTTATCTTGTCACGGCAGACGACAGGAAGGTGCTAGAAGGACTTGTGATGGCTCCTACAAATCTGAAGTTTAATGTTTCTATTGCCTTTCCAATGTTGTGTTGTTGTTCATATGATGATATGCCGTGGTGGCCGTCCACTGTTGAGGAAGTGTGGAATATGTTAGGCCTGTGGTCTAATTTGTGTTTTGGACAGAATGGATTTCCGAATGTAGAAACTGAACAGGTACCGTGAAACTGTCTTCTCAGATCCGACCACCAAACCGTTTGTGAAACTGACTTTTAGAAGTTATATTTATTCTATACTTGTATTATTTGTTTATAACAATAAAACTTAAATACAACAGTGTTCTGGGTAGCTCGGGTTTGCATTAGTAGGGCCTGGTGAGAATTAGTTTAACGTCGTCGGCGTTGGTCTGCGTGAAGATGAGGGAGCGACCATGATTTCTCTCATGGGCACACCTTTATGTTCTATTACAGCATTTATTTGCATGACTGTCATTTCATATTTCGATCTCCCCGTTCATGTGACAGTGATAGGTTTAGGTTTACTTTCAGTTCATGATTCATTCACCCGTTCAATGCTAACAGTGTGATAGGTTTTTAGGTTACTGTCTTCATATTCCATTCACCTCAGCTTCAATGTGACAAGTGATAAGCGTTAGTGTTACTGTCATTCATTTATTCCACTTCACCAAGTTCATTGTGACAGTGATAGGTTTTAGGGTTTTTACTGTCATTCAATTCATTCACCCAGTGGTTCATGTGCAGTGTTAGGTTAGTTACTGTCATTTATATTCATTCACCCGTTCAATGATGACGTGTTAGGTTTAGGGTTCTGTCATTCATTATTCCACTTCACCCACAGTTCAATGTGACAATAATTAGGTTTTGTAGTATTTACTGTCATTCATATTCCATTTTCACCCAGTCAATGTGACAGTGTAGGTTTAGGTTCGACTGTCAATTCATATATCCATTCACGGCAGTCAATGTGTGACATTGATAGGTTTAGGTTGACTGTCATTCATACTTCCATTCACCCAGTTCACTTGTGACAGTGATAGGTTTTAGGTTATGTATTCAATATTCCATTCACCAGTTTCAATGTGACATGATGTTTAGGTTACTGTCTTCATATTCCTATTCACCCAGTTTCTAAGTTGACAAGTTTAGGTTGTTAGGGTTACTGTCAATCAATTTCCATTGCACTCAGTTTCAATGTGACAGTGGCTGGTTTAGGGTTACTTGTCATTTCACTCATTTCCATTCACCCAGTTCAAACTGGTGACAGTGATTAAGGATTTAGGTTACTTGTGTTCAATGTCCTATTCCCATGTGCGAGTATGTCATCAGCTGTGACAGGTGATTATGGTTTGTGCTGACTGTCATTCATTATTCCATTTCACCCAGTTCAATGGTGACAGTGATGGTTTAGGTTCATGTCATTCAGTATTCGCAAATTCACCCAGTTCAGAATGTTGCGTGATAGGATTTAGTTACTGTGCATTCCGTATTCCATTCACCGCAGTTCAGATGTTGACAGCTGATGAGGTTTACGGTTACTGTCATTTCATATTCCGATTCACCCGTTCATGTAACATTGATAGGTTTTTAGTTTACTGTCATTCAATATTTCCATACATACCACAACCAGTTCAATGTAGGAACAGTCGATTAGGTTTAGGTTACCTGTCATTTCATATTCCATTCATCCCGTTCAACTCGTTGACAGTGATAGGATATGTAGGTACTGTCATTATTATTCCATTTTCACACCAAGTTTCAATGTCACAATGATAAGGCTCTTTACTGGTTACTGTCTCATAGTCCATTCACCCATCAATTACAGTGATAGGTTAGGTTACTGTTCATTCAGATTACATTCACCCAGTTTGCAATTGTAAGCAGTTGATAGGTTTAGGCATAACTTACATGATACTCTATGTCCTTACCCATCATGAGGTGCTACACCTAGACTATGATTAAGATTACACAATCGTGAGGTGCACACAAGGTTCGATGAGAAAACTGTTTGGACAGACGATTACCCACGTATTCATTACCTCTTGAACACTTTGTCTCAGATCTAGCTGATCCTAGGGGATGTGTGATATCATATTGTCCAACAGTTGCAACAAGAGTTTATTATGGACAAATTCAGGTATGTTTGTCCCGTTTCGAAACGTTTTATCCAACAGAAATCCGGTGGGAATGGAATACACCGCTGCTTCACAGTAAACCCAGTTCATAGCCAGCCACGCTGTTATTCTCATCTCACCGTCTCCTACACTCTCACCCTTTTCCTTCGTTTGGACTTCAATGCACAACACAGTCAACTGTATATGACCAGACGTCAATACAAGAAGAAGATTTTCCACGCAAACCCTTCAATAACGCTGCACAACAGCCCTAAACCGTTGCCACACGCTATTAGCCATAGTACCGTCCTAGTAAACAAAGCCCACATTTTAAACTTTATTTTGTTTACGTCAGCTTGGCGTTCATGTCACACGCTCAACAATCATGCGAAGTAAAACTTGATCACAGAAAAATAAATACAATCGTTAGCGATTAGCAGTTACACCGCGAGCCCCGTTAGGCAATACATTTGTAAACAAAAAAGTTACTTTGACTTGAAAGAGTTCCAGCTGTTGTGTTGGGTAGCTCATAACCAGCTAGCTAACATAGCATCCCTCTTTTGAGTAGGCATAAGCTAGCATAGCTTGCATTTGATTTTTTTTTCTTGGGTGCTTTTATACATTGGCCTCTTTTGTAAATAATAGTAAAAAGTTTAATTTTGAAAAAACTGGAAAACCACTCGCTCTCTTGCTTCTCCTTCATTTTGGAAGAATTAGTTTGTTCAACTATTGTCTTTCTCGTGCTCTTTGGTCAATAGCTCACTAGTATTTTATGCACTGCTAATAGCTGTCAGCAGATTTTTCTCTGATCGCTTTGATTGGGTGGACAACATGTCAGTTCATCCTGCAAGAGCTCTGCACTAGGTTGGTGGACGTCCTTTGAAGTGCATAATTGCGTGTAAGTTGTATGGGAAGGTGGGGGTTGAGAACTATGAGCCTCGTAGGTTTTGTTTGAAGTCAATGTACCCCGAGGGAGGACGGGAAGCTAGCTGCTCCTCGGCTACAGAGTCTGGCTGAGACTTCACTGTAGACCTTCATGCACAATGTGTCTTTAATATTGATGATTTGATGTACGTGGTATACTTTTAGCCATAGTGCTTATCTAAAAAAAGGATATGAACATTTTTGACAATTAACAATGGACATATTTTTATGAAATTCACTGAGAGGTAGTTCCTGAAGAGGCTCCACTAGGTATAAGCTTCCGTGTGTCTCACTGCAAACAATATAGTTTCTTTCAAGAAGAACAGCAGACTCATCAACTGCTTTCTCTAGAGGATGAGACATTCTCCCCTGTAACAGACCAAATGGGTTTCTGACAAGGTAAATCATGCTTCATTTTGAAACGGACCGAATTCACTTGATGTCACAGTCAAAACAGTGTGTCAGACAGTGCTGCTCTGATCTGTGGTAGAACACCACGTGAGCCCAGGACTGTAAAACTGTTTGCCGACTCCCCAGCTAAAATAGAGTCCTAACGACTTATGGTATCACGCTTTACTGTTGAGGTCCATTTTCCACATTGGGTTTCTCCTGAGGGGCCACCAGACATCAAAGGCTATCGGGCATTATTAAAAAGGTCCCGGCAGGCATCTGAAAATCCAATTAAGGCGAAGTGTGGTTCGAATTAGGAGGAATCAGACTTCAGAAGAGACTGCTCAGAAATGGTCTGTGGCTGGGTAGGCAGATCTCCCTCTTTAATATTTCTCTAAATACAACAGAACGTGAAAAGGCGCTTGACCGCAGCGAATGTCGGTTCCCAACTGGCACCCTAGTCCCGTGTGATAGTGCACTAGTTTTTATTCAGAAGCCATGGTTAAAGTAGTGCACTTACTACGGGATAGGGGACCGTTTGGACTCACCCAATTGATGGCCATCTCACTTCAGCTGAGGTTGAATGGAAACACACGAAAAAATCCATCCAAACTTTCCACCACGAGGAGAGAATGAAAAAATATACACTCATGATTATTCTCACGAAACAGAAAAACGGAATTGACAAGAAACTTAGTTTTATTTTGTCTTAACATTTTTTTTTTTTGGGACAAATCATAAGGTTTTTCGGTGTGTACCCTTAATATGTCACCTGGATGTTCTAAACCAAAACCAGTGTAAATGTCAGGACTAGTAACAGGACAGAAGAAGAAGGAGCCAGCAACAACCTTTCTGATGGATCACGTCATATTTATAACTTGTCAGATATGTCCAGATCAACTAGCCCATATCAGCTAACGTTAAGGTTTTAGATATTGTCTTTTTTTTTGTCACTCAAGTCACATGAAATCATATTAGACATGGCAAAATGTATAGAATGTCAAGAAAATGTGCTTTAAAACGGCAACATTTTCTTTGCACCCCATGACAAAATGGGTACAATTGCAGGAAATAAGCTTTAACCCTGCAAAAGTCTCTCCACCACCAAGAGGGGTGTTAACAGTTTGTATCATGAACAGTGCCTGTGACCATAGAAATAGACATGGTGCGTGGGCCCACGCGCAGGGGGTGCAGGGGGTGCGCTGGAGTGTTCCCATGCTGGAAGGGGAGCCGCAAGGGAAAACGTTTGGGAACCCCTAAGCTCGATCAAACACTAAATATGAACTTGTTGCTAGTTTTTAATGTGCTTAAAAATAAATACCACTGACACTAATAAAATTGTGATAAAAAAATAAATAATAATAATTGTATTTATAAATGGTGTAATTGTGTGAATTTTACAGTGGATATAGGCCTASCCTTTATTCAGTCGAATGGCGAATGGACGATGTGCCAGACATTGAGTTGTGAAACGCTGCCAATTGCTCAGTATTTGGAGTTGAGAAATAAATCATACAGCACTGGAAAGCTGGGATCCCGTTCTTTTCAAGYGATGGCGGCCTCTTCCCGAGATTGCATTTAGGAATGTTGCGCAGTGACTGGACTTACTTGAACACATTGCTTTCCACGCAGCAATCGGCTATATGAGGAGKTGCACTCTCTTGCCGCCCTACAGTTGACGTTCCGCTCAAACTAGGCTATATGTGCGTGTGATAATTAAACAAAATAGCTCATTAACATCTTCGGGATCTAATCTGGTTTTTAAACTATTACATAGACTACAGCCCTCAATCTCCACTCTGGATTTAGAAGCCAGTTCCACTGCAGTTTTTTCATTGTTCACCATTGTTAGACCTGGGACACCAGGTGGCGTGTGTGCAATTAATTATCAGGTAGAACTGAAAACCAGTAGGTTCCGGACCTCATAGGGTAACAGTTGAATACCCCTGGACTACAGAATAGCATCATTACAATATTTTTTTTCTCTGGCCTAAGCGGTGCCTGTAGATACAATACATGATTCTACTCTGATGCGCTCTGCAGAGATTGGGAGTATTGTGCACAGCACATTGCATTTGGAGGACACCTTTTGATATAACTCTGATCAAAGTAGTTTTATATACGTATACATATATATACTCCATGATATATATACATAATAATAACTATATATACACTGCTTCACAACAAAAAATAAACGGAACACTAACTAACAAACACAATATGTGAACTCCAAGTCAAATCAACGGACTTCTGTGCAAATCAACACCTGTCACCCCTTAAGGACACAGCAAAACACACTTCGCATTGCACAATAAAATACTTCTCACATTGCCTGTTGTGCACAAAATGCCGAAACTTAGACCAACAACGTGGAAAGATATGATAGGCACAATTAGAACAAGACAACCCCACGAATAAAAGGAATGGACTTCTGACAGCGGCACTACGTAGCACCACAGACCACATCGTCAGCATTCCTATGCCTTCAATGGCTGATGGTTTTAGATTCACCTCTTTAGAATCGCTAGGCGCGGTGCTTTCACTCTAGTCAGGTAGCATCGAGATGGACTCTACAACCCAACACAAGTGGCTCAGGTAGTGCAGCTCATTCCAGGATGGCACCATCAATGCGAGCTGTGGGGCAAGATCAAGCGTCTTCCGTGTCTGATAAGAATACACGGCATGGAGATGCGCCTAAGCGTAAGAGCTCAGCGGAACGTACGCGAGAGGACCAACAGGGAAATAACTAGACATGTATCAAATACGAGTTAAACGTACACCTTGCTCTGGAACCCTAATAAGTAAGGGTGCCCCCTTCGCTCTGACAGGGGCGAGGGCCGCTGCTTTTGTTATGGAGACGGAAATGACCGTAACGACGCTTCAGTGCCAGGTGGTCAGTTGAATTGATGCTGTGCAGAGCCAGGGTCCCTCGGTCTCGCGGCCTGCTGTCGGCGACACGGGCACGGTTATAAAGATAACTGTTCACCATTGATGCTCGTATGAACCCGAGATCACTGAATTGCTGCCGGAAAAGCGAGGATTGAAAGCGGAGAAGTTGAGACTCAAGTAACGGATCCGTGGCAAGATAAGGCTAAGCTAGATAGACGGGAGGGTGGAACGCACGCCCTACGTAGCCATTTCAATCCAGTTCACGACTATGCTAACTGAAGACTTAAAGTAGGAGATGCCCAGTGCCTACGACAGGACCGCGCGCTAATTGAAGACTGGAGGCGAATAGCAATAACCAAAAAAAAAAGGACAACCGCACCCGGACGAACAGGCGCGGAACGAACCGAGGCGCGGGAACCACGGAGAATAGAGCGACCGACAATTGCGGTCCGGCCGGGGGTGGGTCCAGTTGCTTGCATGTGTGACAGAGACGGTTCCCTGGTTCGCCGGCCCGGGATACATGAGGCGCAACAAGACCAAGGAGCGAGAACGACGTAAAGAGTAAAGATACGGTTAAGCAATCCTAAGTCAAGCGTAGTGCTCCAGAGCACTGGAGGACGGGCATACCAGGAAGACACAGGGCCATGGTAGCATACAGGAGACCGGTAGAGAAGCGAGCCGTAGAAAGAGGCCGAAAACAACCCACACGCAGCAGACAGGGACCGCGTACCTCCGCCAATCCTTGTGCAAGCGGAGGAGACAAGGAATGGGCGACTGCCAGAGGCGCCTGCAAGAGATCAGTACGCTCCCATAGGGCCACAAATAAGTTCGCAGTGTGTGCTGCTGCAAGACGGTGCAGAACAACAGACTTACCAATCGAGAGGGATGAGATCGAGGGAGCCCAGACGTACCAACAGGGGGGGATGTGCATAATGGACAAGACCCCAAAACACCGTGCAGGACGGTTGGCAATTGCCAGAGAACACCAAGATTGGCAACATTCGCCACTGGCGCCCTGTGCTCTTCACAGATGAAAGCAGGTTCACACTGAGCACGTGACAGAGTCTGGAGACGCCGTGGAGAACGTTCTGCTGCCTGCAACATCCTCCAGCAGAGCATCGACGATTTGGCGGTGGTCACATCGGTGTGGGGTGGCATTTCTTTGGGGGCCGCACAGCCCTCCATGTGCTCGCCAGAGGTAGCCTGACTGCCATTAGTACCAGGATGAGATCCTCAGACCCCCTTGTGAGACCATGATGCTGGTGCGGTGGCCCTGGGTTCCTCCTAATGCAAGACATGCTAGACCTCATGTGGCTGGAGTGTTGTCAGCAGTTCCTGCAAGAGGAAGGCATTGATGCTATGGACTGGCCGCCCGTTCCCCAGACCTGAATCCAATTGAGCACATCTGGGACATCATGAGTCTCGCTCATCCACCAACGCCACGTTGCCACCACAGACTGTCCAGGAGTTGGACGCGATGCTTCCAAGTCGCCAGGTCTGCGGAGGGAGATACCCTTCAGAGACCATTCCGGACCAACACTACATAAGCAGGAGACCAATCTGCCCAGCCGCTGAACAGCCGGAGCGTAGCATCACAATGCACGGATGGAAGTCCACACAGCACTAACTGAACGCCTCAAATTAATTGACGTTGCTTCCTTTAAGGAACATTAACAATCAAAGGTAATGAGAGTCAGCCTGTCATGCTGGTTGTCCACATTAAACTTGCAGAGCGGAGTGGTCGACTCAATCCAGACCTCCATGGGTTGATAAATTTGATTTCCATTGATAATTTTTGTGTGATTTTGTTGTCAGCACATTCAGCTATGTAAAGAAAAAAGTATTTAATAAGAATATTTCATTCATTCAGATCTAGGATGTGTTATTTTAGTGTTCCCTTTATTTTTTTGAGCAGTGTATATAACTKAAATCTATATTCTACTTGTCCAACAATTTGTTTCACTTGTTCCGGACAAGTGTTAATTATGTCGAGCCCTGCTCTACTTGTACCCCTTGAATGTACAATAAAGGTGTCTACGTTCACCCCCATCTCTCTCACTTCCTGTTTTCACTTTCTCTACTTGTGAAGGAAGCAGAGAAGATGGTGGCGTATCTACAGGACAGTGACAACCGGCTGGCTGCCAAGAGCTCAGCACCCAAACCAGCTGGCCTGCCGCTCACACACGAGGCTGCTCTGAAGTGGTTCTATAAAGACCCCCAGGGAGAGATGCAGGGTAAGACAGAGGGAGAGAATGAAGGGAGGGGGGGGCTTCTTTGAATGGAAATCTGCGTGCTCTGCAACCAGTATCATTTCAACTAGTCACCACTGCTGGAGAGAGACTGGGTTCTTTATCTGTTATCAATGGCACGTACTGCTCAGAGTGCATACACCTGTATTTCCTSTTCTGAAGTAAATTATTAATCTGTGATTCGAAGGGGTTGTACAGCCAAGGAATATAATTTCAAATAGTCAGATTCAGAGCAACTTTTTWAATWTTTTTAAATATTTTTTTTAATGGACACATGTAAAAGTGACATTGTCAAATGTAATTATCTCCCCCTCTCCAGGTCCGTTCAGTAACCCGGAGATGACAGAGTGGTTCCAGGCAGGCTACTTCACAATGACCCTGCTGGTGAAGAGAGGCTGTGACGAGGTCTTCCAACCCCTGGGGGAGATCATCAAAATGTGGGGCAGGGTCCCCTTCGCCCCTGGACCAGCACCGCCACCCTTACTGGTAACCATCACACACACCTGAGCTCCATCGAGCATTCTAGCATTCGCTCCTCCTTTGAAATATTGTCAAATAATCTTGATAATTCCATAGTCAATTCAAAATTATTCGTACTCACCCTCGACCACTTTAGTCTACTCATTGTCAAGACAAAGCAAGTTTGTGTTGGCCGCCTGCACTTCAGAAGGAAAATGTTGTGAATGTTACAATTATTTATTCTACAAGTCAGAGGCGTGTTAGCTGTACATGTATTGCGCTCCACAACGCTGTGCCATGTTGAACGCATCCAAGGTGGTCGTCCGCCTGCCGATCCCCATGTCTAACTCGCCGTCTGTGTTCACAGGGTGACGCTGGGGACCAGGAGCGTCTGAAACTGCAGCAGGAGCTGACTGCCCTCAACCTGTACCAGCTGCAGCAGCTGCAGTACCAGTACCTGTTGAGGCAGCAGTACGCCCAGGCCCTGGCCCAGCAGAAAGCCCAGGCCCTCAGCTCAGCACCACACCAGCAGCAGCAGCAGCAGCAGCAGCAGCATCAACCTGCTCCTCCAGCAATACCAGGCCCTCAAGATGAGGTCAGCGGAACACACGTAAGCGTACCCGTGCGCCCACACCTCTACTGCATTACCCGGCCCTTAAGATGAGGTCAGCGGGGCATACTGTACGTAAAGCACAACACACACCTCTACTCAGATTACCTGGCCCTTAAGATGAGGTCAGCGGGGCATACTGTACGTAAGCACACACACACCCTCTACTGCAGTACCCGGCCCTTAAGATGAGGTCAGCGGGGCATACTGTACGTAAGCACACACACACCTCTACTGCATTACCCGGCCCTTAAGATGAGGTCAGCGGGGCATACTGTACGTAAGCACACACACACACACACGCACACCACACACACACACACACACACACACACACACCACACACACACACACACACACACAACACACTACACACACACACACGGACAGTAATCCAGTGTCCCGAGAACATGTCAGCACACATTAATACCAGAGTAGGGTGAAGTTGCCCCTAGACACTAATCTTGGGTCAGTATAGCATTTTCCCCACTAATGGTTAAGTTTAGAATTGGGGGAGAGGAAACTGATCCAAGATCTGTAGTTAGGTGAAACGTCATTTTGTAGAACACACACACACACACACACCACACACAGCAATACCTCAATACCCCCCCTCAAGATGACATCACACATACAGATAATGCAATGTCGATCATGTTAATGTTGGTAATGTAACTTGTTTCTGTGTCGGTCTCCCTGTCTAGAACATCCGAGAATCTCTTACCTCCGGTGACGCGGTCCATGTCTGTACCAGACTCCCAGGGTTCTGTGTGGGAAATGCAGCACCCCACCTCTCAGGTCTCTTGCACACCAAACATCCAGCAACCTGCCCCAAGTGGTACGTCTCAACCCAGAACACAGGAACTTGCACAGAATTTGTTTTGGCTGATGTTTTATAGCATATAGAGCTTTTGGTAGTTTGAGGATCTGAACCTCAATTTACAAAAAGAAGAGAAACCTCAATCGTATGATCTATAATGGCCATCTGGCCTGACTGTCTGTTTTGTGTCCTGTGTAGCGTGGGAGGGCAGCAGTGTGTGGGATCTGCCCATAGACTCCATGGCCCAGGCCCCCACCATAGAACAGATGCAACAGCTGGAGAAGAGCAAGGCTGCTAAGGTAAGCGCACTGTATTGTCTATACTTACGCAATCCTTCGTTTCAGATCTAGACGTAGTGCTCAGGGGTTGGGCTCAATKCGGGGGGAATTGGGACATTTTAAAACACTTTTTATAAAAGCTAAACTAGATGCAGCACCACAGATACTGAGATGAGTGCGACTCAACCCTTTGCTCTCACACAGTCACACAGAGTATCAGCTCACCTCGGCTACAATGTGTTAACTACCGGMGCAAAACAGCGGTGAAGTTTGGCCTTGCGATTTCAACGCTCTTAGTTTTTGGGAAATCAGCCCGATATTGCTGTTTAATTAGTATCTCGCTGAATCTACTTTTTAAACAATGCTATGAAAATGATACAATGTGATTTGCTTTTTGAAGGTCTCTCCTCCTCATCTACTGGAGATGGAGCGGCGTGAGGCTGAGCTGAGGGCCAAGAGGGAAGAGGAGGAGAAGGAGAGGAAAAGACTGGAGGAAGCGTTACGGGCCCGACAGGAGGCGGAACGCAAACGCCTGGAGGAGGAGCTATCACGTCATAAACAGGTTAGGGGGGGTGGTCCTGCTGRAATAAGACGGTCATAATACCATGCTTTAGAGAAGTTGGTATGAAACGTTATGAATTTCAGCTGCACCACACCTAGTCTTTGTTGATGTTCAGTACATGTTTGCCTAGAGTTGCAAGTTTGACCCAGTAGCCGGTCAATTCCTAGAAATAGGCCTTGTTTTCTGTTTAATGCAATGCATTTGATGGATTTTTACTATACACAGGAGGAGGAGTTGAGGCAGCGGGAGCAGGAGGCACAGCGCAGACAGAAGGAGGAAGAGGAACGGCAGGCACAGGAGGAGGCCCTCCGCAGACTGGAGGAAAGGAGGAGGGAGGAGGAAGAGCGGAAGCAAAGGGAAGAGTTTCTCCATAAACAGGTACTGGGCTTCAGAATAAAGACAGTATCAGGGCCCATAATCATGAAGCGTCTCAAAGTAGGAGTGCTGATCTAGGATTAGTTTTCATTTTTAGATCACGTGTAAAAGTACTCCCTCACTGCGACGGTTATTTTGAAGATCATTGTAGATCCGCAGTAATGGTTTGGAGATGACATGGCCTAAAATGGCGTCAGCATGCTTCAGTTCGGCTGGTCCCTAGCCGAACTCTGCTCACATACTCCCTTAAGACCGTAGCTTGAAAAAAATGGCAATAGTACTGTTTGTCCATTATGGGACGCCGTTGGCAGAATACACTTCCTCAAAATAGTCATAATGAATCTAAGGTAACTCAAGATATGTCATTAATTTTGCCGTTTTTGCCGAAGAGATCTTARTTAGATGTAAAATTGCCAGACTAAGGTGTTTGGTGCAGTATTTAGCACGAGTCGCGTCTCGTTGAATGACAACAAAGACTTTACTGAAGAATCCCTACTGTTGACCAATCACCGATGAAGGGGCGTAGACTTCGGCTCCGAACTTCAGCTTGCCTCCAGAAAAAATGTTTTGTGCCTTTAACAACCGGGGGGGGGGAAACTCACCGAAGTCCAAAACGAACAAAAGCGTCACTAAATGTYGTTATAATGTACACTACCGTTCAAAAGTTTGGGGTCACTTAGAAATGTCCTTGTTTTTGAAAGAAAACACATTTTTGTCCATTTAAAATAACATCAAATTGATCAGAAATACAGTGTAGACATTGTAAATTACTATTGTAGCTGGAAACGGCTGATTTTTAATGGAATATCTACATGGGCGTACAGTGGCCCATTATCAGCAAACATCACTCCTGTGTTCCAATGGCAAGTTGTGTTAGCTAATCCAAGTTTATCATTTTAAAAGGCTAATTGATCATTTAACCCTTTTGCAGTTATGTTAGCACAGCTGAAAACTGTTATGATGATTAAAAGAAGCAATAAAACTGGCCTTCTTTAGATTAGTTGAGTATCAGCATTTGTTGGTTCGGTTACAGGCTCAAAATGGCCAGAAACAAAGAACTTTCTTCTGAAACTCGTCAGTCTATTCTTGTTCTGAGAAATGAAGGCTATTAGTTGTGAGAAATTGCCAAGAAACTGAAGAGCTCTTAAACGCTGTGTACTACTCCCTTCAMAGAACAGCGCAAAGATAATGGGCCGTTTCCAGCTACAATAGTCATTTACAACATTAACAATGTGTACACTGTATTTCTGATCAATTTGATGTTATTTTAATGGATAAAAAATGTCTTTTTAAGTGACCCCAAACTTCTGAACGGTGGTGTATAAACGAACTCTACTGAACTGTTTCAGCTGCGAAGCATGCTGAAAGCCTTAAAACAGAAGCATGTCTGTTCCACGAAATACATTCTTAAATAAATGTATTCTCAAAGGTTGTATTTTCTCTCTTAACGCTGTGTGCACTGAACTGACGTGCATGATTGTTGCTGACACTCCGATGTTTAGAAGAAGTGAATTAAACTGCGACGCTCAACTTAAACAGCAGTGTGTAGCCTACTGTTGCTGCTGGCAAAGTAATTKAAATCCTGTACTTTATCACTCAGGATGTAACTTTATTTACAGTTATACTGTTTTTGCCATGTAATGTTAAAACAGACAGACAACCCCATTGTAAAATATTTACCTCAAATTGTATTTTATACAGCCCTTCTTAATCAGCTGATATCTCAAAGTGCTGTACAAAACCAGCCTAAAACCCAAACAGCAAGCAATGCAGGTGTAGAAGCATGGTGGCTAGGAAAAACTCCTTGAAAGGCCAAAACCTAGGAAGAAACCTAGAGAGGACCAGGCTATGAGGGGTGGCCAGTCCTCTTCTGGCTGTGCAGGGTGGAGATTATAACAGAACATGGCCAAGATGTTCAAATGTTCATAAATGACCAGCATGGTCAAATAATAATAATCACAGTAGTTGTCAGGGTGCAACAGGTCAGCACCTCAGGAGTAAATGTCAGTTGGCTTTTCATAGCCGATCATGAAGAGTATCTCTACCGCTCCTGCTGTCTCTAGAGAGTTGAAACAGCAGGTCTGGGACAGGTAGCACGTCCGGTGAACAGGTCAGTGTTCCATAGCCGCAGGCAGAACAGTTGAAACTGGAGCAGCAGCACGGCCAGGTGGACTGGGGACAACAAGGAGTCATCGTGCCAGGTAGTCCTGAGGCATGGTCCTAGGGCTCAGGTCCTCCGAGAGAGAGAGAGAAGAAAGAGAGAGAGAGAGAGCATACTTAAATTCACACAGGACACTGGATAAGACAGGAGAAGTACTAAGATATAACAGACTGACCCTAGCCCCCCACACATAAAACTACTTGCATCATAAATACTGGAGGCTGAGACAGGAGGGGTCAGGAGACACTGTGGCCCCATCCGATGATACCTCCGGACAGGGCCAAACAGGCAGGATATAACCCCACCCACTTTGCCAAWGGACAGCCCCCACTAGAGGGATAYCTTCAACCACCAACTTACCAGCCTGAGACAAGGCCGAGTATAGCCCAGATAAATATTCCTCTCTAGACGCATCCTATGGCTCTTCACAACATGAGAGTGAAACATTTATTCTGACMATCTAAAATTATATTCATTTTGGAGTAGAATGTACATTTTTTAAAGTTACCGGAACTGAGTTTCTCTGTACTTCTACATCGGAATCTGTACTCCCTAAGCAAGGGGACTGGAATTGGTTACATTTGCAGTTTAATGCATGTACAAAATTATTATTGTTCCCTAAAAGCATGAAAGGGGAGATCGACTTAAGTTTCAGTCATGGGGATTTTTTTTCCTTTAAAGTAATATGGTCAGGGGGGACCTGATCCTAGATGAGTACTCCTACTCTTAGTTGCTTTGTGAATACTGCTAAGGCTAAAAGGCATATTGCTACATAATGTTAATACTGAAGTTGACCATGTTCTAACAACCACATTTCTCCCCAGGAGGAGGAGCGCCGGAAGCAGGAGGAGGAGCGCCGGAAGCAGCAGGAGGAGGAGCGCCGGGAGGAGGAGCGCCGGAAGCAGGAGGAGGAGCGCMGGATGCAGGAGGAGCTGGAGGCCCTGAGGAGGTGCGAGGAGGAGAAGCGGCTGGAGGAGGAGGCGGTGGCGGCCGCGGTGGCGTTGGCACGGCAACAGCAGGAGGAGGCGAAGAGGAGGGAGCAGGAGGCGGCGAGGCAGCAGGAGCTAGCCAGACAGAGGCAACAGCAGCAGGAGGCGCTCCGCCGACTACAGCTGCAACAGCAGCAGCAACAGCTAGCCCAGATGAAGGTGACTAATATTATAACACTAACACAACACAAAATACACCTTACACTGCAGCAGCAGCAACAACTAGCACAGGTAAGGGTAACATACTTAGTATGCACACACTATACACACCTACCACTACACTAGCCCAGGTGAAGGTACCTTATAAACTACACACCATATATAACTACCAAAGTAACTTTGAAGTCAGAACATCACTGAATACTGTGTTTTAAGGTACCTGTAATTTAGCATGAAAAATGTACTGGTTACCAGACTACCTTTGCTCCTTTTCCCTTTTCCCTGTCTCGTAGCTGCCGTCGTCCTCTAAGTGGGGCCAGCAGTCAGCAGTCACGGCAGCAGCCATCTCCCAGTCCCAGAACGCCTTGTCGCTTGCTGAGATCCAGAAAGTGGAGGAGGAGAGGGAACGACAAGCACGAGAAGAGGTGTGAGCATAGGGGCTGAGTTCGTAGAGGGATACGGAGGCACTGCAGTATAGTGCTACCAATCTGRACAATGCTTAACAGCATTTTGGATAGCATAATACAATTTCACTAGATATCTATTGTTTAAAAAGGCTCTAAATTGTTAAAAATCCTTCTCAACCCAACCTTTAGTTTTTCTCACCTCAATCACCTGTCAATCACCGAACTTGTTTTCCTGCTATGTTTATAAGGAGCGCAGTARATCTCACTCTCCCCTCCCTCCATGCAGCAGCGGCGCCAGCAAGCAGAGCTCCTAAAGCTCCAGCAGCAGCAGGCCCTGCAGGASGCCCTGCAGCCTCAGGCCAAGCTCTCTGGTTGGGGCAGCGTGGCCAAGCAGCCGGCCGCCACCAAGTCCCTGCTGGAGATCCAGAGGGAGGAGGCCCAGCAGGTGAAGCAGARGAAGGAGCAGGGGGKTGGGAGCCAGCAGCCMAGTCACCCCACCGTCACCCAGCAGAACCGCGCCCAGAACAGAGCTGTGAGTCACTCGTTGGTTTGTTATTTCGTTCATTCATTTAATTCGTCTGCGTTCATTCTGGGTAGGTCTTCCATGTCATTTATTTGACTATGTGTTGATAGTGGTGTCTAAAACGGTGTTTCTCAAACCTTTCTTTGAGGACCCCCAGATGTTTCAAAGATTAGCCCACCTGATTCATCTAATCAAGGGCTTTGATGATTAGTTGACAAGCTGAATCAGGTGTTCTAGGGCTGGAATAAATCAAATACATTGAACGTCTGGGGGGCCCTGGAGAAGAGGTCGGGCAAACACTGCTCTAAATCAGACTACTCTGTTGGAAAACTTCCCTTCATTATTTGCCGTAATGAYACAGGTTTACTTTAGTTAAGTTTATTAGGATCCCCATTAGCTACTGTACATACAGCAGCTACTCTTCCTGAGGACCACATAAAACGTACAAATACATGACAAACACAGTAATAGACAAGAACAACATAAGATATTACATTMAAAATAAAATAATGAAAGTAAAATAAGTTATATATAGGAAAGACAACAGAAATACTATTTACACACTTCATATTCTTATATACAGTACAGTTAAATTAGATCTTTCAATAGAGGATAGGCACTCTGATGCCAGATGTTTTTTTAATCTGTTTTTTAACCTCTAGTAGCAGAGCATTCCACGATGACATGGCTTTGTACATGGATCTCTTTTCCCCCAGACCACTGCTCTGAGTTCCTCAGTGTGGGGCTCGGTGGCCACCAGCAGCATGGGCGGCGGGGCTCCTAACTGGGGCGGGGAAAGCAGCAGCATCTGGGGCGACAGCACAAACTCCAACATGGGCTTCTGGGACGAGGCGGTGAAGGAGGCGGCCCAGCCCCCGCCACAGGCCCCACCCCCCACCAGGAAGCCCAACGCTCAGAAGAACAACAAGGCCAACGCCAACCTCAGGTACGACCTCAGGACACTTTTACAGCTCACACCTGCTTGTCTATTTTGGCTGCTTGACTCGAAAGGTCGTGGTCAGGACAATTCTCTACCACATGGCTATTTTTTACGTTTGAGGTATTAAGGGGAGAAGCCTATTTTTCCACTTASTCAAATCAAATTTTATTAGTCCCGTACACATGGTTAGCAGATGCGAGTGTAGCGAAATGCTTGTGCTTCTAGTTCCGACCATGCAGTAATATCTAACAATTAATCTAACAGTTTCACAACAACTACCTTATACACACAAGTGTAAAGGAATGAATAAGAGTATGTACATATAAATATATGGATGAGCGATGGCCGAACGGCGTAGGCAAGATGCAGTAGATGGTATAGAATACAGTATATACATATGAGATGGGGAATGTAGGGTATGTAGACCTTATATAAAGTGGCATTGTTTAAAGTGACTAGTGATACATTTATTACATCMAATTTTTWATTATTAAAGTGGCTAGAGATTTGATTCAGTATGTTGGCAGCAGCCACTCAAATGTTAGTGATGGCTGTTTAACAGTCTGATGGCCTTGAGATTGAAGCTGTTTTTCAGTCTCTCGGTCCCAGATTTGATGCACCTGTACTGACCTCGCCTTCTGGATGATAGCGGGGTGAACAGGCAGTGGCTCGGGTGGTTGTTGTCCTTGATCTTTTTGGCCTTCCTGTGACATCGGGTGGTGTAGGTGTCTTGGAGGGCAGGTAGTTTGCGTGATGCGTTGTGCAGACCTCACTACGCTTAGGGCAGTGTGATTGCGTTGTCTGTGGACCTATTGGGGCGGTAAGCAAATTGGAGTGGGTCTAGGGTATCGGGTAAGGTGTGATTCTTAACTAGTCTCTCAAAGCACTTCATGATGACGGAAGTGAGTGCTACGGGGCRATAGTCATTTAGTTCAGTTACCTTTGCTTTCTTGGGTACAGCAACAAWKGTGGACATCTTTAAGCATGTGGGGACAGCAGACTGGGATAGGGATTTATTGAATATGTCCGTAAACACACCAGCCAGCTGGTCTGCGCATGCTCTGAGGATGCGGCTAGGGATGCCGTCTGGGCCAGCAGCCTTGCGAGGGTTAACACCTTTAAATGTTTTACTCACGTTGGCTGCGGTGAAGGAGAGCCCGCAGGTTTTGGTAGCGGACCGTGTCGGTGGCACTGTATTGTCCTCAAAGCGAGCRAATTAGTTTAGTTTGTCTGGGASCAAGACATCGTGGTCCGCGACGGGGTTGGTTTTCTTTTTGTAGTCCGTGATTGACTGTAGACCYTGCCACATKCCTCTYGTGTCTGAGCTGTTGAATTGCGACTCTACTTTGTCTCTTTACTGACGCTTACCTTGTTTGATTGCCTTGCGGAGGGAATAGCTACACTGTTTGTATTCTGTCATGTTTCCGGTCGCCTTCCCTGATTTAAAAGCAGTTGTTCACGCTTTCAGTTTTGAGCGAATGCTGCCATCAATCCACGGTTTCTGGTTGGGTAAGGTTTTAATAGTCGCTGTTGGTACAACATCACCGATGCACTTGCTAATAAACTCGCTCACCAAATCAGCGTACACGTCAATGTTGTTGTCTGAGGCTGCCCGGAACATATCCCAGTCCATGTGATTGAAGCAATCTTGAAGCGTGGAATCAGATTTGTCGGACCAGCGTTGAACAGACCTGAGCACGGGTGTTTMCTGTTTTAGTTTCTGTCTATAGGCTGGGAGCAACAAAATGSAGTYGTGGTCAGATTTKCCGAAAGGAGGGCGAGGGATGGCGTTGTATGCGTTGCGGAAGTTAGACTAACAATGATCCAGAATTTCCCAGCCCGGGTCGCACATTCGATATGCTGATAAAATTTAGGGAGCCTTGTTTTCAGATTAGCCTTGTTAAAATCCCCAGCTACAATAAATTCTCAGGATATGTGGATATGTGGATACTCAGGATATGTGGTGTCCAGTTTACATAGAGTCCAATGAAGTGCTTTCAGGGCCGTCGAGGTGTCTGCTTTGTGGGGATGTACACGACTGTGATTATAATCGAATTGAATTCTCTTGGTAGATAATGCGGTCGGCATTTGATTGTAAGGAATTCTAGGTCAGGTGAACAAAAGGTCTTGAGTTCCTGTATGTTGTTATGATCACACCACGACTGGTTAATCATAAGGCATACACCCCCGCCCTTCTTCTTATACCAGAGAGATTTTTGTTTCTGTCGGCGCGATGCGAGAAGAAAACARGTGGCTGTACCGACTTTGATAATGTATCCTGAGTGAGCCATGTTTCCGTGAAACAGAGAATGCTACAATCTCTGTCTCTCTGGAAAGCAACCCATGCTCGGATTTCATCTATCTTGTTGTCAAGAGACTGGACGTTGGCTAGTAGTATACTCGTGAGCGGTGGGCCTGTCTACGGAGCCTGACCAGAAGACCGCTCCGTCTGCMCCTTCTGCGGCACCGTTGTTTTGGGTCGCCTGCTGGGATCCGACCCATTATCCTGGGTGGTGGACCAAACAGAGGATCCGCTTCGGGAAAGTCATATTCCTGGTCGTAATGTTGGTAAGTTRGCGTTGTTCTTATATCCAATAGTTCCTCCCGGCTGTATTTAATGAGACTTAAGATTWCCTGGGGTAACAGTGTATGACACTTGCTCTACGACCCCCACAAGCGTCTTGGGACTCGTTTGAAGTCGGTACAGCCAATCTGCCAACTTCTGTCTRTAGCGTCCGAACAGTTTGGTCTACACACTAATATGAACCCTTTGTGGAAAGGTGAGACTCTCACGAACACGTGAGGCCTAGCTCGCAKTCGGCTTTCCAATTCATCCTAAAGGTGTTCGATGGAGTTGAGGTCAGGGCTCTGTGCAGACCAGTCAACTTCTTCCACACCGATCTCGACAAACCATTTCTGTATGGACCTCGCTATGTGCCCGGGGCGTTGTCATGCTGAAACCGGAAAGGRCCTTCCCCAAAGTGTTGCCACAAAGTTGGAAGCAGAGAATCATCTAGAATGTCATTGTATGCTGTAGCGTTAAGATTTCCCTTCACTGGAACTAAGGGGCCTAGCYCGAACCATGAAAAACAGCTCCAGACCATTATTCSTCCTCCACCAAATGTTACGGTTGGCACTATGCATTCGGGCAGGTAGTGTTATCCTGGCATCCGCCAAACTCAGATTTGTCCGTTACACTGCCAAATGGTGAAACGAGATTCATCACTCCAGAGAACGCGTTTCCACTGCTCCAAAGTTCAATGGCGGCGAGGTTTACACCACTCCAGCCTACGCTTGACATTGTGCATGGTGATCTTAGGCTTGTGTGCGGCTGCTCGGCCATGGAAACCCATTTCATGAAGCTCCTGACGAACAGTTCTTGTGCTGACGCTGCTTCCAGAGGCAGTTTGGAACTCTGTAATGAGTRTTTCAGCCGAGGACAAACTATTTTTATGAGCTTCAGCACTCAGCTGAGTGCTGAAGTGCATAAAAATAGTTATAGTATTAGTATATAGTATTAGTATTAGGGATGTGAGACCGGATTTGTGTTTTACTTGTCTTTATACACCTCTATAGAACAACTTGTCAAATACAGGTGCATTGAATACTGATGTATTCCTGTCTGGGGAGACAGGAGCATGTCATGATAAACTTTCAGTCCAGACCAAGGAGCCCTACTCCCCCCTACCACAGGACACTATTTTGAAATATGTGTATTATGTACATGTTATTCTCTGAAAATAAGCAAATATTCTTGCACTTCATATGAACTTTCCACAAGTTTCACATTTTTCGGGCCCTTACCAGTTTGCATCCCTGAATATGATGAATCACTTATAAATAGGATGATGGTTTAACAGGAAGTCTTTAAAGTTTTGGGGCCAGTGTATCTAATCGTATGTGTGGTAACTGTGAGCAGCAGTCGGGCCAATAAGAAGGTGGAGGAGGAGGAGAAGCTGCTGAAGTTGTTCCAGGGGGTTAATAAGAGCCAGCAGGATGGCTTCATGCAGTGGTGTGAGCAGACCCTGCACACCCTCAACACCGCCAACAACCTGGACGGTGAGTATATAATATAYGCACACACACCGCCAACAACCTAGGTGCGTCCGAAATGGCACCCCCTATTCCTTAGGGGCCCTGGTCCAAAATAGTGCACTATATAGGGAAAAGGTGTCAATTCGGACGCACGCTAAAGATACCTTGAACCTAAAGTAACCGTGACTGTGTGTGACCCCATCTTTAAAACTCACCCGACCCTCTTCCTCTAGTCCCGACATTTGCGTCTTTCCTGAAGGAGGTGGACAGTCCGTACGAGGTGCACGACTACGTGCGCGCCTACTTGGGGGACACATCCGAGGCTAAGGAGTTTGCCAAGCAGTTCCTGGAACGCCGTGCCAAGCAGAAGGCCAACCAACAGAAAGAGCCCCAGGCCCCACAGAACCAGCAGCCGACTCTCAAACAGCGACAGCAACAGCAGGTGAGAGAAACATGGCACAGCAGTTCATTGGACAACTGGGGTGTAGCTATGTTTTAGTAACTAAACGAGACAAAAACGGAGAAGGAACTTCCTGATTTTGTCCAAAAGAAACTTGTTTTTGTTACAATCTGTTTTCCATTGCAAAACCTTTTGCTTTGGTGTGCACTAATGAATACTCCCCTGGTTTGSCGTTTTGTTGTTGTATGATAATCGATTGGACTTATATTGCGCTTTTCAAAACACCCAAAGAGCTTTAAATAGTAGGGGGATGCTCACCTCATCCACCACCAATAGTTGAACTACCTAGTGTTGTCACGTTGGTAACATTTTATTATCGATACAATAKAAGGTCAAGTAACGCGATACAACCGGGGAAACATTTCAGATATGCCTGGCGTCCTGTTCACCTYGTCCCCTGACACTTGTTCACATTTTCTTAACGTTATGCTCATGTGCTATACAACACCTGTCACTGATATTCACACTTCTACTCAATACAACACATATTACTTTACACTGTTCACTTTATRATAGAATACTGCATAGAATGGCTAATTTGCTCATATTTGCAAAGGCCYACCTGTGATTTGGCTGGAAGAATGGAGGAAGGAATATATACTGAACACAAATATAAATGCCACATGCATTTTTGCGGAGTTACAGTTCATATAAGGAAATCAGTCAATTGGGGCGCCAGGCCCAGCCAATCAGTGAGTTTYCTTCCCCTACAAAAGGGCTTTATTACAGACAGAAATACTCGGATGTGGAGGTCCTGGGCTGGCGTGATTACACATCGTCTGCGTTTGAGGCCGGTTGGACATACTGTCAAATTCTCTAAAACGACATTGGGGCGCCTTATGGTAGAATGAACATTCAATTATCTGGCAACAACTCTGGTGGTGAAATGATATACAATGTATCAACTATGTTCGCGCTGCTCCAATGTATCACAGAAGACTGATCAGGGTCCGCCCTCGCCGTCATAGCTAAATTATATTTTCAAATCTGATGGAGGATTAGATGTGCATGAAGAGCGGACAGAGAGAAGCAGGTGAGTGAGGGCTGGAAGGGGATGCGGCTGGCGGATTACAGCTGCCACACGTAATATGTGCATGGAAGTGAAGTGGAAGTTATTGGACCCGTGTGTAAAATAGGCTAGTGTTGCCAAAGCAGCAGCTACTCTTCCTGGGGTCCAGCGAAATTAAGGCAGTTTATACAATTTTAAAACATTACAACACATTAACAGATTTCACAACACACTGTGTGCCCTCAGGCCCCTACTCCACCACTACCACATATCTACAGTACTAAATCCATGTGTATGTATAGTGTGTATGTTATCGTGTGTGTGTGCCAATGTTTATGTTGCTTCACAGTCCCCGCTGTTCCATAAGGTGTTTTTTTAATCCGTTTTTTAAATCTAATTTTACTGCTTGTGTCAGTTACTTGATGTGGAATAGAGTTCCATGTAGTCATGGCTCTATGTAGTACTGTGTGCCTCCCATAGTCTGTTCTGGACTTGGACTGTGAAGAGACCTCTTGTGGGGTATGGATGGGTGTCCGAGCTGTGTGCCAGTAGTTTAGACAGACAGCTCGGTGCATTCAACATGTCAATACCTCTCATGAATAAAAGGAGTGATGAAGGCAATCTCTCCTCCACTTTCAGCCAGGAGAGATTGACATGCATATTATTAATATTAGCTCTCTGTGTACATCCAAGGSCCAGCCGTGCTGCCCTGTWCTGAGCCATTTTGCCATTTTCCTAAGTCCTTTTTTGTGGCACCTGACCACACGACTGAACAGTAGTCAMGGTGTGACAAAACTAGGGCCTGTAGGACCTGCCTTGTTGATAGTATTGTTAAGGCAGAGCAACGCTTTATTATAGACAGACTTCTTCCCATCTTAGCTACTACTGCATCAATATGTTTTGACCAKGACAGTTTACAATCTAGGGTTACTCCAAGCAGTTTAGTCGTCTCAACTTGCTCAATTTCCACATTATTTATTACAAGATTTAGTTGAGGTTTAGTGAATGTTTTGTTCCAAATACAAGCTTTWAGTTTTAGAAATATTTAGGGCTAACTYATTCCTTGCCACCYACTCTRAAACTRACTGCAGCTCTTTGTTGATTGTTGCAGTCGTTTCAGTCGCTGTAGTAGCTGACGTGTATAGTGTTGAGTCATCCGCATACATAGAAACTCTGGCTTTACTCAGTGGCTTGTCGTTAGTGAAAAATGCAAGGGGCCTAAACAGCTAACCTGGGGAATTCCTGATTCTAACTGGATTATATTTGATAGGCTTCCATTAAAGAAAACTTCTGTGTTCTGTTTGACAATTAACTATTTATCCACATTATAGCAGGGGGTGTAAAGCCATAACACAAGTTTTTCCAGCAGCAGACTGATCAGTAATGTCAAAAGCTGCACTGAAGTCTAACAAGACAGCCCCCACAATCATTTTATCAATTTCTCTCAGCCAATCATCAGTCATTTGTGTAAGTGCTGTGCTTTTTGAGTGTCATCTGATTCAATAAATGAAGGAGCCGAGTTGGCTTTTTTCCCCAAAATTTAAKTTAAGGTGCCCCAAAGCTTTTTAATATCATTCTTTATATAATTTATTTGTTTCATTTCTTTTTATTTAGTTTAGTCACATGATTTCTTAATTTGCAGTTCTTTTGCCAATCAGTTGGGCTGCCAGACTTAATTGCCATACCTTTTGCCTCATCCCTCTCAACCATACAATTTTTCAATTCCTCATCAATCCAAGGGGATTTAACAGTTTTTACAGTCATTTTCTTAATGGGTGCGTGCTTATTAGTAACTGGAGTAAGTAGTTTCATAAATGCGTCAAGTKCAGCGTCTGGTTRCTCCTCATTACACACCACAGACCAGCAAATATTCTTTACATCATCAACATATGAATCACTACAAAACTTCTTGTATGACTTCTTATACACTATATTAGGMCCAGCCTTTGGAACTTTGGTWTTCCTAGATATGGCTATTATTATATGTAACGTTAACAGTATTAAAAAATGTTGGAATCAAATGTATTATGACGTTTTGGTACCAGTATACTGTGCAACACCACTAGTTAGTAATTATCTCACCCCTCATTTCCCCTGTGACTCCATTTCCCAGGATTCAGTRTGGGGCGTGAGCGGGACGGGCTCTCAGACTCGGTACCAGTCGAACCACACAAGCCTCCAGCAGCAGGCACGTTTCGAGACCGTCACCTCAGGGAAGAAGAAGAAAAAGCAGAAGATGGTCCGGGCAGACCCCAGCCTGCTAGGTGAGRACAAATACAATTCTGCATTTTTTAAGGAGTTAAGAGTATGAGAGTCATTTGTTATTGTATCACCTTCATTCCTATATCACCACTGATACAGCCTTACCTGGCAACTCACAGCATCAGTTGATAAGAAGTGCTCTATCGTTTAACTGTTTGACATTGAATCTAACGTAACTTTTCCTGTTCTCTCCTCTCCCCAGGTTTTTCTGTGAACGCGGCGTCTGAGAGGTTGAATATGGGCGAGATAGAGACGGTGGAGGACTTTTAAAGGGACTGCTCTGCCGCCACTGACTCAATCCGTTTTGAACAGCTGTCATTTTACCCGCCCACGCGTCCCGTCCCCCACCTCCCCGTCCCAATCCCTTTTATTTTTTGAAAATGCATCCTCTTTCTGTTCTGTTTAAGTTAATTTAATGTTTGTCATTGGAAGCTGGGGATGCTTTCCAGTGCCAAAGGACCCCCACCCAAAAAACATCCCTAATGAGTATTTTGCCCTATGGGAGACCGGGAGAAGGCTAATGACGCAGCCAGACAATCAAACGGAACATTCACGCAATGAAACATTGAACGAACTGACCMAAAAAATCTATGAATTGAAATCTGACTTCTCTCGGAGAAGAGAGCAGAGCTAAGGGGATGAGGAGGATGTGGATGTCTCTCCCCGTCTATGGTTGGCTGTTCAATTCCCTTCTAGTCTCTGGTGTCTGAAAGTGCCCAAAAAGAGAGGCCATTTCCTGATGCAATCATCTCCCCATGGAATTTTTTTAACGCGTGGACATAAGGGTGGGGATGCGGGGGGATTTTCGGTGRAAAAAAATTGGCAGTTAAACCTTTTTTTTTGTTTTTTATTTATTGAAAGTTTTTCCTCCCCCTTCCATTTTGTTAAATTTTCTCTCCTGTTTTCTGCCAGTTGTTTGTGGATGATGGTTGCATTGTAGGAGCTAAGGATGTGTGGCCGCTGATGTCCTGTTTTAAGGACATGTTCGAAAGTTCCAAGTAGTTATCCATTTCTTGTAAAATACTAGGCTGTTTAAAGAATAAACTTTCAATTCTGCATCTGTATTATAATATATGAAAATGATGAACTACTGGAGTCATACTTTTCTATTGCGGTATGAAATAAAACAGTCTCTTGTGTGGGCTGTTCACACTTCTGTCTTTTGTATGAATGAACAACTTCAAAATAATGAAAGTGTATCATTTTGCCTTCTTGCCTGCACAATGTTTGTACTCCCAACCCCCTCTGATGCTGATGCACTGTAGACAGATAAAAAAAAAAAAAAACATTGACACTTTTTAGGAAATTTGTTATCCTGTGTAAGATTCAACGTTGTGTGTTTATCTCATCCCAGTCATTGGGTTCCAATACTACTCTAACCAGCCTCTGGTGAAGCAAAGCTCATATCTTCTCACAACMTATAGCTATCTCCAAGTGGCAACCTGACCCCCCATAACCTCTTACCAGTACCACAGATAATACTACCCCCAATACGAACTTTTGTGAAAAAATACCTGAGTCTGTATCGATGATGTCTACCAACTGGGACGTGGGACGATGGACCGAGAGGCCTGGGAAGGTGTTGGGATGGTGAGTCTTCCTCTCCAAGTAGAAGTTTCCTGTAGGTAGATCTAGGATCAGCGTACCCTGCCCCAGTCCTAACCCTAACTGTTCAGGTGGAAATGGTTGAACCTTTAATCAGCATCTAGGGGTATTTCCTTGTTTTTCTGAGGAGTATGAAGTGGGTGGACCCTCATCAGAGGTGTTGACAAAGTCTGCACTGTCCAGACACTTCTGTCTCCATACACAGTCCCTCCTCCCCCTCTTTCACCTCTCTTCCCCTTTTTCCTTCGCTCCAGCCCTCACTAGCCCATGCATCAGGAGCTCTGGAGACTCCCAGTCCAGTCATCCTCCTCACAGACACAGGAAACATCATGGCCAACTGCAGCAGCGTCTCCAGACTCGTCCTCGTGGCCCTCCTCGGCCTCTGGGTAGCCACCCTCCACTCAGGTAAGCTCCCTGCCGGACAGTGTCTCTCCTGGTTTTCTTTGTATTAGCCATGGGAAGGAGTGTAATATATGATACATACGTCTATTTGGTCTTCACGTTTCGAATATCCCAAGTCTGAATGCATCATAAAAAAGTTCRCGCTACAGTAAATGTATTTATTACAATGTTATGAGTGTGTTTAGACGTTGCCTTTAGACCTCACCGCAAGAGCACAAGGGTTGAAAAGATTGAAGGGGCAAGGGTAGAACACTGGTTTGGTTGTTTAGTCACCTGTAGAGATGTGGATTAGAAATAAGTGGGGTGTGCTTGTGAAAAACAGACTCAAGATTTGCCACCAGAGATGCAGGGGTTGTTGAAGRTCATTTGTTGGAAAGTTGAAAGGCAAAAATATACTCCCTGCTTTTTCTTTTGCTCCAACAAGCACATCAACAAGTAGTCTAATATTATGTGCAATTTCAGTGACATTAAAATTTTATTCAAATCAACGTTCTACTTTATTTCAGTGGACAAATAATCAGAATATTCTAGTTTTTGTTTCTGAATGTTTCTCATTTGAGTGGGCATTGGGTAAGTATAGTCATATTTAGCTGTGCTCAAGGTGAGTGTGTGTACGTGTCATTTCCCCCCACTATTGACCTAGAGGCCCTGTTGCGAGAGGCCTTGCACTCTAAATGATGCAGTTGTTCGAGAAAAAGGACATTTAGAGACTGAAAGCTAGTCTTTGACAAACACGGTGACTCACTTGCTTTCATATAATACCTCGTGTTTAGAACCTTTCTGAAACTGAATATTGGCTCAATCTGGATGTGGTTTCGCTCTGCCAGGTGTCGTCAACCTTTTCTATGTGCTTCTTTATAAGGTTTTGTCATTTTTTATAGAGAAAATTGTTAAATGTGAGAGGAGCTTATCAAAGTAAAGCTGACCGCTGACATTTTAATTACTTGCACTGATGAAATGGTTAAAAATGAGAGCAAGTACTTGGAATTTATTTGATGTCCCTCTTAAGTGTAAGAGTTGTTTTTTTTACAAGAACCCTCTGTGCGTGTGGTCTTCCAGCGAATCTGCTGATTCTGTATGTTGATCAGCAGGAAGTCTCACCCTCTCGTTTAGTTTTTCTCTTTCAATCTTTCTCCCTCCTTTGCTTTCTCAATTTCTCATTTTCTCTCCCTCCATTTCTCTGTCTCTAGCTCTATATCCCTCCCATTTCTTTCTGTCTATTTTTCTTTCTAGTTCTCTCTCGGTTTACCTCTTCCTCTCTGTTTACTTCTCTCTTTCTTTCTTCAATTCGCTCTCGTTCTCCTACTCTCACACCTAAGTGATAAGCCAAAGGCGAGGCATGGGAATGAAGGGGATTTCACAAAGCCAGGGATTGTGAGGGCCTTAGTGCTGCTTTCCTAAGGCCCTACGGGTCAKGGCAAGGGTTAAAGCCATAGCATGCCACTTTTTCCTCCAAACAATGACCTGTACACAACTGTCAGTAAGCAGTGACAGCAGTGCGCTTGAGACGTCAATGTCTTGTCGGAGAGTCTAACGCTAGAATGATAGTTACACACCTGAAGGATTTTTAGGTTGAGCTGGTTGGTTTGATGAAGTCTTCCTCGAAACGGTGACCTGTACAACACTTGCTTGGCATGCCCTGGACAATGTTTTTTATTTAACCTTTATTTAACTAGGCAAGTCAGTTAAGAACAAATTCTTATTTTCAATGATGGCCAAGGAACAGTGGGTTAACTSCCTCGTTCAGGGGCAGAACGACAGATTTGTACCTTGTCAGCTCGGGGATTCGATCTTGCAACCTTCTGGTTACTAGTCCAACGCTCTAACCACTAGGCTACCCTGCCGTCCCGTTTTTGTGACCAGGCTGAGCTTTTGACATCAATGTCATGCCGGAGAATGTAGCGCGAGGGTGGCGTTGTCTATCGCTAGAATGATTTGTTACACACCTGTATCATCGTAGGATGAGCTGGATGGTTTGATAAAGAGAGGTTTTGTAGACAAGTGTTGAGGTGTTACTGAGCTCACCGTTTCTTTGATCTACGTTTACATGATCATAATGTTCAGTTTTGCATTTCAACTTGGAACCTTGTGCATTCTCCTTTTTTAAATGGCACTTCCATTTATGATTTGTTCTTTTGATAATTTTGTATTTCCTGTACCAATGATATGTCTATGGTCTCACAAGCATAAGATTCAGTATCAGCACCACCACAATCTGTATTTGACAATCTCAAAGATAACCCATGATCTCGTTTTGCACCCACATGACTTCTATCATGGCCGGAACAAGCTGCTTACTAAACCGTTTCCACCAAAATCTTCCTTTTCTCATTTTTATTTCTGCTCTAACTCATGGCCTATCCAGGTCGTTCTTCTCCTAGGGATCATGAACAAAAGAAGACGAGGAAAGAAAACAGTTTAACAGTATTTGRACCCAAACAAAAGTACTCCTGTTCTCCAGAGACCCAAGCCCTCATCTCTTAGTGGTCACGGAAGGGATGTAGATAAGGACAGAAAGCTGTTTCGAATTGTTTGGACGCAGCCATAGTACACTGCCTCCGTACTAACCTCCCAGAGACCTCATCTGTGTTTCAAGTTGTTATTAGTCGTGGTATGTACAGTTGAAGTCGGAAGTTTACGTACACTGAGGTTGGAGTCATTAAAACTCGTTTTTCAACCACTCCACATTTTCTTGTTAACAAACTATAGTTTTGGCAAGTCGGTTAGGACATCTACTTTGTCATTTTTCCAAAATTGTTTACAGACAGATTATTTCACTTATAATTCACTGTATCACAATTCCAGTGGGTCAGAAGTTTAACATACACTAAGTTGACTGTGCCTTTAAAAAGCTTAGAAAATTCCATAAAATGATGTCATGGCTTTAGAAGCTTCTGATAGGCTAATTGACATMATTTKWGTCAATTGGAGGTGTACCTATGGCTGTATTTCAAGGCCTACCTTCAAACTCAGTGCCTCTTTACTTGACATCATGGGAAAATCAAAAGAATTTAGCAAAGACATCAGGAAAAACAATTGTAGACCTCCACAAGTCTGGTTCATCCTTGGGAGCAATTTCCAAACGTCTGAAGGTACCACGTTCATCTGTACAAACAATAGTACGCATGTATAAACACCATGGGACCATGCAGCCGTCATACCGCTCAGGAAGGAGACGTGTTCTGTCTCCTATAATAATTTTTTTTAAAGTGCAAATCAATCCCAGAACAACAGCAAAGGACCTTGTGAAGATGCTGGTGGAAATGGGTACAAAAGTATCTATATCCACAGTAAAACAAGTCCTATAGCGACATAACCTGAAAGGCTGCTCAGCAAGGAAGAAGGCACTGCTCCAAAACCACCATAAAAAWAAAAAAAAGCCAGACTGCAGTTTGCAACTGCACATGGGGACAAAGATTGTACTTTTTGGAGAAATGTCCTCTGKTCTGATGAAACAAAAAAGGAACTGWTTGGCTATAATGACCATTGTTATGTTTGGAGGAAATGGGGAGGCTTGCAAGCCGAAGAACAYCATCCCAACCGTGAAGTACGGGGGTGGCAACATCATGTTGTGGGGGTGCTTTGCTGCAGGAGGGACTGGTGCACTTCACAAAATAGATGGCATCATGAGGTTGGAAAATGATGTGGATATATTGAAGCAACATCTCAAGACATCAGTCAGGAAGTTAAAGCTTGGTCACAAATGGGACTTCCAAATGGGCAATGGCCCCAAGCATACTTCCAAAGTTGTGGCAAAACGGCTTAAGGACAACAAAGTCAAGATATTGGAGTGGCCATCACAAAGCTCTGACCTCAATCCTGTAGAACATTTGTGGGCAGAACTGAAAAAGCGTATGCGAGCAAGGAGGCCTACAAAACTGACTCAGTTACACCAGCTCTGTCAGGAGGAATGAGTCAAAATTCACCCAAYTTATTGTGGGAAGCTTGTGGAAGGCTACCCGTATTGTTTCTCCCATGTTAAACAATTTAAAGGCAATGCTACCAAATACTAATTGAGTATGKAAACTTCTGACCTACTGGGAATGTAATGAAAGAAAGAAAAGCTGAAATAAATCATTTTCTCTACTATTATTCTGACATTTCTCATTCTTAAAATAAAGTGGTGATCCTAACTGAAGTAAGACAGGGATTTTTTCCTRGGATTAAATGTCAGGAATTGGGAAACTGAGTTTAAATGTATTTGGCTAAGGTGTATGTAAACTTCCCGACTTCAACTGTACAGGATACACATGGTATACATAGTCCAATTACATGCTTAGTTCCTTCTCAACAATACAACAACAATAAGAAATAGTAAAAATAATATGAACACAAGGTAAATGGCTCAGTAGAATATAATACATTTTTTAGCGTAAGTATAATACAGAAAGGCAGCATAATACAGGAAGGCACAATTAATAGTCCAATATTTAGACTATAATGTATTTATAGTCCAGTGATCACTGAAGTAAAGTACACAAGAAAAGGAAGCTGTTTTACAGTAATGGGACCCAGCCATAGTACACCTTCCTGGCCAACTTGTGGCCTTCACCAGCCTACAGGTCTGCTATAAATTCTGAACCTCACAAACAAACAGGATATTTGTAGCTATCGCCCTGGGATTTGTCAGAAGGTGTGTGGAGGAAGGTGGAGCAAACCCCACCTGGGAGGCAGTCAAAGAGGTGAGGCGAGGACAMGGGCACAGGCAATGCCCCTTTTGGAGGTGGGCACAGCCGCAGGACCAGGTGCCCGGGCGGTGTGGTGTTCACATACGCCCGTTTGCAAGCTCTGTCATCTCTCTGGGCCGTGTGAAATCCTGACTGGACTGGAGAGGTCAAAGCCACCAACGTCTGTCTTTGTTTTTAGTGTCTGAGATCAGCCTTTTCCTAATGTCTGTGTCTGTGTCTATGTCACACTACAGTAGCTCACAGGGACAAGAGGCACATAAGACTGAGATGGCACGTTCCATCATCATGGGTTTTCAGTGAGCTAGACTTCGAATGTGAGGCAGATTAGCTGTGGAGTTTGGACCTGTTCCTCTGGGCGAATGAGACATGGAGGGATGCCCTAACTTAACTGCAAAACCATGTATATGTTCACATATTGTCAATGAGTGACAGAGAGCCTATGGGCTCACTCATACTAGATGTGATACCCATGTTTCTTTATTTATTTATTTTTATCCCCTTTTCTCCCCAATTTTCGTGGTATCCAATCGCTAGTAATTACTATCTTGTCTCATCGCTACAACTCCCGTACGGGCTCGGGAGAGACGAAGGTCGAAAGCCATGCGTCCTCCGAAGCACAACCCAACCAAGCCGCACTGCTTCTTAACACAGCGCGCCTCCAACCCRGAAGTCAGCCGCACCAATGTGTCGGAGGAAACACCGTGCACCTGGCCCCCTTGGTTAGCGCGCACTGCGCCCGGCCCGCCACAGGAGTCGCTGGAGCGCGATGAGACAAGGATATCCCTACCGGCCAAACCCTCCCTAACCCGGACGACGCTAGCCCAATTGTGCGTCGCCCCACGGACCTCCCGGTCGCGGCCGGTTGCGACAGAGCCTGGGCGCGAACCCAGAGACTCTGGTGGCGCAGCTAGCACTGCGATGCAGTGCCCTAGACCACTGYGCCACCCGGGAGGCCCCGTGATACCCATGTTAGTGTCTTGTCACAGATTGGTTGTGTRTAGACCCAGGTAGAAGAGTTTGGTAGACTGGTATTACCTGAAACTGGTAGTGAGAACACCTTTGGAAACTGCGTCATGAGAATAGATGAAGCTCAGTGTTGATCTGTGGAAGATGAAAGACAGAGGATTCAGCTGGTCAACGGTAGCACTGCGGTCAAATCTGGGAGCCATTACTGGAAATTACGRAGAAGCAAATTTCTCCTGCCCTCCTTGATGAGGCAAACAAACACCAACGGAAAAAACATCACAGCGCTTTTTTTCTCCCCGTCCTCATTAAACAAAGCTGTCCAAGGAGGCACAGCCTTTTTACACACACACACAGACTATTTGATAAACATCCTTGTTTGACGTCCAGTGCCCGGCCATTCTAGGGGCTGACGCTACTGTAGGTTTGGGGCTGGCTGGCCGTTACCGGTTGGAGCCTGCCTCTACTGCAGCCGCCCTCCCTGAACGCACAAGTTGCCTTTTGTGCCATGGGCTGAAGGCCTCATTGATGGCAGGGCTGGCCAGAGGCCCAGGGCTCTGTACCTGCAGCCAGCCCCTGCACAGGAAGCCACATGCTAACACAAGTCAACACACGCAGCAAAAATACTCACCCCACCCACTTGCCCGGCCTGTACCCCCGCCTGGGTAAAGGCCGCAGTACACAGGCCATCACTGAACTCTGAAAATCTCCCAACCAACCATTCCCACTCACCATAGCTAATACCTTTTATTTGATCGTCTTGAAAATACACAACCAAACGTATCAGTTCAAAAGATTGTCTATGTACAGACCGGAGTACACAGGCCAGCACCAACAGGGTTATCTATCACGAGTTTGTGTGTGGTGTTGGAATTATAAGTCGTAATGATGGGCCGCAATGGACATAAATTGTTGGACATTATTCTGTATTTATCGTTGATAGTTGGAATTCTCTTCCCCATAAGAACGTTCAATCTTTTGAAGTGATGTGTTTGGTTATGTGTATTTTCAAGATAAAACTTATTAGCTATGGTGAGTGGGAATGTTTGGTTGGGAGATTTTCAGAGTTCAGTAAGGTTATGAAGTTTAGAGTGGGTGTCTTCATAGCTGGAAGGTAAATATGTCTGTTGTAAATAGCCTAGGTGTAAATATGTTTGTATGGTTTTGTTGGTATGTGAAGCGTGAGCTTGGGTAGGTTGAGTCAGTGAGTGAATGGGTGGGCTTGTGTGTGCATCATACATGCGTGTGTGTGTGTGTGGACGGTTTGTTTTTCTTTGGTGATTGGGATCGAATTTTCCCCGTTCCGTAGATTCACAAAAGCAAGGTCGCTCAGCTGTGCGATTTGAAGGGGAACGGTGGTTTACAGTTAGCTGGCGTTCTAAATCCTAGTGTTTCCATTCCCCTTTAACACAAGCCATCGAGGACACAGTGTTTCTCAGATCTTTGGAGAGAATCATGTCGCAGTTTAGTCAATTTAATTGGCCGTATCCAGAATCCACTCTTAGTACTCTTGAGCCTTCCCTTCTCCTGGGGTAGCGTGAGAGACAGCTTTTTTWAAGAGATCGGGATTCCATGGGTACTATGAAGGTGTGAAAAGTCACGTACCACCTCAATGCTAGGACCTGTGGAATGTAGGTGAGAGGAGTGAGAGACGCAGGAGAGACTGAGGAGAGAGGGGAGATGGAGGGTGGAGAGAAGAGCGAGGAGTTGAGCGAGCACACAGTGGAGGCTACCTGTACTGTGTACAGATAGTGCTGATCCCCTACAAAGACTTCCTTTCAGGGTCTAAGGCTGCTAGCAGAGCAGCACAGAAAAGCTATTAGTTGTTCCACCAATTCTGTGCCTTTTGAGAAGTGTAACTTGGGTTAAAAAAAGAAACTTAATTTCACCTCATTTTAATATTCTGTCATAGAGCAYATGTTCACCTTCATAAGAAATGTTATCCCTTTTCAAGAGGTTAAATAATACAATTACAGTAGTAAGTGCCAAATAAAGTAACAGGGTTGACTCTTTGTTTCTTAAATCCCCCTGTGACAGTGGGAATGGAAGCTTGTGTGCAACAGGGAGTGGCAAATTAATGCAAGCTTCACAAACCAAATGACTTTGTTAACATTTTTCCAGCCTGTCTATCTATGGGTAACAGGGTTGACTTGTTGTTCTAGAACCGCTCAGTTTTCCACCACAAAACACCAGGAAATGGTAGAACCAGCTCATCTGAAATCAATCTTCCGAAATGACTTTTGTCAAAGCAACACAATAACTAGAGCTTTACAATGATGGTGAAACTTGGAGTCATTTTGGGATTAAGTAGGTCAAAAATCTTCCTCGAAGTGATAGGGTTGAAGAGGGACTTGTCCAAATGCAGATTTATTGAATTTTCCGTGGTCTATAAAAGGGCACGTCATTTAATATCATGAATTTAAATATTCATGCACAATTTCTACTTAAAATATCAGACGCAAATCATAGGCACTATTTCGTGGAATGAACCACTAGCTTAGCCTCTTTCCACTGCAGCGTCAAAGACTAGGGCTAACATGTAGCTCTGTAAGTACTCTAGCTTACATTCACAGCTCTGTCCCTCACATTAGCAGCTGCCAAACCAGCAAAGCTACTCCTTAGACAAACTATTACGTGTAGTATAACATTTGTCATATTTTCAGTTCACACTTTTACCTCGAGGTTGTTTCTTTATGTAACTAAAAGTATCTGAATAGCTGAAACTGAAAGTGTAGGGAGTTGCATGTATGACTGAGCTTGTTGTGTTATCCTCAGTGAAATGTTTTGTTTAACCAGTTAGTCCCATTGAGGTCAGAATGTCTGTTTTCCAATGKACTCATGTTTCCCACACTTTTGCACTACAAATATGTACAAAATGCTACATTTAAACAGTTATAGACTCTTTAACTATTTGAACGAGCCCAAATTGTAAACACACACACACACACTGTTGCACTGCTGTTGTTCACAGAGACTGTGGCAGACCCCACACCCACTTTACAAGGAGACAACCAGGACACGCTGTCCGGAGAGGGGGCATATGAAGTCACCACCAAAGACCCCTTCCAGGATATGACAGAGAGTGTGTTGACCTTCGAATACGAGGACACCACCCACTCACAGGCCGTGGACGAGGAGGAAAGTGAGACATTTCCCATCACCAGTTAAATAATATAGAAATGTTATTAATATAAAGAATATGGGTTATACCCAGAGGATTTAGAAAACAGTATATTCCGCAAACATTTGCACGTGAAGAGCCATTGGCCAAAGCTCACTGGTGGGGTTATTTGTGTCTGTAAATCCACACCACAACCCCTGAATTGGTAAACCACACCATTGTAAAGTGTATCGAGTCTGTGATGATGCATTTTAAATCAAATTCGACCTTGACTTGACAATCCTGCTTTCTACTCGAGTGTCAGGTTGGTGGCCTAACCTCTGACCTTTGCTCGTTGTGTGTTCTCTGTGTGCCTCTGTATCCAGGTGTTCTGGGCCCTGGCGCCATCACAGCCATCGTCATCGCAGTCGTCCTGGGGGCTTCAGTCCTCCTCGCCCTCATCGTCATCACACTCAGGAAGTTTACTGCTTCCTAGAGCCACTTCCTCTTTCTTTCAATCTCTCTTTCACTTTGTCACTTCCATTCATCTATCTTTATTGTTTTTCCCATTCTCTAAATGTTCTCACGTTCCCTCCGTTTCCCTTATACACACATATTGTGAAAGTGAAACCCTCTACAACCTTGGATGCTATAATGGTATGTGGCAGGTCCCTTTGGCCTTGAAGAGCAACTGACAATGAAATACCTTCAGACTCTAGCTACTATAATCATGCTGTTCTTGTTGGCGCACATGTCCACTATTACATTGTCAATTGGAGGCTATGTGAAAATGTACCTTAAGTGGAAGTTAGAATTTGCCCCTAAGAGGACATTAGAGACTGGCAGGTTCTTCCAGTGTAAAGTCATAGCTCTAATACGATTGAATAGTGAAAAATAAAATCCCTTTTTATTTACTTTACTTGTAATGATCTGTAGTTGATAATTGTGTGCCCAAATGTTTTGTCGAGCTTTGATTTGTTTTTGCTGATTTTTGTAGAAGTAATTTTTTTCTGACGGTTATGTTGTGTGTTGCTGTATCCTGTCTGTCTGTCTGTCTGTCTGTCTGTCTTTGTGTATGAACGGGTGTGATGAGTGTCTTTGTGAAGATGAATCCACCATGTTCATTACGTTGCTGAGTGCCTACTCATTTGGTTAAAAGTGAAGTGTTATTAACAGTAGAATGAAAAATGAAATGATTTACCAAATGTACTATACAGAATTCACTTATATGATCAAATGTTATTTTGAATGATCATATCTCATGAGAGAATATTTTCACAATGCACACAATGTGCTACCTTTTATTGGCAAGTAGTTTTTATTTATTTAAGAAACGTTTGCCATTTTCCATTGGAACGAACATATTGATAGTGACCCAAAACTATAATATTTTAAGATGAAAATGCTGGCGTCGTCAATAAATAAACAGGGTAATTTGTTTGTTTTTACCTGCAAAGCAAATATTAACCTTGCGTATAAAATGGCTGTTGTGTTTGTGTGTTTGATGTGTTTTTGGGGGGGATTGATGGGAAGCATTGTATAATATTTTCGATTTTCTCTGTATTACTCTTGCGTTTTACCAATCAACTAACTAATGCTTATGTAAAACAAATATTCTTTAAGGTAATATCACCTGTTTGAACTATGTTTTATATTGTATAAATCACTTCCTACAACCAAATATTAGTCTGGTCATTTATTTAAAATGTTTATGGGTAATATACTGGTACACTAAGTTTATCAGTAAGGCAGAATAGAGGGCTTCATTCATCCAATCATAATACAAACAGGTGGTGTYATAAGTTATTGTGTTGGACTGACACAATACCCACTGACGAGTGGAAGTCACTCACTCACAGGTGCCGGATGTGCTAGTCAGCAGCACATGTTTGACTCTTAGCAAAACTGGAACAAATGAGTCATGGAAGCACAATAAAAATGTTAAACTTCCATCATTGTTCCAGATTAGAACTGTCTCTATGGGTTCTGGTTTGGAAAAGACCCATSTCATCAGGAACATGGAAATATAATCAATTGTATATGATCAGGACACAGACAAGGGTCAAAGGTTAGAATGGCACACCAGTTGCTCCTCAAAAGGGAAATAGTAATGGTTTATCATTCAAAGTCAACCAGTGGTAAAGTTGAGCAGTGGAACAGGAGAGATTGACTTTGTCACTACTTGTATTTATGAGCGCTATTGACATGTTGAATGTACCGAGCTGTCTGTTTGAATTACTGCCACACAGCTCGGACACCCATGCATACCCCACAAGACATGCCACCAAAGGTCTCTTCACAGTCCCCAAGTCCAGAACTGACTATGGGAGGCGCACAGTACTGCATAGAGCCATGACTTCATGGAACTCTACTCCACATCATGTAACTGACGCAAGCAGTAAAATTAGATTTAAAAAACAAACCTTATGGAACAGCGGGGACTGTGAAGCAACACAAACATAGGCACAGACACACACACACACACACACACAATAGCATACGCACTATACACACGTACACATGGATTTAGTACTGTAGATATGTGGTAGTGTTGGAGTAGGGGCCTGAGGGCACACAGTGTGTTGTGAAATCTGTGAATGTATTCTGTTTTTAAAATTGAAAAACTTAATTTTGCTGGATCCATAATAAATACAACATTCCACTAGGGGGAGTAAAAGCACATTTATTTCCCTGTAAAAACATTACAAGTTATCTTGATCAAAATCGGGTGCTTCCTCAAAGTTGTCATAAGAAAGTTGATATGGTGCGGTATGTTCTATATAGCTCATATCACTGTAGCTTCTGCATCGCTYGCTGTTTGGGGTTCTAGGCTGGGTTTCTGTATAGCACTTTTTGACATCRGCTGATGTAAAAAGGGCTTTATAAATACTTTTGATTGATTGATAGTAGAATGCTGTCCAGAAACGTTCAACATGATTGGAGAATAATGTTGATTAAATCGTTCATTTTTGACCATCAATGATCTTTTCAYGAATGAGTATGGTTTACAGTATCATCAGTAAAAATGAGACTAATAGCTTTGTATAACATATAAAATGATGATAATTMGTCTTCAATCCCTTTGATGAGAGAGATGAAAACCTTGATTCAACATTGTTTCTATGCCTCCAGTCAAAACCAGGAAATCCTCAATTACTGTACACAAGATCAGACTGCTGTCACGCAATCATGAGCCCTTTCATGTCTGTTGTGCCATCAAAGTGTCTCAGACTTCATTTCAACATAACCTTCATACGTATGGTGTGACCAAGAGTTTTTCCACAAGAATAAACTATACATTTGAATTCAACATTAGAGACATTGTAAAAAGCACCTCCGTTTCTAAGTCATCTTCATTTTTCACGTTAAAAGTTTTCACACCTTTTGTTCAAAGGAATGTGGCTGTTTGACCTATTTTTTTACCTTTATTTAACTAGGCAAGTCCGTTAAGAACAAATTCTTATTTACAATGACGGCCTACACCGGCCAAACCTGGACAACGCTGGGCCAATTGTGCGGCGCCATATGGGACTCCCAATCACGGCCGATTGTGATACAGCCTGGATTCAAACCAGGGTGTCTGTAGTGACGCCTCAAGCACTGAGATGCATTGCCTTAGACCACTGTGCCACTCGGGAGCCTTGTGTGGCTACACTACTGCAGACAGACTGACTTAGTTTTAATATTTCTATAAGAAATAAGCACATTTTAAAAATCAGCATTAATATATTTTCATATATGTGATAGCAGGATGATACTATGTTCTCAAGTGACTGTTTACATTTTTGTTATGGTCTGTTATCTCTTTGTCTTAAGGATKTCACAGACTTCACCCAATGTTCTGCTGCATAGAACCTCTATCTAGCTACAGTAGACTACTGTGGCTATGTCACATATAGGAAGTGGTCATGGGGGGAAAAAAACAGAACTGTGAAACTACTGTGTCTGGAACAGACAGATAGACAGACTGATAGACAGACGCACCAGCAGAATGGCATCTATAAGGTAAGGTTTCACTTGTACTGTATTCTATTTCATCATTACAACAGAATTGGCGCAATATTTTTGATTTCATTACTTTATCTACAACAATGTAATAAACAAAACCAGAAGTCATCTTTAACTCCTTTAAAGCGAAACCCATTCAAATTCGAAGAGTCTGAATTGTGTTCACATTTTTCAAACCTTTATTTTACCTGTTTACTTTCATTGAGAGCTCTTTACAAGAGAGAGCCAGCCAAAATAGCATTTTTGTTTGGAATACTGTCTGTTTGGCGAGCAGACGGGTAGTGAAGAGGTTAAGGAYTCTCACATTAAATCAGGCAGGCACTGATTCTGTACGTGAGAAGGGTACAGATACTGTGCTCGCACAAGTAAGGGAATGTGGTTTTGCATAATGATGTGTGTGTGTATGTGTGCGAGCGCGTGGGTGGGTGTTTCACTTGCCATTCAAATGGTATCTGGGGTATATAGGGACAAGCTTTCTAAATATTACGGTAGTGGAAAAATGATTTTGAGGAAAAAAGCTAAACAATCATAAGATAGTATGGCTATTACCTTTATGTATAATTAATCCACAATCAAAATACCTTAATTCCTTTTTGAAGTCTTCCCTTAAGATGTTTTATTTTGTACATTTCTTTATGCTTTATTAACCCATCCACCACCCCCCCTCTTCGGAGGACACATATCTTGTTTGTTTTTTACAGCTTTTCTGCTACATTTTCCATATACATTTTGCATACACATTTTACATACATGGTACTTTATTAAAAAGCAATCACATAACRATAATACATTACAGTATGCCTTCATTAACYATATAAAGCACCAACCAGTTTCTCCCTTTGACCCCTCAGCGACACCATGGGACCCAACTGCTCCTTCGACGAGGTGGACCGCCTGATGACATCACTGGAGCTCGTCATCTACGTGCCCATCTTCGTGTTTGGCCTTATCCTCAACGTCCTCGCCCTGGTTGTCTTCTGCATCTTCCTCCGCAAGTGGAGCGAGTCCACCATCTACATGACCAACCTAGCCCTCATGGACCTCCTTCTCCTCCTCCTGCTCCCCTTCAAGATGCACGCCACCAACCACCAATGGGCGGCCCACCACCGCTTCCTATGCTCCCTCCTGGAGAGCTTGTACTTCGTGGGGATGTACGGCAGCATCTATACCATCGCCTGCATTGCTGTGGACCGCTGGGTGGCCATATGCCACCCATTCCGCGCCAAGCAGCTCCGTTCCCCCCGGGCTGCCTTGGGGACCTGCATCCTGGTCTGGGTGGTGGTGCTGGGGGGCATCTCCCCCATCTATGGGTTCCGCAAGGAGGAAACGGGGTACTTCCACTGCTTCCACACGTTCTCAAAGGAGGGCTGGCATCCAAAGGTGATCGGCTGCCTGTTGAGCTTTGGGTTCGTGGGGCCGGCCCTGGTGCTGGTGGTGTGTTCAGCCCAAAGCATCCGGACACTGAGGCAGTCGGGCCAGGAGAGCCCTAAAAGCAGAAGCTGCGTGAAGATCATTTACAGTAGTCTCTGTGCCTTCCTGGTCCCGTTCACGCCCAGCCACCTGGGCATCCTGCTGCAGTTCCTGGTGAGTTAATAATACGGCTAGAAATGCCATAAATACTTTCTTACGGTTATCTTTTGTGCACATACAGTACCAGTCAAAAGTTTGGACCCACCTAGTCATTCCAGGGTTGTTCTTGATTTTTACTATTTTCCTCATTGTAGAATAATAGTGAAGACACCAAAACTATTAAATAACACATATGGAATAATGTAGTATCCAAAAAAGTGTTAAACAAATCAAAATCTATTTATATTTGAGATTCTTCGAAGTAGCCACACTTTGCCTTGATGACAGCTTTGCACACTYTTGGCATTCTCTCAACCAGCTTCATGAGGTAGTCACCTGGAAGGCATTTCAATTAACAGGTGTGCCTTTAAAAAAAAGTTAATTTGTGGGATTTATTTCCTTCTTAATGCGTTTGAGCCAATCAGTTGTGCTGTGGCAAGGTAGGGGTGGTATACAGAAGATAGCCCTATTTGGTAAAAGACCAAGTCCATATTATGGCAAGGACAGCTCAAATAAGTACAAAGAAATTACAGTCCATCATTACTTTAAGACATGAAGATCAGTCAATACGGACCATTTCAAGAACTTTGAAAGTTCCTTCAAGTGCAGTCGCAAAAACCATCAAGCGCAATGATGAAACTGGCTCTCATGAGGACTGCCACAGGAAAGGAAGACCCAGAGTTAACTCTACTGCGGATGATAAGTTCATTAGAGTTACCAGCCTCAGATTGCATCCCAAATAAATGCTTCACAGAGTTCAAGTAACAGACACATCTCAACATCACCTGTTCAGAGGAGACTGCGTGAATCAGGCCTTCATGGTCGAATTGCTGCAAAGAAACCACTACTAAAGGACACCAATAAGAAGAAGAGACTTGCTTGGGCCAAGAAACACGAGCAATGGACATTAGACMGGTAGAAATCTGTTCAGATATGAGATTTTTGGTTCCAAACGYCTTGTCTTTGTGAGACGCAGAGTAGGTGAACRAATGATCTCTGCATGTGTGGTTCCCACCGGGAAGCATGAAGAGGAGGTGTGCGGGTGCTTTGCTGGTGACACTGTCAGTGATTTATTTAGAATTCAAGGCACACTTAACTAGCATGGCTACCACAGCATTCTGCAGCGATCTGGTTTGCACTTAGTGGGACAATCATTTGTTTTTCAACAGGACAATGATCCAAAACACACCTCCAGGCTGTGTAAGGAATATTTGACCAAGGAGAGTGGAGTGTTGCATCAGATGACCTGGCCTCCACAATCACCCGACCTCAACCCAATTGAGATGGTTTGGGATGAGTTGGACTGCAGAGTGAAGGAAAAGCAGCCAACAWGTGCTCAGCATATGTGGGAACTCCTTCAAGACTGTTGGAAAAGCATTCTTCATGAAGCTGGTTGAGAGAATGCCAAGAGTTCGCAAAGCTGTCATCAAGGCAAAGGGTGACTACTTTGAAGAATCTAAAAAATAAAAAAACATGTTTTACACTTTTTTGGTAACTACATGATTCCAAATGAGTTATTTCATAGTTTTGATGTCTTCACTATTATTCTACAATGTAAAAAAAAATAAAAAAATTAAGAAAAACTCTTGAATGAGTAGGTGTGTCCAAACTTTTGACTGGTACTGTAATTGTCTGGGGGCATCTTCATCCTTTCGCTCTGGTCTGTTATTGCTAAGAACCAGAGTTTTTCCTGGCCATGTGACCTGACCTGACAGGCATAACCTCTATCTAATCCTCTATGTCCTCCCAGGTGCATCAAAGCCTGATCGAGGACTGCTTGGCCAAGACGAGGATCAGCTTGTACATTCAGGTGACCATGAGTCTGGCCAACATCACATGCTGTCTGGACGCTCTGTGTTACTACTTCATCACCACGGAGGTGAGGAGCTCCAAGCAGACCTTCACCTTCAGGAGGTCCATGAGCCAGAAGAGAGCAACCACCAGCACCTCAGAGCTCTAATGAGACCCATGGAGGRAAAAACACTGAGCCAAACTGGTTGAAATGACGTTTTAACCATTTTCGCCCACTGGGAAGTTACTGGCTGTAATCTGACTAAGTTTGTGAGACATTCTGCCACTGTTGGAGGACAAGGGACGTCGACAAGGAAAAAGGAGTGTTTATTGTTGAAAACAAGGTAGGTTGAAGGACAACAAGGTACTGTAGGTTGAWTAGGAGAAGTCAGTTTGCTTACAATAGGCATTCATGAGCTCTATAAGTCATACAGCACGTGGGCTAAGACATACAGTCAGGTCCAAAATGATTGGATCCCTTGATATAGACGATCAAAAAAGACTGTATGAAATAAATTATACAAATACTGAGCTGTATTGTATGCTCAATAAAATAAAAAAAAGACAATTATATTATTTTATGCTAATACAATTGCTCAGAGAAAGAGATTTTGTTTCACAAGTCATTTTTTTGAAATCTCAAAAAGATATGGATCCCCATTTTTCAATACTCCAGCACCCTCCCCTTGCAARGATAATGACACTGAGCCTTTTTCTAAAATGTTTTATGAGATTGGAGAACACATTGGGAGGGATCTTTGACCATTCCTCTAAACAGAATCTTTCCAGAATMTTTCCTTGGTCTGYGCTTATGGACTACCCTCTTCAATTCAAACCATAGGTTTTCAATGGGGTTCAAGTCCAGAAACTGAGTTGGCCATTGCAAAATGTAGATTTTGTGGTCAGTTAACCATTTCTTTGTGGACTTTGATGTGTGCTTGRGTTTATTGTCTTGCTGGAAGATCCACTTGCGGCCAAGTTTTAGCCTCCTAGCAGAGGCAACCAGGTTTTTGGCTAAAATGTCCTGGTAATTGGGAAAGTTCATGATGCCATTGACCTTAACAAGTGCCCCAGGACCGGTGGAATCAAAGTAGCCCCATAACATCAAAGATCCACCACCATATTTTACAGTCGAGATGAGGTWTTTTCTGCATATGCGTTGTTCCTTCGAAGGCCAAACCGACCAGTGGCGTGCGTGGCCATATACTTCTATTTTCATGTCATCTGATCATAGTTTGCTAAATGGCATTGGCACTTAGATTGGAACCGGTCATATGACATATTTTATTTTATACAGTCTTTTTTGCTCAGCTTTATCAAGGGATCCAATCATTTTGGACTCCACTGTATGTGGGCTAAGACAGCACGCCACTGGTTTCAACTGCCGTCATACGGGGAAAAAATCTCCCTTATCTGTGTATACAGTATGCTGAATGTTACTGTGGAGTTATAATTAAACATATGTTCATCAACTATATATTATGTTCTGTATTGAATATTGTGTATTATAATTGTATTACATTATTATATGATCATAGTTTTGTTCATGTCTGTAATTAAGGTAAAAGTAGTCTATTTAAAATACATATGTAGTGTACAGGATGGATACGATTAGTATATGTGATTTAGGTGAATTGTAATGGAATTAACCCCAACCCTGCTAAATTGCATAAAAATCCTGCCCATTATTGTTTTAGCTGCATTCATTTACCCTTTTGTGTAAATTAATGACTGCTTTGTTAGACACCAGTCCAAACAGGAGTAAACATTATTAAAGCTGTCTATTCATATAACAGCAACCTATGTTACTGACCGCTAAAATATGTTTTGTTCTGTCATTAGATGAAATCAAATGTAAAAAGTAAACAGTGTTGTTTGATCTGTTTTCTAAAAACAGTTGTTCAAAACAGTCCTTATCAGTACGTTACATGTACCTTTAACTGGTGTTTTGAAAGTGATAGGAGGATGAACAGAAATGTAGACTGCTGTCTGGCTGAACTCTCAGGATCTTGATTTAGTCTGGCTTTGAAGGAAAGTCAGTTTAAACCCTCATGGTGAAAAAAGAGAACGCAAATGGAACACAGTGATAAACACTTCCGAATAAACCCCTGATCCATTTCCCTTTGAGGCCCGACTAGGTTGGCCACATGAGCCTCTACAATGACTCACTTTCTTGTGACTTACTTTACACAGAATCAGAATCAAASTAATAACCATATACATACACTACTGTTCAAAAGTTTGCCGTCACTTAGAAATGTCCTTGTTTTTGAAAGAAAAGCTTCTTTTTTTTGTCCATTAAAATAACATCAAATTGATCAGAAATACAGTGTAGACATTGTTCATGTTGTAGCTGGAAATGGTTGATTTTTTAATGGAATATCTACATAGGCGTACAGAGGCCCATTATCAGCAACCATCACTCCTGTGTTCCAATGGCACGTTGTGTTATCTAATCCAAGTTCATCATTTTAAAGTGTATATATATATATATATATATATATAGTGTGTATGTATAGTGTATACAGTGGGGAGAACAAGTATTTGATACACTGCCGATTTTGCAGGTTTTCCTACTTACAAAGCATGTAGAGGTCTGTAATTTCTATCATGGGTACACTTCAACTATGAGAGACGGAATCTAAAACAAAAATCCAGAAAATCACATTGTATGATTTTTAAGTAATTAATTTGCATTTTATTGCATGACGTCTTGTTTTTGTGAGACGCAGAGTAGGTGAACAATGATCTCTGCATGTGTGGTTCCACCGGGAAGCATGAAGAGGAGGTGTGCGGGTGCTTTGCTGGTGACACTGTCAGTGATTTATTTAGAATTCAAGGCACACTTACTAGCATGGCTACCACAGCATTCTGCAGCGATCTGGTTTGCACTTAGTGGGACAATCATTTGTTTTTCAACAGGACAATGATCCAAAACACACCTCCAGGCTGTGTAAGGAATATTTGACCAAGGAGAGTGGAGTGTGCATCAGATGACCTGGCCTCCACAATCACCGACCTCAACCCAATTGAGATGGTTTGGGATGAGTTGGACTGCAGAGTGAAGGAAAGCAGCAACAGTGCTCAGCATATGTGGGAACTCCTTCAAGACTGTTGGAAAAGCATTCTTCATGAAGCTGGTTGAGAGAATGCAAGAGTTGCAAAGCTGTCACAAGGCAAAGGGTGACTACTTTGAGAATCTAAAAAAAAAAAAATGTTTTTACACTTTTTTGGTAACTACATGATTCCAAATGAGTTATTTCATAGTTTTGATGTTTCACTATTATTCTACAATGTAAAAAAAAATAAAAATAAGAAAAACTCTTGAATGAGTAGGTGTGTCCAAACTTTTGACTGGTACTTAATTGTCTGGGGGCATCTTCATCCTTTCGCTCTGGTCTGTTATTGCTAAGAACCAGAGTTTTTCCTGGCCATGTGACCTGACCTGACAGGCATAACCTCTATCTAATCCTCTATGTCCTCCCAGGTGCATCAAAGCCTGATCGAGGACTGCTTGGCCAAGACGAGGATCAGCTTGTACATTCAGGTGACCATGAGTCTGGCCAACATCACATGCTGTCTGGACGCTCTGTGTTACTACTTTCATCACCACGGAGGTGAGGAGCTCCAAGCAGACCTTCACCTTCAGGAGGTCCATGAGCAGAAGAGAGCAACCACCAGCACCTCAGAGCTCTAATGAGACCCATGGAGGAAAAAACACTGAGCCAAACTGGTTGAAATGACGTTTTAACCATTTTCGCCCCTGGGAAGTTACTGGCTGTAATCTGACTAAGTTTTGTGAGACATTCTGCACTGTTGGAGGACAAGGGACGTCGACAAGGAAAAGGGGTGTTTATTGTTGAAAACAAGGTAGGTTGAAGGACAACAAGGTACTGTAGGTTGAATAGGAGAAGTCAGTTTGCTTACAATAGGCATTCATGAGCTCTATAAGTCATACAGCACGTGGGCTAAGACATACAGTCAGGTCCAAAATGATTGGATCCCTTGATATAGACGATCAAAAAGACTGTATAAATAAATTATACAAATACTGAGCTGTATTGTATGCTCAATTAAAAAAAAAAGACAATTATATTATTTTATGCTAATACAATTGCTCAGAGAAAGAGATTTTGTTTCACAAGTCATTTTTTTGAAATCTCAAAAGATATGGATCCCCATTTTTCAATACTCCAGCACCCTCCCTTGCAAGGATAATGACACTGAGCCTTTTTCTAAAATGTTTTATGAGATTGGAGAACACATTGGGAGGGATCTTTGACATTCCTCTAAACAGAATCTTTCCAGAATTTTCCTTGGTCTGCGCTTATGGACTACCCTCTTCAATTCAAACCATAGGTTTTCAATGGGGTTCAAGTCCAGAAACTGAGTTGGCCATTGCAAAATGTAGATTTTGTCAGTTAACCATTTCTTTGTGGACTTTGATGTGTGCTTGGGTTTATTGTCTTGCTGGAAGATCCACTTGCGGCCAAGTTTTAGCCTCCTAGCGAGGCAACCAGGTTTTGGCTAAAATGTCCTGGTATTGGGAAAGTTCATGATGCATTGACCTTAACAATGCCCAGGACCGGTGGAATCAAAGTAGCCCCATAACATCAAAGATCCACCACCATATTTTAACAGTCGAGATGAGGTTTTTTCTGCATATGCGTTGTTCCTTTCGAAGGCCAAACCGACCAGTGGCGTGCGTGGCCATATACTTTCTATTTCATGTCATCTGATCATAGTTTGCTAAATGGCATTGGCACTTAGATTGGAACCGGTCATATGACATATTTTTATTTTATACAGTCTTTTTTGCTCAGCTTTATCAAGGGATCCAATCATTTTGGACTCCACTGTATGTGGGTAAGACAGCACGCCACTGGTTTCAACTGCCGTCATACGGGGAAAAAAATCTCCCTTATCTGTGTATACAGTATGCTGAATGTTACTGTGGAGTTATAATTAAACATATGTTCATCAACTATATATTATGTCTGTATTGAATATTGTGTATTATAATTGTATTACATTATTATATGATCATAGTTTTGTTCATGTCTGTAATTAAGGTAAAAGTAGTCTATTTAAAATACATATGTAGTGTACAGGATGGATACGATTAGTATATGTGATTTAGGTGAATTGTAATGGAATTAACCCCAACCCTGCTAAATTGCATAAAAATCCTGCCCATTATTGTTTTAGCTGCATTCATTTACCCTTTTGTGTAAATTAATGACTGCTTTGTTAGACACCAGTCCAAACAGGAGTAAACATTATTAAAGCTGTCTATTCATATAAACAGCAACCTATGTTACTGACCGCTAAAATATGTTTTGTTCTGTCATTAGATGAAATCAAATGTAAAAAGTAAACAGTGTTGTTTGATCTGTTTTCTAAAAACAGTTGTTCAAAACAGTCCTTATCAGTACGTTACATGTACCTTTAACTGGTGTTTTGAAATGATAGGAGGATGAACAGAAATGTAGACTGCTGTCTGGCTGAACTCTCAGGATCTTGATTTAGTCTGGCTTTGAAGGAAAGTCAGTTTAACCTCATGGTGAAAAAAGAGAACGCAAATGGAACACAGTGATAAACACTTCCGAATAAACCCCGATCCATTTCCCTTTGAGGCCCGACTAGGTTGGCCACATGAGCCTCTACAATGACTCCATTTCTTGTGACTTACTTTACACAGAATCAGAATCAAATAATAACCATATACATACACTACTGTTCAAAAGTTTGCCGTCACTTAGAAATGTCCTTGTTTTTGAAAGAAAAGCTTCTTTTTTTTGTCCATTAAAATACATCAAATTGATCAGAAATACAGTGTAGACATTGTTCATGTTGTAGCTGGAAATGGTTGATTTTTTAATGGAATATCTACATAGGCGTACAGAGGCCCATTATCAGCAACCATCACTCCTGTGTTCCAATGGCACGTTGTGTTATCTAATCCAAGTTCATCATTTTAAAGTGATATATATATATATATTATATATGTATATATATATATATATATATATATATATATATATAATATTATATATTATATATATATATATATTATAAGTGTGTATGTATAGTGTATATATAAGTGGTATATATTTATATTATGAGTGGTGTATATATTAGTGTGTGTATATTATAATATAGTACCCACAGTAATGGG
>NC_036871.1:14551805-14556036 GCF_002910315.2 Salvelinus sp. IW2-2015 | reverse complement strand
ATGACCCCATAAGTATTTGATACATCAGAAAGCAATCTAATATTTGGTACCCATACAGTATATGGGACTTCTACTATAGATCTCATGTAAAACATAAAGAAAAGGTCTCAGATCAGGTCACACTTTGCACCTGTTTTTTCAGTAAGGGATTTAACACATAAAACAAGGCTAAAACGTTCTTAACCTTTCTGTAACTGTATTATTCTTTCTCTTAAGCCTTGAAGGTCTGTTGACACACCCAAGCATCAATCTAAGTAACATAATGGGAAAAAACCTTTAACATCAGTCAGTTTAAAGGTATAGTTAACTTTTCTGAAATGTAAGAAAATTAACTGTAACTTAAAGCTTTATTTTATGTTTTTCTTCTGTCCTTAAAGCTGCAATATGTAACTTTTCGGGCGAACCGACCAAATCCACATAGAAATGTGAGTTATAGACCTGTCACTCATTGAAAGCAAGTCTAAGAAGCGTTATTTCTATGCCTCCCATTCTTAAATTTGTTTTTTGCGTCTTTTACTTTCGGTTTTGTACACCAGCTTCAAACACTTGMAAATACAATATTTTTGGTTCTGGAAAATATATTTCACAGCGGTTTAGTTGGAACAATGATTCTCAACACAATTTTTTATTGATTTTATTTAACCTTTATTTAACTAGGCAAGTCAGTTAAGAACAAATTCTYATTYACAATGACGGCCTACTTGCTCACATAAACTGAAATTAGGCAAACTATTAGAATTATAGCAACCAGGAAATGGCGGAGTAATTTCTGCATAGTGCACCTTTAATGTTTATTGATTCCATTATAAAAACACAGGTGCAAAGCAGTTGCAAATGCTTAGCTAAGCCAATCTGACCCACAGTCTTTAGGAATTAATGGMATTATACAGAGGGATTCCTCTTTCATCTAGCTGTTGAAAGGGGTTGTTTGTGAGCAAACTGTACGTCCATAATGATGAGCAATGTCATTTAACTGCTTGGATGGTTGTTGTGTAAGCCACTTCAAAGTTGTGATGTTTTSCATACTGCATTTCTCGTGCCTCAACCTTGGTATAACAATGGCACCCGGTGGCAGGGGTTGTAATTGCAGCAGAATTAACCAAAACCATGATTTCAGTTGCACACTACAGGCTTTTGAGCAACTCAGTGCACGTTTATTTGAATTAGTGGATTTAACAAAATCATTAAGGAATCCTTTCTGTCTGTTTCCTACGGAGCCCAGGAGGTGACATTGACTGAGATCTTTTTTTAACAAGCTCACAATATTACTAAAACGTGCATGAATTGATAATAAACATGCTCATGATTTATAAAACGAGCTCACGAATGATAAAACATGCTCACAAATTACTAAAACCTGTGCATGAAGGCTAGGGAGACAATCTCAACCACCACCCATTCCTGAACTCCGACCAACAGGAACACACACAGGACAACTGACACACAACATGCATGTGCTGCTTTCCAAGGTAAGAATGTGTGGTAGGCTATTACATTGAACTTTCCATCTAGTGTTATCCATTGAAAAACGTAAGTCCCGAAAGCAGTTGCTTCATGTTCTTATTCATTTGCTCTACTAAGTTGAGCGTGACAGTGGTGGCACCTTTCCATCCCTTTCCTGCTCCTTCAGTAATCAAGGTACACATCTTAGTCTTACTAACTAGCTACATGGTTTTGCTTTATGATTATGTCCATTGTGTGGCTCTACTAACTCCTTTGTATTGTATCAGTCACGCGGAATGACACTGGAGAGACGAAGCAGGTACGGGGAGTTAACATTTAATWAACAACTGACATAGACGAGACAGGAACAGCGTCAGAAACAAAGACAAAAACAATCACTGCAGCAGCGGGGAACCGAGCTGGGGAACTGACAAATATAGGGGAGGAAATAACAGGTGATAAGTGAGTCCAGGTGAGTCCAATAACGCTGAAGCGAGTGACGAGGGAGGGCAGGTGTGAGTGATGATGGCAGGAGCGTGTGATGCAGGGTAATCTGGCGCCGTCAAGCGCCAGGGGAAGGGAAGAGCGGGAGCAGACGTGACAGTATACACTCAAATGGCGGGAAGGTAACTTTCTGGGGGGGGGCAAGTAGTGCACCTTTAAATGTTTATTGATTCCATATAAAACACAGGTGCAAAGCAGTTGCAAATGCTTAGCTAAGCCAATCTGACCCACTCTTTAGGAATAATGGATTATACAGAGGGATTCCTCTTTCATCTAGCTGTTGAAAAGGGGTTGTTTGTGAGCAAAAACTGTACGTCCATAATGATGAGCAATGTCATTTAACTGCTTGGATGGTTGTTGTGTAAGCCACTTCAAAGTTGTGATGTTTTGCATACTGCATTTCTCGTGCCTCAACCTTGGTATACAACAAATGGCACCGCGTGGCAGGGGTTGTAATTGCAGCAGAATTAACCAAAGCCATGATTTCAGTTGCACTACATGGCTTTTGAGCAAACTCGTGCACGTTTATTTGAATTAGTGGATTTAACAACAAAATCATTAAGGAATCCTTTCTGTCTGTTCCTGCCTGAGCCGCAGGAGGTGACATTGACTGAGATCTTTTTTTAACAAGCTCACAATATTACTTCTAAAACGTGATGAATTGATAATAAACATGCTCATGATTTATAAAACGAGCTCACGAAATGAATAAAACATGCTCACAAATTACTAAAAACCTGTGCATGAAGGCTAGGGAGACAATCTACAACCACCACCCATTCTGAACTCCGACCAGCAGGAACACACACAGGACAACTGACACACAACATGCATGTGCTGCTTTCCAAGGTAAAATGTGTGGTAGGCTATTACATTGAACTTTCCATCTAAGTGTTTGATCCATGTGAAAAAACGTAAGTCCGAAGGCAGTTTGGCTTTCTCATGTTGCTGTTTCATTTCGCTCTAAGAGTTCTGGGTTTTGGGTTTTTTTTTTCTTGAGAAACCTTTTATTTGAGAGTTTGCTAGAGGTCTGTCTGTCTCGTCTTGGGTCCAGGTTGTTAATTTATTGTTGGACGTGCTCTGCTTCGCTTCTCCAAGTGTCAATGCCGCGTGGGAATCGAGAGTGGGACTAGTGAAGCACAAGGAGTTAGTATAAAGACCTCCACAACAATGTGTACATTTCATCCATCAAAGCGACGAACCTTTCCATCGCCCTGCCCCATTGTAGCTTACAGTTTTAAAGTGAAGACTAACTAGAATGTCGAGGTACTACATAACTTAGTCATATATCACTTAACTAGCGAGCGAGATGGTTAGGTAATGGCTTTAGGTGAAATAGGGATATGGCGAATAGGTTGTCGCGACCTACTGATCTAACGCTCAATTATCTTGTATAGTTAGCAGAGAGAAATTGCACAGTAAGTACACACTGCAGGAATCAAGTGAGCTATTCGGGAACTGATGACGCGTAAGCAGGTACGTGGACAATGGAAATACACAACTTAAGATTAAGACCAACACTGTACATTCATAGTGACAGAGAGAGCACGCTAACAGCGTACAAGACAATCAAATGAACAAGAATACAGACCTCACTGAAGAGCAAGCACACAGTGGAGTGGGTATGATGCCTGAGACTGGTGTGTCCCGAAGCTTGACAAATATACGGGGCTAGATAATTGAAGCAGGTGAACAGATGAAGTAAGGAGGTTCGCAGGCTGACCAATAAACGCGGAAGGCCTGTATGTGACGGAGGCCGAGAGGGCACGTGTCGAGAAATAGCCCCAATCGATCGGACTAGGAGAGGTCAGTGTATGCCAGTAGGTAAGTCTTGGCGCTTCGTCAGTGCTGCGCGGAGGAGACGCGATGTATATGAGCGGAGTCCAGACGTGCGCATGTGATAGGCCACTCCGAGATTGGATGAGGTCTGTGTGTGTTATAGATGTGTCGATTGTGGAAGTGCATGTGTGTTGTGATGTTGTTGTGTGAGTTGCTGTAATGTGTTGTGCCATGTGTGTCGTGTGATGTGTGGTGTGTGTGTGTGTGTCGTGTGTGTGTGTGTGTGTGTGTGCACGTGGTGTGGTGTGTGTGGTGTGTGTGTGTGTGTGTGTGTGTGTTGTGGTGTGTGTGCACGTGTGTGTGTGTGTGTGTGCACGTGTGTGTGCTGTGTGTGTTGTTTGTGTGTGTGTGTGTGTGTGTGTGTGTGTGTGTGTGTGTGTGTTGTGTGTGTGTGGTGTGTGTGTTGGTGTGTGTGTGTGTGTGTGTGGTGTTTGCTGTGTGTGTC
>NC_036871.1:14545909-14547910 GCF_002910315.2 Salvelinus sp. IW2-2015 | reverse complement strand
AATGGAGAGGCTGTTGTGTGTGTGTGTGTGTGGGTGTGTGTGTGTGTGTGTGTGTGTGGTGTGTGTGTGTTGTGTGTTGTGTGTGTGGGTGTGTGTGTGTGTGGTGTGTGTGTGTGTGTGTGGTGTGTGTGGTGTGGGTGTGTGTGTGTCCCCTGTTCCCGCCAGCCGAGCATCCAACTTAGGATGCTCCTCCATTGTCCATTCATTCACTCACAAACACTAAACATATACAATGTCATCCATCTAAACTCAACCATCTTGATGCTGTCCTCTAATGATTTGAACATGTTCTTTATTGAACCTGGGTTGTGCTCATTAGAGCACAGACCATAACAAAACCTGTTGCAACGACGAACAAAAACATTTGATATTGCACAACTTGAGATACTATTCTACCTCCCGGTTTCACTGTGTTGTCTTTTGTGTTGTGCCTTATGAACATTACCCTGTCCTTTATTGACTTCTTCTCTGTCAAATCAAAACCAAAAATCAAATCAATTAAAATTGTATTGGTCGCATACACATCTTTAGCAGATGTTATTGTGGGTGTAGCGAAATGCTTGTGTTCCTAGCTCCAATTGTGCAGTAATATCTAACAATACACACATCTAAAAGTAATATAATGGAATTGAGAAATATATAAATATTAGGACGTGCAATGTCGGAGTCCGGAGTATAAATATATATACATATATACAGTACCAGTCAAAAGTTTGGACACACCTACTCATTCCAGGGTTTTTCTTTATTTTTACTATTTTCTACATTGTGGAATAATAATGAAGACATCAACACTATAAAATAACACACATGGAATCATGTAGTAACCAAAAAGGATTAAACAAATCAAAATATATTTTATATTTGAGATTCTTTAAAGTAGCCACCCTTTGCCATCCAGGCTGCATCAAATCCGGCAGTGATTTGGAGTCCCATAGGGCGGCACACAATTGACACAGCGTCGTCTGGGTTTGGCCGGAGTAGGGCGTCATTGTAAATAAGAATTTGTTCTTAACTGACTTTCCTAGTTATATAAAGGTTATAAAAAAAAAAAAATACATGCCTTGATGACAGCTTTGCACACTCTTGGCATTGTTACCTACCTTCACCACCTGGGGGCGGCCCGTTAGGAAGTCCCGGACCCAGTTTCACAGGGCGGGGTTCAGACCCAGGGCCCCAAACTTAATGATGAGCATGGAGAGTACTATGGTGTTGAAGGCTGAGCTGTAGTCAATGACGAGCATTCTTACATAGGTATTCGTCTTGTCCAGATAGGATAGGGCAGTGTGGAGTGCGAYGGCGATTGCATCATCCGTGGATCTATTGGGGCTGTATGCAAATTGCAGTGGGCCTACCATTTGAAAGGAAACACTTTGAAGTTTGTGGAAATGTGAATTGAAAGTAGGAGAATATAACACAATAGATCTGGTAGAAGAAAATACAAAGAAAAAACCAACCTGTGTTTTTTTACCACCATCTTTGAAATGCAAGAGAAAGGTCTCTGTTAAAGCCATCACTCTGGTTGTAATTCCGATAGTGTCCACAAGATGGCAGCAGTGTATGTGCAAAGTTTCAGATGGATAACTTCGAGTATGACTGATCCTCAAGACTTTTAGTATGAAGTCCCCAGGTACATTTGGGCAAATCATGAAAAACACATTCGCATTCATATTCAATTTTTCTGCAAGAATATCGTCAAATCTGTATACTTGGACTTTGATTTAGCTTTCCAAGTATTAGTAGCCATATTATAAGTTCAACATTTGCAAAATAACCAGTTTTCATAACTTCATAACTCTGAATATCCTTATAATTTTTGTCCAAAATGAAAAGGCATGCTATCGTACAAGGTTAGAAGCTACATTTGACRACATATACATTGTTTACGGGTATTCCCGTAAAGCCCAGCTCATTGGCTATCGAGCTAGCTTTGTTAGACCCAAATTGTTGCTTATTTGAGAAAGATACAGTCGTTCAAGAGATGGCCGCCCGCGTCATCGG
>NC_036871.1:14537369-14542148 GCF_002910315.2 Salvelinus sp. IW2-2015 | reverse complement strand
CGGTGTCATGAAGGCGGTCGCTCTCTGACCAAAATATGGTGGTCCTACTAGGATATACTACACCCCTAATGAAATTGTGAAGTCTTGTTACCTTCTAGGATCTTCTGAGGAAATAGTTATAGATATGTACTGGTACATAGCAGCGCCTGGGTATGATACATAGTCAATGGTAGGCTTCGAGGGGAATGAGGGTCCTGCTAATCAAATGATGGAAGTGGTGTTGGGGGAAAAAAACATACAACATGATCAAAATCCATGTACACAAACAAGTGTGGTGGTTAAAATAGGCAAAAAAAACACTCCTCTTCAACATATATCTTCAACATATATATCAACGTAAATTGGCTTTTGCAGGCACTAGAAAGTCTGCGGCACCCCGGCCTCAACCCTACTAAAAATCTGAAAGTCAAATGTCTACTAATTTGGTGATGATCTGGTGGCTCTGTCAACCAGCAAAAGGAGGGCGCTACAGGCAGGCAAGCCTAGATATTCTGCAAGCAGAATTCTGCAGACCTGGGCCCTGACAGTAAATCTCCAGTAAGACCAAATATGGTGTTCCAAAAAAAGGTCCAGTCGCCAGGACCACAAAATGCAAATTTCCATCTAGACACCGTTGCCCTAGAGCACACAAAAAACCTATACATAACTTGGCTCCTCAGCACCACATGCTAACTCTCCACAAAGCTAGTGCAACGATCTGAGAGACAAGGCAAGAAAGGGCATTCAATACAATCAAAACAGCGAACATAAAATTCCAATCATACCAAGTTCAAAAAAATACTTCGAATCCAGTTATAAAACGCGCATTGCCTTTATGGTTGTGAAGGTCTGGGTCCGTGCTCACCAACCAGCAAGAATTACAAAATGGGACAAACACACCCAAATTGAGATTCTGCCATGCAGAATTCTGCAAAATTATCCTCGTGTACAACGTAGAACACCAGATGAATGTATCGCAGAGCAGAATTAGGGCCATAAGCCACTAATTATCAAAATAACCAGAAAAAGAGCTTTTAAATTCTACAACTACCTAAAATGAATGGCGATTCCCAAACCCTTCCATATCAAAGCCATCACCAACAGAGAGATGAACCTGCGCAGAAGTCGCCTAAGGCAAGCTGTCCAGGGGCTTGTTCACAAACACACAACACACCCCACAGAGCCCAGGACCAGCAACACAATTAGACCAACCAAATTCATGAGAAAAACAAGATAATTACTTGACACATTCGGAAAGAATTAACAAAAAAAACACGAGCAAACTATAGATGCTATTTGGCCCTAGACAGAGAGTAACACAGTGCCAGAATACCTGAACCACTGTGGGTACAGAACTCAGTGAGCATACGCCTTGCTATTGAGAAAGGCCGCCGTAGGCAGACCTGCTTCTCAAGAAGCAGACAGGTTATGTGCACACTGCCCACAAAAATGAGGTGGAAACTGAGCTGCAGCTTCCTAACCTCCCTTGCCAAAATGTATGACCATATTAGAGACCATATTTCCATCAGAATTTACACAGATCCACAAAACAAATCGAAAACACCGCGAATTTTGATAAACTCCCATTATCTACTGAGGGTGAAAACACCACAGTGGTGCCAATTAACCAGCAAGCAAAGATTTGTGACCTGTTGCCATAAGAAAAGGTCCAACCAGTTTGAAGATACAAACAAATACAGCCATATTTTAATGCTTATTTTAATTTTCCCCTTTTGTAGCTTTAACCATTTCTACATCGTTACTAACACTATATATATTACAAAATAATGACCCGGTCAACAGCGTCTGGCGCTTCCCCACAGCAAACTACGCCATTAGGCAACAACAAATTCAATCCGTTTTAGACAACTTCCTGGATAAAATGTTCCACTGTAATAGTGAAGGTGTAAACTTGGCAGTAGAAAATCTTAACAGTATATTTGACCTCTCAGCTTCCCTATCAAATCTAAAAATCTCAAATAGAAAACCGAAGAAAATTAACAACAATGACAAATGGTTTGATGAAGAATGCAAAAATCTAAGAAAGAAATTGAGAAACCTGTCCAACCAAAAACATAGAGACACGGAAAACCTGAGTCTACGCCTTCACTATGGTGAATCACTAAAACAATACAGAAATATACTACGGAAAAAGAAGGGACAGCACGTCAGAAATCAGCTCAATTTAATTGAAGAATCCCTAGACTCGAACCGCTTCTGGGAAAATTGGAAAACAAACAACAACACAAATATCTATCCAAAATTGAGATGTATGGGTAAACTACTTCTCCAATCTTTTTGACTCTATAACAACGAACAAACAGCAAAAACATATACATGATCGAATACAAATCTTAGAATCAACTATTAAAAAGGCATGTTGTGTTGATGGTATCCTCAATGAAATTATCAAATATTCAGACAACAAATTCCAATTGGCTATACTAAAACTCTTTAACATCATCCTTAGCTTTGGCATCTTCCCCAATATTTGGAATCAAGGACTGATCACCCCAATCCACAAAAGTGGAGACAGATTTGACCCCAATAACTACCGTGGGATATGCATCAACAGCAACCTTGGGAAAATCCTCTGCATTATCATTAACAGCAGACTCGTACATTTCCTCAGGGAAAACAATGTACTGAGCAAATGTCAAATTGTCTCTTTACCAAATTAACGTACTACATACCACGTATTCACCCTGCACACCCTAATTGACAAACAAACAAAACAAAACAAAAGGCAAAGTCTTCTCATCCTTTGTTGATTTAAAAAAAGCCTTCGACTTAATTTGGCATGAGGGTCTGCTATACAAATTGATGGAAAGTGGTGTTGGGGGAAAAACATACAACATGATCAAATCCATGTACACAAACAAGTGTGTGGTTAAAATAGGCAAAAAAAAMTCTCTTCAACATATATCTTCAACATATATATCAACGAATTGGCGCAGGCACTAGAAAAGTCTGCGGCACCCGGCCTCACCCTACTAAAATCTGAAGTCAAATGTCTACTATTTGGTGATGATCTGGTGCTTCTGTCACCAGCAAAGGAGGGCCTACAGCAGCACCTAGATATTCTGCACAGATTCTGCCAGACCTGGGCCCTGACAGTAAATCTCAGTAAGACCAAAATAATGGTGTTCCAAAAAAGGTCCAGTCGCCAGGACCACAAATGCAAATTCCATCTAGACACCGTTGCCCTAGAGCACACAAAAAACKATACATACCTTGGCCTCCTCAGCACCACATGTAACTTCCACAAAGCTGTGAACGATCTGAGAGACAAGGCAAGAAGGGCATTCTATACCATCAAAAGGAACATAAAATTCAACATACCAATTCAAAAAATACTTGAATCAGTTATAAAACCCATTGCCCTTTATGGTTGTGAGGTCTGGGGTCCGCTCACCAACCAAGAATTCACAAAATGGGACAAACACCAAATTGAGATTCTGCATGCAGAATTCTGCAAAATTATCCTCCGTGTACAACGTAGAACACCAGATAATGYATGCAGAGCAGAATTAGGCCGATAMCCRCTAATTATCAAAATACAGAAAAGAGCTTTTAAATTCTACAACTACCTAAAATGAAGCGATTCCCAAACCTTCCATATCAAAGCCATCACCAACAGAGAGATGAACCTGCAGAWGTCCCCTAAGCAAGCTGGTCCAGGGGCTCTGTTCACAAACACAAACACACCCCACAGAGCCCCAGGACAGCAACACAATTAGACCCAACCAAATCATGAGAAAACAAAAAGATAATTACTTGACACATTGGAAAGAATTAACAAAAAAACAGAGCAAACTATAATGCTATTTGGCCCTAGACAGAGAGTACACAGTGCCAGAATACCTGACCACTGTGTACAGACTCAGTGAGCATAGCCTTGCTATTGAGAAAGGCCGCCGTAGGCAGACCTGGCTCTCAAGAGAAGACAGGTTGCGAGGCTATTTTGTAAATGACATCGCCGAAGTCGAGGATCGGTAGGATGGTCAGTTTTACGAGGTATGTTTGGCAGCATGAGTGAAGGATGCTTTGGTGCGAAATAGGAAGCACGTTTCTAGATTTAATTCAGGAATGGAGATGTTTATGTGAGACTGGAAGGAGAGTTTAAGTCTAACCAGACCCTAGGTATTTGTAGTTGTCCACATATTCTAGTCAAACCGTCCAGAGTAGTGAGCTGGACGGGCGGCAGCGATCGGTTGAAGAGCATGCATTTAGTTTTACTTCATTAAGAGCAATTGGAGGCCACGGAAGGAGAGTTGTATGGCATTGAAGCTCATCTGGAGGTTATAACTTCTTGCGGATCATTGGACGCTAGCGCCCATCTGCCAACATCCGGTGAAATTGCAGAGCCGGAAAATCTAATTAAATACTATAAATATTTAACTTTCATGAAATCACAAGTGCAATACATCAAAATAAAGCTTAACTTGTTGTTATATCCAGCCGCCATGTCAGATTTCAAAAAGGCTTTACGGCGAAAGCAACCATGCGATTATCTGAGGACAGCGCCAGCACACAAATGCTAACAAATCATTTTCAACCAGGGAGTTGCGACACCAAAGTCAGAATAGTGATATAATATATGCCTTCACTTAGAAGATCTTCTTCTGTTGGCACTCCAAAGGTCCCAGTTACATTACAAATGGTACTTTTGTTCGATGAAGTCTTCTTTATATCCATAAAAACTCAGTTTAGCTGGCGCGCTTCAGTCAATAATCCACTCGGTTTCCCTCCTTCAAAATGCATACAAAATGAATCCCAAACGTTACCAATAAACTTATC
>NC_036871.1:14533750-14535327 GCF_002910315.2 Salvelinus sp. IW2-2015 | reverse complement strand
CACTCTACTCAGCAAATTGGATGCAGTCTATCACAGTGCCATCCGTTTTGTCACCAAAGCCCTATATACTACCCACCACTGCGACCTGTATGCTCTCATTGGCTGGCCCTCGCTTCATACTCGTCGCCAAACCCACTGGCTCCAGGTCATCTACAAGCATCTGCTAGGTAAAGCCCCGCCTTATCTCAGCTCACTGGTCACCGTAGCAGCACSCACCCATAGCACGCGCTCCAGTAGCTATATCTCACTGGTCACCCCCTTAGCCAATTCTTCCTATGGCTGCCTCTCCTTCCAGTTCTCTGCTGCCAATGACTAGAACGAACTGCAAAAATCTCTGAAGCTGGAGCTTACATCCCTCACTAGCTTTAAGCACCTGCTGTCAGAGCAGCTCACAGATCACTGCACCTGTACATAGCTCATCTGTAAATAGCCCATCCAATCTACCTCATCCCCAAACTATATGTATTTATTTATTTATCTTGCTCCTTCGCACCCCAGTATCTCAACTTGCACATTCATCCTCTGCACATCCTACCATTCCAGTGTTTAATTGCTATATTGTAATTACTTTGCCACCATGGCCTATTTATTGCCTTACCTCTCTTATCCTACCTCGTTTGCACATGCTGTATATACATTTTCCTACTGTATTATTGATTGTATGTTTGTTTCTTCATGTGTAACTCTGTGTTGTTGTATGTTTGAGTAAAAAACAATTTTTTACTGGGACAGTGCACATTAATCAACGTTTCAGTAAGTGCCGGTTTTAGCCAGCCGGCTAATTTTCAACCGCAGTCCCTGGACAGGTTATTAAAAACAATTACAATATAGACAATCATTGAGCAGTGAGCACACGCAGAGCAACATAGGACAAGCAAGACATAGCATACAGACAGAGCAACATAGGACAAGCAAGACATAGCATACAGAGAGAGCAACATAGAACAAAAAGCAGCAAGACAAAATTCATAAAAGCAACAGTGTTTCCACACCTCACAAGCTACAGACAACAGACAACATGGAAAGCGGCAATACACAGCTAGGGATTATGTTCACAAATCTGATTGACCTTTAGCCATGTCTTCATGCATTTTGTGAAAGTGTGATATGTCTGACGGCAGTGTATTCCAGACATGGGAAGCTCTCACAGAGAAAGTGGATTTACTAAAGGTGCTTTTTCTTAAGGGAACTATACAGTCACCTCTCATGGCAGACCTTGTGGATCGGCTGCCATATGTTTGGGCTTTCTGTTTAACAAAAGTACTGAGTGGAGGGGGAGCCAGGCCATTTAGGATCTTGAATAAAAGACATGCGTCAGTGTATTGCACAAGATTTTCCCAACTCAGGAGCTCATGCTTTCTGAGGATGTAACAGTGATGATGGCTATTGCGCTTCCTATCAAGCACTTTGAGAGCCTGTTTGTAGATAGACTGAATAGGTTTTAATGTTTTACAGCAAGCTTGGGCCCAAATAGTCAAGCAGTATGTTAAGTGGGGGAGTATCATAGATTTGAAGTACAGTTTTGCTACCTCTGTAGTCAAACAATTTCTTATAAATCGGAAATTAGCTAGGTTGAA
>NC_036871.1:14524460-14531880 GCF_002910315.2 Salvelinus sp. IW2-2015 | reverse complement strand
GGAGAAGACAAGGTGAGCGCTACCATCAGTCCTGTGTCATGCCAACAGTAAAGCATCCATAGACCATTCATGTGTGGGGTTGCTTCTCATCCAAGGGAGTGGGCTCTCTCACAATTTGGCCTAAGAACACAGCCATGAATAAAGAATGGTACCAAAACATCCTCCGAGAGCAACTTCTCCCAACTATCCAGGAASAGTTTGGTGACAAACAAGGCCTTTTCCAGCATGATGGAGCACCTTGCCATAAGGCAAAAGTGACAACTAAGTGGCTCGGGGAACAAAACATTGATATTTTGGGTTCATGGCCAGGAAACTCCCCAGACCTTAATCCCATTGAGAACTTGTGGTCAATCCTCAAGAGGCGGGTGGACAAACAAAACCCCACAAATTCTGACAAACTCCAAGCATTGCTTATGCAAGAATGGGCTGCCATCAGTCAGGATGTGGCCCAGAAGTTAATTGACAGCATGCCAGGGCAGATTGCAGAAGGCTTGAAAAAGAAGGGTCAACACTGCAAATATTGACTCTTTGCATCAACCTCATGTAATTGTCAATAAAAGCCTTTGACACTTATGAAATGCGTGTAATTATACTTCAGTATTCCATAGTAAAATCTGAGAAAAATATCTAAAGACACTGAAGCAGCAAACTTTGTGGAAATTAATATTTGTGTCATTCTCAAAACTTTTGGCCACGACTGTATGGACCTACATTTGTTGCTACTCTAAAATCTGCGATCTTGACATAACGCGCTTGTCACGCCCTGACCATAGAGAGCCTTTTTATTCTCTATTTTGGTTAGGTCGGGGTGTGACTAGGGGTGGTGTTCTAGTCTAGGTTTTTTATTTCTATGTTGGCCTGGTATGGTTCCCAATCAGAGGCAGCTGTTTATCATTGTCTCTGATTGGGGATCATATTWAGGCAGCCATTTCCCCACTGTGCTTTGTGGGATCTTGTTTTTGTGTAGTTGCCTGTGAGCACTCCAGACGTCACGTTTCGTTGCTCTTTATTGTTTTTGTGAGTTTCATTTAATAAACATGTGGAACTCTAYGTACGCTGCGCTCTGCAGAGCAGTCCATCTCAGCTGCTAGGCCCTCTCCGGTCCCCGGGCATGACCTGGCATATGGACCACCTCAACAACCACAGACACTCCTCCACTGCAGGCTCCAGAGACAGCAGGCTCCTCTTTGCCTAGACCAACACCCAGAAACCACCACCTTACAGCACAGCCCAACGCAYCCAGGCCATTGGGGAAACAGAAGACAACGTTGTCAATACAACATAACAATAACAGGCTGCTACAGACACGGACAGTGAGACATTTAAGCGTGTTAATAAGGATCGGCGTCCMGACAGTTCATCATTCAAATCATTCAGCGCTGTCACGATCGTCGTAAGAACTGGACCAAGGAGAGAGAACAAACGGTCCTACTATTCTACATGCAGGCTTAACATCCCCTGCCCAAGCACACATACTTTACTTATTTACACAGGGCTCATTCCATGGGAACTGAAATGTGTAAGCCTATTTGATCAGACCCYCTTTTGAGATTTTTTTWWWAAGTTGACTATCAGACTGCAACTACCATAAGACGGTCAAATCGTTTTCTTCCCGTCCTGGCCTTGATGTAAGATATCTGCCTTTTAATCTTCTGTTCCATCTTCTCTAACACAGTGTTTCCCAACCCTGGTCTTCCAGTACCCCCAACAGCACACATTTWTGTTGTAGCCCCGGACAAACTCACCTGATTCAACTCATAGAGGGCTTGATGATTAGTTAACAAGTTGAATCAGGTGTGCTTGTCCGGGGCTACAATACAAATGTATGCTGCTGGGGGTACTGGAGGACTGGAGTTGGGAATCACTGCTCTAACATGGAGGTTAGGTTAGTCAAATAAATCAGTGATGTGACTAACACACACACATTCCTCACTTAGACCTTAGCCTGAGTCCCAAAATGTTTGGCTTGACAATGACAGCAATAAAACTGGCAAGAGCACACATCTGGGACCAGGCTACAGACACCTAGGCCTATTCTTGTAGCCAACTCACACTGCACCACAAACACACACACTAACCCTACTACCTTTCTATGTTCCCCCCCCCCCCATCTAGGAGCAGTAACTTTGTGGGTCTCGGCCCCGCCCCTCTCTGCCCTCATCACGGTGGACTACCACCTGGCTATCTTCATCACTGTAATGCTGGCCAGGAAACTGGTGTGGACCATAGTGTCAGGGGTACTTCGATCTATCTCTATCTCTCTATCTATTGATATGGGACAGGATACTGGTTATTACATTACAATTTACAAAAAAAGCTATTACTTTATGGGTAGTTATTACATCATGGACTAGTCATTAATGGGGCGAAGATTGTCCACTACTGGTTTAAGTATGTCCASTCTTCAGTCTTTTACATCTCGTTTAACTGGCAGGATTCTTCTATCATTATTTTGACATGTCGCGTTCCTCTCTCTCCACCCCAGTTCTCTCTTCTATCTCCCCTCTCCTCCAGGGGGAGTAGTTGTGTTCTGGCTGATGAGAAGGGCCTTGCAAAGACCATCCAGACCATCTCYGTCCTCAACCTGTTCTTCCCACCGGTGGTACCCCTGCCCACCCTCACCTTCTGGAAGAGGTGAATCCACGTCTAGGYCCCTCAGATGAACATGGTGGTGTATGTGGGAGACAGCAGCAGGGGCATGGTAGGACCAGGACAACCTACTTGTTCGCCACATTTAATTCCCTTTGGTATGAAAAAAATAAAAAGTTATTGTTGCCATGGTTTTAAGGAGCATGAAGAGAAGGAGTCCTAACTGCGTGTGCATGTTTCTGTGAGTGTGTCAATCTTCCATGATTCCGTTTATTTTGAGATCAAACMCACTCCACCAGCGATCTAGTTTGTTATGATGTCAGAGCTGAAGTGTAATGATGACGCTGAATGAAGTGATGAAAACATGAGTGTTGTCTCCGGCAGCCCCTGAAGTACTGGCTCAGAAACCGTACAGCAAGGCAGTGGACTGCTGGCCCATCGGAGTCATTGTTCTGTAACTYCTTCTTTCATGTTAGCTCCGAGGTTTCTCCTGGCACTGCTACGAGGATGGCTTGATCTATGGTGCCTTATTTATCCATCCTTCATCTTTCCGCTGAGGTAAATGTTGATCTAACATGATTGGATGGGATCAAAGCAAGGTGGCCACGTCATGGCTTACAGTAAACTCCTGTCAGATCCGTGATTACATCAAAGAAAYAAAATAATTCAAATATGTCACACGATGCCTCTGTGCTCTTGCCCCACCACAGTTTRTGYGGATACCCTCTGTTCTACGCCGAGAAYGATGCCAAGCTCTTTTATCAGATTCTGAAGGCTGAATACGAGTTTGACTCAACTTACTGTGACGATATCTCTGACTCCGGTATGGTAGCCCTCCACTCTCAGATGAGGGAGACATAAATCCAGTCCAGTTCAGTATTTATTACATTATGTTGCCAGTATTATTCCTCCTTGTCAGTGGGTTTATATTATTGGAAATGGGTCCCTGGGATTGGTGTTGCTTTAAGCGTATATACAACTGTCAGTGTGTGTATGGAATTAGTATACATACACTGACATGCCAAGGTGAAAACACTAGACAGAGTCACTGATTGATGTTTATGCTTCTCCTGTCCCAGATGCTGTTCTTGTTTTGTTTCCCGGTCTATTTATTATTAAATCCACACCATGTACTTGCTTCTCGTCTCCTCAGTGTCTGTCGATACAGAACCGTTACATTTAGGAGCAACCAGGGATCATGGTACACAGAGTACTTAGAGTGAACCTGCAGGACTGGTTCAAAGTCAGGCCAACGCCATGCTGGAGTCTGACAGTGTTTTTACTACAGTCAAGCTCCTTGTTTGCCTGGTTGAAGTCTTAGTTTCCCACTCCTTGGCTAACTTTTGTTTATCAAACTATATATATCGTACTGAAAAACAAACGCTCTTTATATTTGTACTGTATGTTTGAATATATGTTTAGCTCAAAATGGCGCCTGAAGAGATGGCTGCCGTTTTACGATCCTAACCAATTGTGCTATTGTTTTATTTTTTTAGTGTATTTGTAATTATTTTGTACATAATGTTTCTGCCACTGTCTTATGACCGAAAAGAGCTACTAGATATCAGGACAGCGATTACTCACCCCGTACTGGGAAACTTTCTTCAACGAGTCGGACAGGAAGGATTACTTCAGAACGCCGACAAGCCCCTATCCCATCATACGCAGGAGAAAAGAGACAGAGGTATCGTGGACAAAGTTCGGGTGCCTTTAAGGATCCGTCGCCGAGAGGGTAATCTACCTTTACCATCGGTCCTATTAGCCAAAGTACAATCAATCGATAATAAAATAGACGATCACAAATATATCCTACAAATGGGACATTAAAAACTGTAATATTTTATGTTTCACCGAGTCGTGGCTGAACGACAACATTAATAACATACAGCTGGCGGGTTTTAAGATTTTTTGGCAGGACAGAACAGCGGCCTCTGGTAAGACAAGCGGTGGCGGTCTATGTATATTTGTAAACAACAGCTGGTGCACGAAATCTAAGGAAGTCTCAAGGTTTTGCTCGCCTGAGGTAGAGTATCCCATCATAAGCTGCAGACCACACTATTTACCAAGAGTTTTCATCTGTATTTTTCAAAGCTGTTTATATACCACCACAAACTGATGCTGGCACTCAATGAGCTGTATACCGCCATAAGCAAACAGGAAAACGCTCATCCAGAGGCGGCGCTCCTAGTGGCCCGGGGACTTTAATGCAGGGAAACTCAAATGCAGGGAAACTCCGTTTTAGCTCATTTCTACCATCATGTTAAATGTGCAACCTGAGGGGGAAAAAAACTCTAGACCACCTTTACTCCACACACAGAGACGCATACAAAGCTCTCCCTTTCCCTCCATTTGGCAAATCTGACCACAATTCTATGCTCATGATTCCTGCTTACAAGCAAAAACTAAAGCAGGAAGCACCAGTGACTCGGTCAATAAGAAAGTGGTCAGATGAAGCAAATGCTAAGCTACAGGACTGTTCTGCTAGCACAAACTGTAATATGTTCTGGGATTCTTCCGATGGCACCACATCAGTCACTGGCTTCATCAATAAGTGCATCGATGACATCGTCCCCACAGTGAACGTATGAACATACCCCAACCAGAAGCCATCGATTACAGGCAACATCTGCACTGAGCTAAAGGGTAGAGCTGCCACTTTCAAGGAGTGGGACTCTAACCTAGAAGCTTCTAAGAAATCCTGCTATGCCCTCCGACGAACCATCAAACAGGCAAAGCATCAATACAGGACTAAGACTGAATCGTACTACACCGGCTCCAACGCTCGTCCGATGTGGCAGAGCTTGCAAACTATTACAGACTACRAAGGGAAGCACAGCAGCGAGCTGCCCAGTGACACGAGCCTACCAGACGAATTAAATAACTTCTATGCTCGCTTCGGGGCAAGTAACACAAAAGCATGCATGATAGCGTCAGCTGTTCCGGATGACTGTGTGATCACGCTCTCCATAGCCGATGTGAGTAAGACCTTTAAACAGGTCAACATTCACAAAGCCGCAGGGCCAGACAGATTACCAGGAAGTGTACTCCAAGCATGCGCTGACCAACTGACAAGTGTCTTCACTGACATTTTCAAACTGTCCCTGACTGAGTCTGTAATACCAACATGTTTCAAGCAGACCACCATAGTCCCTGTGCCCAAGAACACTAAGGTAACCTGCCTAAATGACTACAGACCTGTAGCACTSWMGTCTGTAGCCATGTAATGCTTTGAAAGGCTGGTCATGGCTCACATCAACACCATTATCCCAGAAACCCTAGACCCACWCCAATTTCTATACCACCCCAACAGATCCACAGATGATGCAATCTCTATTGCACTCAACACTGCCCTTTCCCACCTGGACAAAGGAACACCTATGTGAGATTGCTAGTCATTGACTACAGCTCAGYGKTCAACACCATAGTACCCTCAAAGCTCATCACTAAGTTAAGGACCCTGGGACTAAACACCTCCCTCTGCAACTGGATCCTGGACTTCCTGACGGGCCGCCCCAGGTGGTAAGGGTATGTAACAACACATCCACCACGCTAATCCTCAACATGGGGGCCCYTCAGGGATGCGTGYTSAGTCCCCTCCTGTACTCCCTGTTCACTCATGACTGCACGGCCAGGCACGACTCCAAAACCATCATCAAGTTTGCCGATGACACAACAGTGGTAGGCCTGATCACCATCAACGATGAGAGCCTATATGGAGGAGGTCAGAGACCTGGCTGTGTGGTGCCAGGACAACCTCTCCCTCAACGTGATCAAGACAAAGGAGATGATTGTGGACTATAGGAAAATGAGGACTGGTCACGCCCCCATTGTCATCGACGGTGCTGCAGTGGAGCAGGTTGAGAGCTTCAAGTTCCTTGGTGTCCACATCACCAACAAACTATCATGGACCAAACACACKAAGACAGTCGTGAAGAGGGCACGACAAAGCTTATTCYCCCTCAAGAGACTGAGAAGATTTGGCATTGGTCCTCAGAACCTCAAAAGGTTTAACAGCTGCACCAGCATCCTGACTGGTTGCATCACTGCCTGGTATGGCAATTGCTCGGCCTCCGACCGCAAGACACTACAGAGGGTAGTGCGCACGGCCCAGTACATCACTGGGACCAAGCTTCCTGCCATCCAGGACCTCTATACCAGGCCGTGTCAGAGGAAGACAGACTCCAGCCTCCCTAGTCATAGATTGTTCACTCTGCTACCGCACGGCAAGTGGTACCGGAGCGCCAAGTCTAGGTCCAAGAGGCTTCTAAACAGCTTCTACCCCCAAGCCATAAGACTCCTGAACAGCTAATCAAAGGGCTACTCAGACCCCTCTTTTACACTGCTGCTACTCTCTGTTTATTATCTATGCATAGTCACTTTAACCCTACCTGCATGTACATATTACCTCAATTACATCTTCTAACCGATGCCCCACCACATTGACTCTGTACCGGTACCCCTTGTATATAGCCTCGCTATTGTTTTTTTTACTGCTGCTGTTAAATTATTTGTAACTTTTTTTCTATTTTGTACTTATCTACTTTTTACTTAACACTTAACCAACAATGCATTAAGTCGTTTTAAGGGCTTGTAAGTAAGCATTTCATTGTAATGTGACAAATACGATTTTTATTTTATTTGATTCGTAATATGTAATGTCCCTGTGGGGTTTTCAGCTAAAGACTCTATAGTCCACCTGATAGAGAAGGACCCAAGGATACGCTACACAGGTGACCAGGCTTTTCAGCACCCCTGGTACAGTGCATGCACACACACCTTCTTGCACCTATTCTTGTTTTAAGGCAGCCATCAGCACCTCTCTGATTCAGGG
>NC_036871.1:14517332-14519198 GCF_002910315.2 Salvelinus sp. IW2-2015 | reverse complement strand
TCGGGGAGTGAGTTAAAGTGTACATTTCCTAAGTCGGAATCAGACCCTAAGAAAATACTGTCTGTACCTACAAATAACATAAAAACATAGAAGACATTAAAGCAGTAAGCCCCCTTTGAGACTTGCACAATAAAAAATAGACATCAATATATGGTAATGAAATCGCAGCATAACTCCAGCTATTCGTAGGCGAGAAAAAATAATGTCACCATGCATAATGATCATATGTCTTAACCAAAATTATGATTATAATTATAATTTTAGAAAGGAGATTGTATGTTGCTGTCTGCTAGGGTACACATAGAATAGCAGCTCTGCACAATCTTCCACATTCATACTGAATGCTCAAACCAAGGTCTACGACTTCCTCATAGAAGCTGCTGGCTTGTCACACTCACAGGTTCCCCATAAGCTTACTCACTAGCTTTGTTAAGAAACATCATGTCAACAGAAGAGGAGAAGCCCCTCTCCCTCCTCCTGTTTGCACTGGCAATGACGCTTGCAGAAAGATTTAACAGGGACCCAAACGTAACAAGTCATCAATATGGTAGACATGAAATATAACTAAAATAATTTGCAGATGATCTCCTGATATACCTGACAAAAATTGAGAGCATCCATGAGTCTGTCAGCGCCAAGATCAAGAAGAACTTTGCCAAGAGCAAATGGAAGGTGGATTACTCTTACTGCATTCTTCTGCTATCAACTATTTTAACTTCATGTTACATTTTGTGACCTTTATGGTGCACAATGATATTTTACAGTAAGGGTCCCTTTACAACTGGTTTCTAGAGGGTTTATAAATAGTTTATTCATGGTTAATTAATCATTTATATATTTGGACGTCTCTGATGGGAATGTGTTTGGTCCTGCAGCAAGCGTTAAATGCCACAGCGGTGGTCCGTCACAAGGCTTCTCCTGGTGGCTCCCAGCCAGACCACCTTGCCCAGCCCCTGTAGAAGTCACTTGCTGCTGGCTGAGGCTAAAGAATACACAGGTCAGTGGTGGGGAGGAGGGAGGAGGGAAGAGGGAATCGATGATGCCAATGGAGAAGGTCACTTGAACTAGATTGTGGAGAGTGAAGGACGAGGAGAGGAAAGGAGAGGAAGGCTGAATGAGTGGTGTCGTACGTACCCAGGGTGGCAGGTATCCTAGCGGTTAAGAGCATTGGGCCAGTAATTGAAAGGTCGCTGGTTCGAATCCCTGAGCCGTCAAGATGGAAAAATCTGCCGTTCCACCTTTGAGAAAGGCTGGTAACACCCAACAACTGCTCCCTGGGTGCCAATGACGTCGATTAAGGCAGCCATCAGCACCTCTCTGATTCAGGGGGAGTGAGTTAAAGGTGTACATTTCCTAAGTCGGAATCAGACCCTAAGAAAATACTGTCTGTACCTACAAATAACATAAAAACATAGAAGACATTAAAGCAGTAAGCCCCCTTTGAGACTTGCACAATAAAAAATAGACATCAATGATATGGTAATGAAATCAGCAGCATTAACTCCAGCTATTCGTAGGCGAGAAAAATAATGTCACCATGTCATAATGATCATATGCTTAACAAAATTATGATTATAATTATAATTTTAGAATGAGAGGATTGTATGTTGCTGCTGCTAGGGTACACATGAGATAGCAGCTCTGGCACAATCTTCCACATTCMTACTGAATGCTCAAACCAAGGTCTACGACTTCCTCTTAGAAGCTGCTGGCTTGTCACRCTCACAGGTTCCCCATAAGCTTTACTCACTAGCTTTGTTAAGAAACATCATGTCAACAGAAGAGAGAAGCCCCCTCTCCCTCCTCCTGTTTGCACTGGCAATTGAACCGCTTGCAGAAAGATTTAGACAGGACCCAAACGTAACA
>NC_036871.1:14515442-14516741 GCF_002910315.2 Salvelinus sp. IW2-2015 | reverse complement strand
TAACACCAGTCAAGCACATGATGGTAGCACATGAAATCAATAACTCAAAATAATTGCAGATGATCTCCTGATATACCTGACAAAAATTGGGTAGGGGTGGTATTCTGTTGAAAATGGCGCCGACAGAGAGGGCTGCCTTGCTTCTAGATCTTAGGAAACTTTGCAGTATTTTGTTTTTTTTATGTATTATTTCTTACATTATTAGACCAGAAAATGTTTTGTGTTATTACATACARCCAGGAAGAACTATTGGATATCAGAGCGGCAGTAACTCACCAGAAATAYCAGCATTATGACCAGGACTAMAACTTTCCAGAAGCGGATCCTTTGTTCACACCCACCAGGGCAATTTAATTGATTCCAGAGTTCGACCCAAAACAACACCGTCGAAGGAGAGGTACGAGGAGTGGTCTTCTAGTCCAACTTAGGAGGCGCGCACACCACCCACCGCTTCCGAGTATATTACTCGCTAATGTTCAGTCTCTGGATAATAAAGTTGACTAGCTCAGGACGAGGGTTTCTTTCCAGAGAAACATCAGGGATTGTAACATACTCTGTTTCATGGAAACATGGCTCTCTCGGGATATACTGTCTGAGTCCGTCTAGCCAGCTGGATTCTCAGTTCATCAAGCAGACCGGAATAAATATCTCTCTGGGAAGAAGAAGGGTGGGGGTGTATGTTTCATGATTAACAACTCGTGGTGTAATTGTGATAACATACAGGAACTCAAGYCCTTTTGTTCACCCGACCTAAACATTTTTTACAAGAATTTAGCTACACCTGCAATAACATCTGCTAAACACGTGAATGTGACCAAAACAATTTMATTTCATTTGATACAGAAGATAGCYCTATTTGGTAAAAGACCAAGTTCATCTTATGGCAACAACAGCTCAAATAAGCAAAGAGAAACAACAGTCCRTCATTACTTTAMGACACGTAGGTCAGTCAATATGGAAAATGTCAAAAAACTTTGAAAGTTCCTTCAAGTGCAGTTGTAAAAACCATCAAGCGCTATGATGAAACTGGCTCTCATGAGGACTGCCACAGGAATGGAAGACCCAGAGTTACCTCTGCTGYAGAGGATACGTTCATTAGAGTTACCAGCCTCAGAAATTGCAGCCCAAATAAATACTTCACAGAGTTCAAGTAACAGACACATCTCAACATCAACTGTTCAGAGGAGACTGTGTGAATCAGGCTTTCATGGTCGAATTGCTGCAAATAAACTACTACTAAAGGACACCAATAAGAGGAAGAGACTTGCTTGGGCCAAGAAACACGAGCAATGAGCATTA
>NC_036871.1:14471346-14515002 GCF_002910315.2 Salvelinus sp. IW2-2015 | reverse complement strand
CTCCACAATCCCCCGACCTCAACCAAATTGAGATGCTTTGGGATGAGTCGGATCGCAGAGTGAAGGAAAAGCAGCCAACAAGTGCTCAGCATATGTGGGAACTCCTTCAAGACTGTTGGAAAAGCATTCCAGGTGAAGCTGGTTGAGAGAATGCCAAGAATGTGCAAAGCTGTCATCAAGGCAAAGGGTGGCTATTTGAAGAATCTYAAATATAAAATACATTTTGATTTGTTTAACACTTTTTTGGTGACATGATTCCATATGTGTTATTTCATAGTTTCGATGTCTTCACTATTATTCTACAATGTAGAAAATAGTAAAAATGAAGACAAACCCTTGATTGAGTAGGTGTTCTAAAACTTTTGACCGGTGGTGTATATAAAAATAAATGTGGAGTCTGTTTTGTGACACTAATACGTGTCACATATGAGTTTGCAAACAAYGTAAAAATAAATAAAAAATCWMTGAGTTAATAAAACTCTGTCTCTTTTTGCTTTCTTGAGTAAAGCACCTCCAAAATGCAGGTGTTTCAGCCTAGCTCAGTGCTTTCTGTGGTGGGGCAGCCATTAGAAAATACAGAGCGTATGGGTTGGTAATGTTCTCTAGTTACTCCGTGATTGGCTCAGTATTCTGTCACTCATGGTGTCACGCCTGCTCCCGCCCCCCATCTCTGGTGCTCGAGGGCGCCAGGATGCCCTTCATTACACACTCCTGTCACCATCATTACGCGCATCTGCACTCATTGGACTCACCTGGACTCCTTCAGGTTTGTTGATTGCCCCTCTACGTATATCAGTTGGTTCCCTGTGTCAGTATTATTGTCATCATGTCATTTTGTTCCCCCTGTCCAGATGCACCATTGAACCAGTTTCCAATTTGGTTAAAGATGGTGTTGTTAGCTCTACCCAGAGTACCTCCTGATTTAACCAGGTTACTAATGATGTTTGTCATATTATCAGAGAAGTCAGGGGGCAGCATGACACAGTAATCATCATTGTCTATTCCAAGGGCCCTGCAGGCCCCACCCTCTTCTGCCAATATGTAATCAAGAGCCATTTCATGTCTGGTAACTACTGCCTTCAAATTCTGCACACCTAGTGWCAACTGAGTAAAACCCTGTACGGTCAAATTAGTAAGGGCCTGCATGGAGTATGTCAAATTGTTCATCCACTTACCCTTTACTACAACTCCTGCACCTGGAAAGATTACTATGGCTGCCATCTCTACCTGAGACAGCACGTGTCCATAAGCCTCACTTTTAGCTCTATTATTCGATCTGATASTAATTTGCAGTGAACTGTTCAGCAGCTCAGAGGCAGGTAATGTAGCTGCTGTCAGTTCAGTTTTCCCCAGATAACAACACCCTTTCCATCCMATGGGGAGGGAAATGTAGCCATTACCCCCACAGATCCAGAGATGTTCCCGGAGGTGTCCCCATGCCTTTGCCTATGTTTGACATATTTACCCTAGTTATCAATTGTTGCCCATCCAGTACATCAAAACTACTGGTTTCCATTTTTAGGCCTGTGTAAGACAGGCAAATAGTGGTGTTTCCTACATTCACATTCCCTGAGTTGCAGATACAAGCAGGGGGAGTTATTGTGGGTTTTAATCCTGCCAACACAACATCTACTACCCGTCAGATACTCCTTAGCTGTATCTGAACTATTACCTATTTTCTATCGGAGAATCCGCCTTCCCAAGCTGGCTTCTTCCCCCCAGTGACCAACATCAGAATAGTATCATTGGCTGTTTCTTTGTTCAACCCTGGTATTGGTTCCTTTGCATAAAATGAAGTAATCAACATCCAAAATCATTCTTAACATTGGTACTGCTTTGGGTTCCCACAGAGAGGCGGTGGAGGTGGGTTGCTGGAAATCATTACACGTGTGCCAATGTGTTCCTCTTCCCCTGTAATCCTATGTATGTCACTGTTTCACCCATTTATTATTCTCCACATCCCCGTCCACAAAAGGAACAGTAGGATTTGGAGAGCATAAATACCCTGCCATGTGTGTTTCCATGGTTGCTATTTTCTTGTTTACACCCTAGAGTGTGTGTACGATGGTCCTCGACATCTGATGACTCTCAGGTTCTGTGGTGTCCCTCTGTGGTTCTCTGGCTTTTGGTCTCGACCCCTCTGTGCTGTGGTCTTCCCAGGTTCTCCTCTGGTTCACTCATCGGTGGATCTCAGCCTCTTTTGCTGCATGGTCACTGGAAGGGTCCCATCCATCTTGGTTGGTCCATTTTCTCTTATGGTCTCGTAGTTTCACCCAGTCTCCTACAACAGATGGTCAGAGCATCTGGATCCTCACCTGGGATTGGGTTCTGCTGCTTTCCTCGTGTGAGAGTGGAGAAAACTTACAACAGACGTTAGTTCCTTCATGTACTCAAGATGGTCACACTGTGTCTGTTATGTCTATSGGTCAGTCATAGGTCTCACCMCTGGGGTGTTCATTGGTYGTCTTGTTAACATCTCATAAGGTGTACACCCAATACCTTTGTTAAGGCTGCTGCGCATTTTCATGAGGACAAGGGGCAAGCATTCCACCCAACWMATTTTTGTGGAATGTCAGGCTTTTGCAAGCCCCCCCACCCCTTTGATCATTTAATTAACCCTCTCTGTAATCCCGTTACTCCACRGGTGATAGATGGACACAAACTTCTGRTCAACACCCATCATTTTGGCCACTTGGGCAACCACATCTCCTATGAGATGGGTCCCATTGTCTGCAGACAAAACCTCAGGCACTCTGAACCTGAGTATAATTTCCCTGACTAGCAATTTTGCAACTGTTCGCGCATCGCAGTTGGTGGTGGGAAATGCTTCCACCCACCTGGTGAACCTGTCAATTATCACCAGGCAATATCGCTTTCTTTCTCTTCGCTCTATCATGTCTATGAAATCCATAGCAAGATGAACAAGAGGTCCTTTTGGAGTGGGGAACTTCCCTGGTTGCAGTGGAGTTCCCATGTCTATGTTATATAACAAACATGTCGCGCAACAATAAATTAACTTTTTTATTTTTTATTTTTTTTACACGTGCTGATTCAAATTTTGGCAAAACCATTGGGCCGAAATCTTCTCCTCCTAAATCTTCTGATCATCCTAAATCTTCTCCTAAATCCCCCCTTTGACCAATGGCTCACTCCATAAGCCAATCGGCAAATATTAAAGATCATGGTTGATAGTAAACAGGGCATGCCAGACAAAAGATGTAGCCATAAGCCAGACCTRTTAGTAAACCCTCTTGCTCTCCAAACCCCACTAGCATACGCTGAGTCTGAGTAGACAGTAAGTGCCTTTCTTGCCCCTAATTCACAATCTGTTTTCAGAGCTAATAATTCTGCCTGTTGCGCTGATAAATGTTCTGGTATAACCTCAATATCACTTTCCACATCTACTACAGCAAATCATACATGTTTCTTCCCTGTGCTTTGATCTATATAAGCAGAACCATCAACAAACAGAACCATGTCAGAGTCGAGCAGAGGTTCATCAAACAAGTCTTTGTCCAGTACACATTCCTGGGCTGTCCCGATATCCCTGTTATTGGTCCTTCATTGTTGATTCTGAGGGAAATAAGAACTGTTGGTTTTCTGATTTCCCATTGGCCATGGCTGTCCTCTGTCATTAACTTGTCCTCCTTGTCCATAGGGCATAGGTGGCCCCGGGGGAGCATTTCCAGCTCTGGGCGAGTGGTACTGTGGCTGAGTTTCCTCTTCCTCTGCCGCTGTTGTAACCTCTTCCTCTTTCATTTCCCCCACACTGCGAACTCGCATGCCCCAACAGCCCACAGGTCCAGCATTGAGTGTTGTTCCAGTCATGCAGGGCTCTGGCGGGCCCACCTCTTCTTCCAGTTCATGTTTGTGGGTCACCATAAGGTTKAGTGGTGAAAATCCCATACCCTGTAATTTGGTCCCTTTTCCCCTCATAATTTAGCCTACTGTTCTGATTTGGTGGTGCACATGTAGCCTATAACCTGTTTTAGAGAAATGCAATAATGTAATATTGTAAGAGCTTTCATTGTCTACTTATATGCCCCCTTTATTTATCCTCCGGTTCTGACTTGGTGTACAGGGAGAATAGTATCAGAACGACCCATCTTCTGAATMCTGTCGCTGTATATTTCAAAAGTGCTGAACAAATAGTTATATTGACTACGTCCATCCTTGTCACAACTTCCGCCGAAGTTGGTCCCTCTCCTTGTTCGGGCGGCGTTCGACGTCACCGACCTTCCAGCCATCACTGATCCATTTTTCATTTTCCATTGGTTTTGTCTTGTCTTCCATCACACATGGTTCCAATCCCATCAATTACATGTTGTGTATGTTGTGTTGTTAACCCTCTGTTCCCCCTCATGTCTTTGTCAGTGATTGTTTGATTGTATGTTATGTGSAAGTTATGTTCTGGTGTGCGACGGGTTTTGTACCCACTTTTATTATTTATGTTATGTTTTTTAATACTTATTAAACGGCTCCGTTTATAACAAGTTCGTTCTCCTGCGCCTGACTTCCCTGCCACCAGAACGCACCCATTGCAGTCCTAGCTCGCTCATTGATGTCTTATTCGAAATTACGGATTGCCTCTTATCCGCTCGTCGTCCCCTAATGCCATAGTTTGTACATCTCAATTGTTAATAGAAACCACATTTGTTTAAGCAAGTCAGTCATATCAACTATATTATCTAAAAATGGAAAGAGCATTGGCGACAGGGAGGAAAAAAATCCCGCAGTTTGAGGTCATGTGGCAGAAAGTGATAAGTACAATGGAGATAGGGGTTGGGGCTAGTGGGTCTGGGCAAGTGTGATGTAGTGATGCTTGTATAATGTCGTCGTTTGTATGTGTATGTTTTGTRTTTTCTATAAAATATCAAACACAATCTTATAAAAAAGAAGAGAGAAACCTAAGGCTGAAAACCTRGCGTGGGTGTATTTMCAGCGTTTCCTGTTCAGCAACTTGCATCTGAAGAAACCACAGACACAAACTGCTACAAAAAGAACCGCCTTTATCTTTCAACATCCAGCTCTGACAGCTTTAGCAGTTTAGTGCCAGTTCATGTTAGTCCTCCAGAGATGACTAACGCCACCTGCAACATCACCCACTACAGGTACCCTCTCTTCACGGCCACCTACAGTGGCGTGCTGGCCCTGGGTCTTCCCCTCAACACCTTCTCTCTGTGGCTCCTGTTATGCCGCTTGGGGGTCCGCTCGGTGCCCTTGATCTACATGGCCAACCTGGCCCTCTCAGACCTCCTCTTCACCCTCTCCATGCCGCTCCGGATCCTGTACTACGCCAGGCGCCACTGGCCCTATGGACACCTGGCCTGCATGGTCTCTGGGACTCTGTTTAACGTCAACCTCTACTCCAGCTCCTTCTTCATCATGTTTATTAGCGTGGACCGGTTCTTGGCTGTGGTCTATCCTCTGCGCTCACGCCCGCTGAGGAGGATCGGTGTGGCCTGGAAGGCATGTGCGGCCGTATGGGTGGTGATTGGKGCCATGGCGGTGCCAGTGGCACTGACTCACCATGCCAGACAGAACCCGTGCGTAGGGTGGATTTGCTTCGAGGGCTACACTCAGGACGAGTGGCGCTTTGGGTTCCATATCATCTGTGTGGCTGCTGTCGTGGGAAATGTCATTCCGTTCGCTGTAATTGTGGGCTGTACGGTGGTCGTGGTGCATAAGCTGAGAGTGCAGAAGGCCTCCTCTTCCTCATCCTCTTCCTCTGTGGATAAGAGCCGAATGGTGTGGCTGCTTGTGATCAACCTTGTGATCTACACAGTGTGTTTCATCCCCTTTCATGTTGCAGTAGTCCTATTTGGGCTCCACAAGCTACGATTCCTGCAATCCCAGTTCCCCTTCTTTGACTTCCATATTGGAACTATCTGCTTGGCTAGTGCCAACAGCTTCCTGGATCCTCTCATCTACTACTTCAGCTCCAAGATTCTGAAGATGGGGAGAGGGCATACAGGAACTGAAGTTAAATTCCATGGTTCTGCCTAGTTCTGCCTKGCAGTGGAGGACTGGCATTAGTAGTGGTGAGAATGCTAGAGATGGTCTTGAATGAGTTAATGGTGGACTTTGTTGTTCTTACACATTCTATACTGTATTTATGTATGCGTGTGAGAAGTCAAGTGGCAAATGGAAGGCAGTTACATTGGTTAGGATGTTGACTGAAGAAGCACCCTCATTTGTCCTGTATCGCTTAGTCTCATTTTTGTGAAAACTTCTTCTGTCTATTATGAGTGTGATGGGGAACGAAATGTCAGTTGTGGTGTGTGCTTGTTTGTGTGGCAGGAGAGAGAGGTCACTAATAGCCCTGAAGTATCGTAGATACATAATTAATGTACCAAATGTTGTATATGACAGTTAAATTGTAGCTTCGTCCTATATTATTATATTTTATAAAGCCGTTTTATAAACCTGTTGAATGTCTTCCTCTGAAGGGAGATGCAGTTGAAATGTTGCAATGTTATTTTCTCTGATTATTGGTCATTGGTCTGACTTCTGTGCTTGGATTTGCCGCAATGGAATGATGTATTGTGAAAATGTTTCTATAAGAAATATATTAAACGTTCATTTAGCCTTTGTATTCTCATGTGTCATTCTGTTTCTCTAAAACACACACACAGGACAATGAAAATGCAAAGGTAAAAGAACTAAGCCGTGTAGTTGAATTGTTTATTCATTAGGTACTGTAGTAGGATAAGCTATTACAAGTCAAATGACAGTACAGCATGGCGAGTCAGAAGAGAAGGGGACAGATCATGAAAATATACATCATACAGTAGGTCCATTTAAAACAGCAACAGAATTCCTTCATATCATACAGTATAGTAAAAAAAAAAGGTTAAGAGAGCAAGACAGGCAAGCAATGAAGAGATAGTAGATCAGGATAGCAGGTATGGAACCTGGCTACAAGGATTCAACTGCAGACAAGAGGCTGATCCCACTAGACAGAAGGAAGAGGACGACCACGTCCCAATTCTCCACCCTTCTCCGGAAGTGTTCACTTGCACACAGAATCAGGAAGTAGCCAAAGACACGCAGAAAGAAAGAGTTGAAATCTAAAACCGGTCCCACTGTAGGTAATTTATAAAGCTAGATCCATCCCCAAATATGCCTAAGTAACACCCTCACGACTCAACATAGCGTTAATGACTATATATTTGGTTCCGTTGGCCCATTGAAAGCACTGCTACTTCAGTCTAAGCCATGTGAGAGCCAGACAGAGTCAATGAGTGGAAGATACCACAAAGAGGGACAAACCATAGAGAAATGATCAGTCAATCACAAAACAAGTTTAGATAAAAATCTATGCATATACAGTATATATTGCTTATAGGAATGATGCAAAATACATATACAGAATTCATGATTTACATAACAGGCGAAAAAACATTCTAATATACGAGGTATGTTTCGGGCATTTCTGGACAACGGATAAACATGCCAACTCAATCTGAATCGATTGAAGTAAAAACCCGAGACAACTCATCTGATTATGCTGGCGTCGACGTCAAATGAAGACATATCAAATCCCCCAAAAAACATCTGTGCAAGATGACATTAAAACCCAAGGAACAAAAAAGCTAAGGATTCCTTGCATTACCGGCATTATCAAAATATACAGACCATTGGAATAGAAAAACAAATAAAACCAACACCAGAGCAGTAAACAACCCTTCAACTTGGGACAAAAAAAGGAATAAAAGTAAACATTAAAACCAATAACTATTTGGACAAACACAATCTTTTTAAAGTGCAATATAACGCCTAAGGGAGGTGCGAGGTATGGTTTAAGAGTTGGCTTGGTGGTGTAGGGAGGCCATCTTGCCATCTTCTCMCTCAGAAAAGTTAGACCCTGTCACAGATCACCGTCTCGACAACAAAGGTATTCTCAAAGTGACGGATGCTGTGGCAGTTCCTCGCCTCGCGCTTGTCGATGCCTGGAGAGAGGGATGGAGAAGAAGAGAAGATAGGTAAAGCTTACATCCAGCRTTATGTGTCATGTTCAATTATGTTCTACCTATAACATACTTTTGATATGATATGGTTTGGGATATCTATTGTGCTATTGCTGTGGTGGGTTACAGAGGTACTGGCCACTCCCCATTTGTGTTCATATATCCACATATTAGGCGCCTAATAACCATTATGATACAGTTTATGAACAGGCATCCTTATAAGACTAGATAGCTATAGCCCACTGCCTACCTCACTCACTGTTACCATGACTACCAGTACCAGCCTCGTCTTGGATCAATGGAGTCGCCTATCAGTCCATATGTGTTCAGTGGCAAGGAAGCATGTTACATCAATGCTCTGGTTCTATAACTGGCCAATCACAGAGCCACACGAAGGATATTCCTACTGCGCAGCACTTCCTTCCCCACGCACGCTGCCTGATGGTGTGTTGGAGAAATGACTCACAAACACACACGCTATGTCTCTGACATGATAATCATACAGGGATGTGTGTGTGGAAGTTCGCCAAACAACTCATATTGTGGGAGGCTAGCGCCTGGCTGAGCCCACACACATACACGTATGTGCATGCTCTCACACACACACACACACACACACACACACTCCCTGTCTGAGCCCACACAGGAAGCTCCGATATCGACATGGCCATCTCCATTTCCTCTGCGATGATGGGTTTCACATGGCCACTTCTGACGGTCAGTGTTCCTCCCACCACACAGTCAGTCAACCCACGGATTCTCTGTTGACTCAGCGACTACTGTGAAAACACACACTCTTCTGTTCTCCTCTCCTCTCTACAGGAGAGGACGTGTCTAACTGATAGCATAGCACTTACATGCATCTCACGTTGCCAAGGACATCAGTGTGGGTGTGAGTGCGAAATTGTACGCGGGTGTGTGAGATAGAGGGAAAAAGAATATGTGTGTGTGTGTGTGTGTGTGTGTGTGTGTAGTACTTACGTCGGCGTGCATCGCGTCGGCGTTTGAGGCGGTAGGTGTCTTTGCCATAACAGAGCCGGTGGATGAAGGGTCCCAGCTGTCTCATGTTCCTCACCCTCCCCGTCACCACCATCTCCTCCTGGATGATGTAGGTCTGGGGCAGATACGTTCCCCTCTGTTGGAGAGGGAGACAAACACACTTTATATCACAGGCCGTACACAGATTAAGTCAGATATGACCGCAGTGTTCTACTGTAGGATACACACGCAAACGAACACCCAAACAGAATGTCTCTCTGAAGGACACACACACACACTCACACACCTCTGACAGACATCACACAACAGCATACCTTGACATTGACCAGCAGCTCCCACAGGTTCCGTGGTGGCATGACCAGGGTGGTGTTGAGCTCAATCACGTAACACTTGTCCAGGGCAATGTCATGGTACGCAGTCAGACCCTGGAATTAGACATGACAGCAACAAATGTATCATCAATTCCGAGGTATTGAATAACTTTTTACCTTTGAGTAGCAGAAAGGTATTTGCTAACCACGTCTTGCAGCAGAGTTGGAGGAAGGAAGTGTCAGCAGTCTGACACTTCCTAACAGAGAAGGTCTCAAAACTGTCATTGCCTTGTAGACACATTCTCCAGAATCATATGCTCATATGTATAACAATTGGCAATGGGTGAGTCTTCTGGCACAAAATGGCTACCTTGTATCATACTCCACATTGGCTGTGTGTATTGACATAGGGATGACTGAGGGTCCCTTGGCTCTTACCCTGTGGAAGTCGTGGATGATGTCTGCAGGGTCGCTCCCTCCGAAATGGGGTACGGGCACGCTGATCTGCTCATAGTTGTCGTCCAGGTAGATGCCCACGTTCTCCTCCAGCTCCTGTCTGCCGTGCATGGGGGCGTGCACCGAGTCCTCATACAGAACCCTGCAGTGGAACAGACTGTCCTCGGGAATCTAGAACACACAGGGAGAACAGATCAGAACAGGGTTAGGATAGTCGGGGATAGCTATATGTGGTATATCTATATCATTGATCATTGGTTCAATCAGAACCAATCTGTCTGTATGATTGAATATGTGAGGGATGATGTAGCAGGTAGTAGTAGCTACTACTGGTAGTTGTACAGTAGTATAGTTTAGTAAGGTGTGTGAGGTAGTATGTAAAAGTAATAATATTTTACCTGTAGTATGAAAAATAAGTGAATAGTGGTAGTTGTATTATAGTAGTATAGTGAAGTACAGTAGTATAGTACCTGTGGTATGAAGTAATAGCGATAGACATATATGGAGGCCAGCACCAGTCCTGACATGAACACCACCAGGCCAAAGGTGGGACAAAGCAGTCCATTCAGATGAGACTTCTTGGGCCTCAGAGGAAGAACAAGCTCCTGGTGGAAGAAACAATACACAGGTCAGACCTACAGGCCAGTGTTAGATAAGAGTGATAAGAATTATCAGCAGGATGCTTCCACTATGAAACAGACGTTTCCGTTTCACTCAAGTAGCTAAGCAGTTATCTTCACCCAAGAAGAAAAGCAGGACTATGCTATCATCAAGTTCATCTGAGCAGAAATAATCAGTCATATAATATCTTTAGAGTGAAGTTTTTACACAGCGACACTTTCCTGTGCTACACCCAAGAAGAAAAGCAGGACTATGCTATCATCAAGTTCATCTGAGCAGAAATAATCAGTCATATAATATCTTTAGAGTGAGGTTTTTACACAGCGACACTTTCCTGTGCTACACCCTACCAAGCCATATCTTGCTTGTTTAGTCTGTGATGAGATGACTCTGTCCTTGCCAAGTGGTTAGTCAGAGAGGAATTCTCCAAGACGTACTGTAGGCTGAAGGCTGGAGATGCTGGAGATGCCTCCTCATCCCAACAGCCCACCCACAGTCTATCAGCCCTACCGTCAGTCTGTTCGCTATTAGCGATACGCTAGTCGCTAGCTAGAGACGGTACCCACACACGGTTGCTAGGGACTACGGAGGATCAAACGGGATGAGACGGATTGTGTTGTGTGTGCCCGAGTGACGGCGAAGGAGGCTGGCACGGTTGTCTGGGAGCTCTATTCATAGACCTCTACTTCCAAGTGCCTTATTTATAGCTGTGACAGCTGTTACATCACCACCTCCGGTGGGAGGGAGATCAGAGCGATTGCGTGGAAGAGGAATCTCAAGCCGGAGTTGGTATTAATAGTCTTTATACAGATTTGGCATATACGCGTATCCTATGACGCCTTTGCAAGAATCCCCTGTCTCCGACCCAATGTAGACTATTTCTAAATCTGATGGAGGGTAGAGTTATCTAGCTCGTAGGCCTACAGTTGCTCAGTTTGACAGTCCAACTGCAAAACTCAAAATGCATTTATTCTGCCACCTGTAGAAATAAAATGCAATGTTTGCCACAAATGGCAGGACAACACTATACCATCCAGGTGTTCTCTAATGACACAGACCTACAACTGTGACGTCAACGCTAACAGATTGAGCGGCCACATATAGAAACAACAGTGTTTGAATACTAAGAGTCAACACTTTTGGCAAAGGTTTTTTAGGCAAATCCAGTATGGCCACCCTTTTARCAGCTCCCTGACAGTTATGTAACCAAATGCATATGTCTTATGACTCTCTACAGTGTGACTTAATTTCTTTCCTCGTCGCCTTTCCTTCATCTGGTTTGAATGAACAGAACAGATGAAAGCCACCCGAAGTAAACCTATATGGCACCTACCAAATTGCACCTGTGAAGTATTTTCAGATCAGTGCAGATTGCATAGATTAGGGTGATCATGACACAAGGAAAATAAATCACATTACACTATTTTAATAAATGCATTGCGTCCTCATTTGCATTTATTTTATAATACAACAACCCCACTGCGCAGGTGGCCCTCACGCGCAACCTTCTGGATTGGCCGCGTAAACCACTTCGGTGACGTAACCATAGCGCAGCAATAACGTCTCCATTTGTATGCACAATTTGCATCGTAATTATTGATGTGATACAACTTAACAATATCAACCTATAAAACGTTTTGTCTTGAAAGCTTTCGATAAACATAACTATTATTCGACTAAAATTGTATAGGATAGCCTAGGATTCGTTGCTACATCTGTGGTGTATTCATTACGGCAACTGTTTAACGGAAGCAAACAGCAAAACGAGAGTTTCTATTGGACTAATTAAGGTAAATCCCGGCCCGTTTCGTTCAGTTTATGAAACGTTTTGCAACAAAATCAGCGGAATGAATACACCCCTGCAGTGTGTCGNCCCAGCTAGCCTAAGAAGGTGACCTAATGTCAACATCCTCCGGCTGTGCTGTCTAGCTTGTATCTGTTTTAAAAGGTTACTTTAGATCTGTGTTTCCAGCTCTTTCACTGCAACAGTGTATCATTGCTGGTAACAATAGTACCAATAATACTAACAATAAATGATGTCGTGGTACTATATGTAGATTGACCTACTGCTGCTGTTATGGTCTGTTTTGGAAAAATAGCCCTGATATAATCTAATTATTGCATCTTGGTCAGCAAAAAATCCCTCTTTCTCAACAACGGCATGTCAATACATGGAACATAGAAAAGAGATGCTGAACTCACGTGTTCATAGGGCATGAGAATCTCGGCTTTGTCTCCATCGAGCTCCTTCTCTGCTTTCTGCGCCGAGACCGACTGGAAAGTAATCTTCACCATCTTTGTATATCTTTTTCAATACACTGACTTCCTCATTCGATGCTGGTTGATTATATAGTTGCACGGTTCTTTCGCCCCCGTCCTATCAAGATCCTCTCTGACCTCAGATAAGCGTAGTTGTGACGAACAACCGCATGTGGGACTCGAAAAAAATCATACCCTTATCACTTTTCAAAATAATTGTCGACATCCATATGAGGTTGATTCAAATGTTGCTTTTATTAGCCTGTTGTTTATGTTATTGTGTTTTATAATAATTGAGTTTGTATAAATATTGCTGGACTGAAAACAGTTTCCACCTAAATGGACGTTTTTCACTGCATTAATTAGATTCTGAATATGGTGTTTCTTTGCAAGATTGGTTAGGGGACCTTTATTTTGAAGGTTTGCACCAGATATGGGTATAATTTCCTCATCTTATTTTTWGCGCTTTTTCTTCTCTGATTTGACCGAATAAACTCTGATCATCCGGAAGTCTATAATGATACGCCTATACAGGAATGATACTGAAATTATCTCTTTAATGACGTGAAATTTGATATGTGAATGTTAACCACACATGTATAATCACTACGGAGTCTGAGTTTACACAGTCGGAAATTTACTTTGTGTTTAATTTAGCTGTTTTATTATTCTAAAGGCCATACTATAATGCCTACGCATKAATAAACTATTCATATGAGATAACAACTCCTATAGCAATGTATTAGCTGTCTGTCTGTTAGATCGTAGCAATAGAGGGCAAATGGAGAAACATCTTCAATTCATTTCATTTCACAACTCTCAATAAAGWTAAGCATTGGAGCCCATGTGCCAAAGGTTGAGTTGGCCTACAATAATATATATAAACATTTTGATTTTGTCATTTTAGCAGATGTTCTGTTTGGACTTACAGTCGTGAGTACATGCATTTCTATTTGTACAGGTCCCCAGTGGGAATCGAACCCACAACACCGGCATTCCAAGTGCCACGCTCTACCAACTAAGCCACATGGTGTTGAGAAAACTTTCTTTAGCCTATTCAAGACTAAGGATGGACGATATGTGACACATTTTCTTATTCAAATGTGGCCTAATGTCCCATTCTGTTAATTGTCTTGAATTGGGTTGGAATTGGCCTCGACTTTGGACATGACATGTATTAAGTGCAATGGCCCACAACTAAACTTGAAATACACGTAAAGGTGACTAATTACGCAACGTGAGAATTGTCTGTTAATGTTGAACGATTCAATAGGCTAATGGTTTGGCAATTTGGTTAAGTGTTTGTTTGAGTCGGAACGTATGATGATGAGTACAAAATCAAACATTTATAGGGCACATTCAAAATGATCCTTTAGGCATATTGTTTACTTATTGTTTTATATTTCCTAATTGAATAAATGTTATGTGTTGTTATGATTAATTGCCTCTGCGATTTCTTGTTATAATTTCATTTCCATCTATCTTTCAAAGCATWTTTTWWTWWWWTKATTTAACCTTTATTTAACCRGATAGGCTAGTTGAGAACAAGTTCTCATTTAGAGGTCGCAGTTGTAAATATTGATATTGGTCTCAGGWGCAGACTAGAATTGTGGGTTATAAAATGAAAACTTATTTCTGGCTGGRATAGAAACCAAATAATATCCCTCTTGTGGTCTAGGCAAATCCTCTCCCTCTGGAGACAATTTCTATGGTGCACAGAGGACAAAAGGCTAGACCAGCGATTGGCTGATTCGCAAGTGCGCTGAACAATCTCTTGCTCGCGCAGTCAGCCCCTCTATTCACATTTAAATGAGGCGTTATAAATACCTACTACTACTGGCACTGTCGTTGCGCTTGAGGCTGCATAACAAATCTAGTACCCGTCTGCGCAAAAGTACAGCTCGGCTTTGTTTGCAGCAGGGACCGGCGGCCATCTGTCCCATTTACGGAGTGTAACGGTCGTGTGGATTTACCAAACCTCGGGCAGTGTCTGGGTTAAACTTCTACAACATGGCCCCCACTCACAATATCAAAAAAGAACYGAGTAGAGACGAAGATGAATACTATGGCATTAAAGTGGACAGAAAGGTAGGCCAAAGTGACGATAATTGTCGTGTATTGAGTGTTCTTTGGTTTGACTAAATGTAGCCTAATTTATTAATGTGGCGGTGAATTATTTTTATTTTTTTCCAGATCAGAAAGCCGTTGGTTGAGAAAAAGAGACGGGCTCGCATCAATGAAAGTTTACAGGAACTCAGAGTTCTTCTCGCAGACACAGATGTACGTTTTTGCACATCTTATGTCACTTTATATCACATGTCCCCTCTCTTTGTGTAGTCTATTGTCGTTGCATTGTAAACCAGTTATTTACATTGTAGCCTATCAATATGCCATTCACAGTTACAATCAAAGATGGAGAATGCCGAAGTGCTGGAAATGACTGTAAAACGAGTGGAGAGTATCCTTCAAAACCAAGCACAAGGTAAACTATAGGATTATGCACTTATGCACATGAACATTTTCACCCAACTGGTAGAATGTTGTTTGTGTAAGGCCCATATTCAGTGTGTCTCATTAGTGTATCTCTCTAGCTCTGTTTCTACCTGCCTCTAACATGCGTACTTCATTCTGATCTTGATCTGATCTTGTCTGTTTACACTTATAAGATCTGATCACAATCAGATCACAATGCGTCTTTTAATCGTCTACACCTGTCTAAAAATGTGGGCAACATCAGAATGTGAACAGGATCAGGACCAATAATGAATGTTAGAACCAGGTATAAACSGGGCTTCTGTCTGTGCTCTGTCAGAGGTAGACCCAGTGAACCAGGAGGCGAGTGAAAGGTTCGCTGCTGGCTACATCCAGTGCATGCATGAGGTGCACACCTTCGTGTCCAGCTGCCCGGGAATCGACGCGACTCTCGCGGCGGAGCTCTTGAACCACCTCCTGGAATGTATGCCTCTGAACGACGAGGACAGACTCCAGGTGATGCTCCAGGATATTATGGCGGACTGCTCCACTAATGGCAGTAGCACTTGGCCCAGTTCTGAGGGCATTTACGCAGCACTGGTCTCCCCTGGAGGAAGGAGAATCCCCAGCGGAAKCTCCTCAACCCTCTCCCCAGCGCCCTCCACCACCTCCAGCGATGACCTGTGCTCRGATCTGGACGAGACTGACTCTGAGCAGAGCCACATCTCTGTGGACGCTGAAAACCAGGATGTTCTGAACATGCCCAGAGTGGCCTATTCCAAGTCCATGTGGAGACCTTGGTAGAGCCAAATTACTGTAGGCCTACAACTGTCAGTTACTAGAGGAATAGCCTAAAAAWGTTATTGTATATTGTGTTTTATTCTGTATATTTGAAGATACAATTCCTTGTAATCTTGTTAGACTGTTGGATGAGAGACGTAGGAATAGCATGAGAAGTGGGACATTATCACTACAATGACTATACTTGGTAATGCAAAGTCWGGTTGCAAGTAGGCTAGAGGTGGCATCATTTTAAAAAGCAATTTTTGTGCTTTTAGCCAGAATTCTAGATTGTACAGATGTAAATATGTATTTGTTGATAGTATGGCTGTATAGAAAGTACCATGTCCTAGTAAACCACACCCAGTAATGCCGTGTTGTGTGGAAATTATTTTATTTGTGTAGGTTTAATAAAATAAATATTTTATGTTATCTGTAACATTGTAATAACAAATGTTTTTCAGACAAATTGTCATGCACTGACGTAGTTAATTTCATTAAATAGATTTTCTCTTCATATTGGACTCAGTTTATCCTATTTACTCAGCGGTGAACATTTTCACATGAAGTAATRGACAATCTGTCTGTTGTTTCAGGGAAGTATATATTAGGGGGCTCCTGAGTGGCGCGGTGGTCTAACACACTGCATCTCAGTGCTAGAGGTGTCACCCTGTTTCAACTCCAGGCTGTATCACAACCGGCTGTGATTAGGAGACCCGTAGGGCGGTGCACAATTGGCCCGGCGTTGTTAGGGTTTGGCCGGGGTTAGCCATCATTGTAAATAAGAATGTGTTCTTAACTGACCTTCCTAGTTAAATAAAATAAATATTGCTGTAGCACACTTTGAAAAACGGACCAGAAATGGTTTAAATTCTTTCCTGCTAAACTAGCATCAAACAGTCATTCCACAGTAATCACATTTCAGCAATACACTGGTAGCACTTGTTTTTAATCATATACATTTACATTTACATTTAAGTCATTTAGCAGACGCTCTTATATAAGCACTGTGTGCCATTTGTGTGTGTGTGAAGGTAAGCTTTGAAGTTTAATTTAGGACTACTTTAGCACAGCTGGACCAGTGGGCCTTTATCAGGTGAGAATGTCTGGCTTGGGCCTTCTTGTCTTGCCTGGCTTGCCTGGCTACTCCTTGCTCTGCTCAAACACTAAGCCACGCCCACGGATGCTAGTTTCTTCTCAATGAGTCTGGATCTGAGTTCCTCCCCAATGATTTCAACACCCTTAGCGGAGTTGCCAACAACCAGATGTATCCGGTTTTCAGGGATACAGCTAATTCAACCTAGTCTCCTTTTCTGCTAAAAAAACGGATGTCGGAACTCYGCTCAGGCGTTTTAGAACTCGGCTAGGCATTTTCTTTTTCACCTGCCATGTTGGGTTATTCTAGAACACACACATTCAAACCATTCTGATTGGTCCCAGAAACCCTATGGGTTGGGCCAAGCCAGAACAGTGGGTAAAGCAGAGTTTTTAAAATTCTCTAATTGGTTAGAAATTATKAAATCCCTGATGACTTTTGTACAACACCCCTAATTTTGACATCACAAACGACTTCTGGTGGCAGTCTAGACTGAAGTATGTAGGGAACATAGAGCAGTGGAAGAATTCATTTTGAGTCGTCAGGCAACTTCTTCTCTACAATGCAGTGTGAGATCTGGCACCTGGTTCATTWGATGGCCTTCATTGGTATTCTGACAGCGTTAAATTCCTCCTTGAAATATGACAAGCAGTAATACTACTAGCCACTTAGCAATTKTATGAAGTTGGCTTTAGATACCCCGGATAGGTTCCCAATCACCCAACCTCATAACTAGCTACCAAGAAGGCATTTCAGGCTATCAATCAAGTTAGTGTAGCCAGCTTGACTAACTATCTTAGCTGGCATGACTGTTGGCAAGGTTGCTAGACTTTAGAAAAACAAGCAATAACTAAATGTACTGAATAAGACTCAGAGTCCTTTCAATCTTTTACCCAGATGTTAGCAGASATGCAGGGAAGATTMTTTTGTTTATTTAAAAAAGAACCACAAGTCAGGGGGATACAGACAGCTCAAGAGGAATGCTTAGAGTTAAGCATAATGATTATGGCTCTAGATTGCAGTAAAAACTATTTGAATTTTTTTTTAATTCTGAGATTTACAGATCACAGCATAGCCCCCTCTGGCCACCCTCACATATGTTGTGCCTTCCCATATTTTGGGCTGCATGATCTCAGACATTTGTATTATTTTATTTAACTAGGCAAGTCATTTAAGAACAAATTCTTATTTACAATGATGGCCTACCTTGGCAAACCCTCCCCTAACCTGGACGACGCTGGGCCAATTGTGCACCGCCCTATGGGACTTCCGATCACGGCCGGTTGTGATACAGCACAGGATCGAACCATGGTCTATATTGACGCAGTGCCTTAGACCGCTGCGCCACTCGGGAGCCCATGAACATGTCCTTAATGCCGAACAGGTAGATGGACACCAAAATAACATTTCTCTCTGCTCACAGCTTTTCTTCTATCCCTTTCAGACGAAAGTGGCACTCTTTTAAGAAGTAGACCGTTTGAACATGAAAGATGTCGCAGCAGCACACCACATCAAAAGCACCTAACATGAATATCAAAGCGCTTCTCCTCSGCTCAGTGGCCGACCTGTAAAGTGACACCTTGGATGTTGCTCTGATGTCCTCAAGTGTCACTTCTGACACATCGATATTTACTAACGTCTACTAATGTTACGATCCTGTTATTCAGGACATCTCTCTCATTCTTTCAAATTTATACAATGAAATCAAAGGCTATTCCGTTTTTCAATAATAATTATTCTCCTCATTGTACGATTGGACAGATATGTATTAATGATGTGAAATGGAATGTAAAGAGATATTTAATTCCTTATCGCTACCCCATACACAACGCAGCGTGCGTGTTTGTTTGTGACAACTCAACAAATAGGCCTACTCTGTAACATAGTCAAGCCAAGGTGGCTCGATAACGATTGGATAAATGGTATTTTAATTCTSTACCTGAATTCCACATTATTAGGAGACATTCACAGACTGTTTTCAGTTTGTGATGGAGCCGACTCCGGATTAGCGGAACCCCAGAGGTGGTGTCACAGCAGGAGGGCAGTTGTCCAGTTTCACACCTGATCCTCAAATTGGGAGAGGTGCGAACAGCGAGGGATGTGAATGACGATGGCCGCTTTGATCCACGCTGCTAAAAGCCGTGGGAGAATCTTCCCCACCGTCTGTCCGCCTGTCTGCCTTCCTGTCCAGTTTCCACTGATAATCTAGCCATGCTATGGGTTTTTGTTTGCGAGCATGAGGATTTTGTGACCCTCTCCTCTTGCATTTTTAGGCAAATATTAAATGTTCTTTCTATACTGCAGGGGAAACTGGAAATACTAAAATAGCCTACAGTTTTAAGATGGGCCTATTTTGAAATGGCACATTGCCATTCAATTCGAACGGGTAGGCCTAGGCTACTGAAGTGAGCATATRGCCAATTCAACCAGTAGCCCTTCTGTGTGTCAGAGACCTCTATAAACCCAGAACGCTCCGACTCAAACTCCAATTCAGCAGCTCTGCAAGAGTTAGAATRTCAAAATACGTTCCTTGAACACCAAATATTGATTTTCGCTGGGCAACTATTTCCATTTGCTCACTCCCATTACAGCCGTTAAGTACATCCAAAAAAGGTKCAAAGATAAATCTACATACAACCGRAAATGCCTCTTCCGAGCGGCTGTAGACTTCCGACCTGTGCGTTGCCACATACGGAGCTTGGAGGTGCCGGATAGGCATTGTTTTAGGTTGCTTGTCAATTTTTATTTAGACCTTTTTTGGAAGTACATACCGATCGTAACAGGGAGTAAATGAAGATAGTTGCTCAGTGAAAATCCATACTTGGTGATCAAGGAACGTATTTTGACATTATAATGCTTGCAGAGCTGCTGAATGGGAGTTTGAATCGGAGCTTTCTGGGTCTCTAACGCACAGATACTTGGTTCAATGGCCAATCATCTCACCAAAGGTCAATTTCTGTAACTGCTCAAGTCGTTCACACAAAGTAGGCCTACTTATTATCGAGGTYCTCTCAATTCTCAAATTAAGAGCGTGCCATTAATGGCCCATTACATCTTCTGCCTAAATTAACCTAATTAATAAAGAACTACAACCACGATGAAAGAGTTGCAGTGAAATGATAGGAAACCCATGAAATGGGCCTTTTCGGTTAAAGGTATAGCAGGTTGTGAACGTCAAAAGAAGCACTTGGGAGAGGATCTCCTTCTTTATAGACAATAGGCTAYTTCCACTGAAAGGTAATAACCACTAGGCCTAATATCCACAATGGCCTGCTTCCTGAACACACACGAAAAAGGTATCCTAACATTTGGCATGAAATAAATACATGTAAATGAACCCCTACTTGATTTTATTACATTTGTGTAAAAATTTTGTGTTTTCATAAAGTAGCATAGAAAAGTGTGAATATATTGAAATCTTTCATTCAGAAACATTATCAACACAGAATAGCATTTTTTTGTTGTTTTCATAAAGAGTAGCCTAGAAAAGTGTAAATATATTGAAATCTTTCATTTTTATTTTGAAATTATCAACACAGAATAGCAAATTTATTTATTTTTTACACATTTTAGAGTGACTATCCAACAACACAATAAATACAGAAATAGAGAAATACAAGACAAACTGTACAGAAATATTTTTGGAAAAGTGCAGGTCGACAATTTGTGTGTTTAGAGTGTTCACACATTTTTTAAATGTTATGCTTAATCTTTGAAGAATAGACAGGAGTCTTGACAAATGCCTTCGACATCTGTTCCAATTGCTTTATGCCCGCGTAATAAACTACGCAGTTGTAAATGAGAACTTGTTCTCAACTGGCCTACCTGGTTAAATAAAGGTGAAAWWATWAWTWATWWTAAGTGCTTTGATTGCTATACAGTTCCAAGGACAGCAAGCCTGATAACGCTACAGYCCCAGTCGGTATTCACGTAATAATAAGGAATTCCCCTCGACCACCGCAACAAACTGAGGGAAACCAACATACTTTCATATCGACCCCATTGTAAAAGAGACAACTTCGTCGTCGATTTTTTGTTTAATAACAAAAATGCTGAAAAGATGCTGTGTTGTTCAGTGTTACATGTAACCAGGTCCAAAATCCTGACCTAGGATTTGCAATGCTCCCAGGTAAGGAAATAAAGCCTGCGAGAAGAGCCCYGTGGCTTCAGGCTATTCGGTGTGGGAGACAGGGAAATGTGGGGACCCGGGGTCCATGTAGGCAGGGGCACAACTTTGGTTTTAGAAGTGTGTGTGGGGGGGGGGGCTCACCTAAAGCTCATTTCCTGCATTTCTACACAATCTAATATGACCCTTTTGGGGTCACTTTTATTGTAAAAAAGAATAGAATATGTTTCTAAACACTTCTACATGAATGTGGATTCTACAATGATTACGGATCATCCTGAATGATGAGTGAATAATGATGAGTGAGAAAATTATAGACTCACAAATGTCATACCATGACTGGGGCATTCAAACACATCTGTATCAATTCATCATCATCAATAGTGTCTCTCAGGTCTTCCTCACATTTTTGTTTTACATGTTTAGTGTCATTGGGAAAACCTTTATTAACTTTAGARGTTTGTCAGACTCCCTTAAAATAGTTTCAAGCTTCTGGATTGTCCAGTGTTTGCKGCACAGAGAAAATAAGAGCCAATATATGCTTGATCCGAAAATGTGGTGTGACACAATTGAGAAGCCTCCGAAGGAACGCAGAGGACAAATTGCGCTCTGCACTGCATCACTGTGCACCTCTCAAATGTTGTAACAATGCGGATGGCTCCGTATAGCTCCGCATTGACATGATTAGTTGATGGTAGGTGAGGGCGGGAGGTCCTGTATAAACACAAACTCACTTCCTTGACAACTTCCTTCACAACAGCTCTGCACTGCTCGGCGAAGCGCAAGAAGTATGAATGCTCTGACTTCTGCAGAGGCCGTGTCACCCGTAAATGCTGCATGGCCAATGCAGACGTCGGAATGATCGTGCTGCGCCTTTAAAGTGTTGCATCTGCAAAAGTTCACCATAGCGACGTCACAGAATGGCCTTCCCTGGTTGCCTGACCCTGCTGAGACCCCTGTCACCATCTGATCCTGCTCAGATGAGGCATGACAAATAATACATCGGTGTACATTTATACATTATATTATCCAAGAAGAGTGTCAATGGTTCAATAATTTAAATGACCATTATTCCCAGATCCCAGACTGTATCCTACCCATCAACTCAAGATGGAACGTTGTATCCATTCACTGGTTGTTATAATATACTGCAAAAAAAATAAAAAAATAAAATCACCTGAGCTCCGTAGACTGGTCTTCCCTGGCTGTCTGACCCTGCAGGGACACCYGTCACCATCTCATCCTGCTAAGACATGATGAGCATAGTGTTGTGTACTGACTGTGCACCATGACAGTGAAGCCTGTAACATTMGAGCTGTTTATACCGGGCCAGATAGAAAAGTAGGGAATTAGCTAAGGAAACTGACATAAATAACGTAACATTGCTCTACTGACTAACAAAAGCACACATTGCACTTTCARAAAACATCAGAATATCGGTCTTCAAATTGTTTGGCCGCTGGTTTCATCATTTGATTCAGGTCTAGTGTGATTGAGGTAAAAATAATAGCTTAAATTAGTGAGCTCGTTAGCTAGCGAACGTTAGCCAACTTTTGGCTAGTTCAGGTGGTACATCAACTGCCGAAAACTACCCAAGTCAATTTACTTCTGTTGAAACAGTACAAAACAAAGGGTTCAAAACATTTCTAAACACACAACAGCTGTTAGATACTGCTACCTGACAGATACAATAGATAGAGGCTAGAGCTGAACTGGCTGTGGTAGCTATTAGCTAGCTAGGTAGTTCAATCCCTTCAGACACAATTTCAGTCGAGAGGGGATGAAACATGTAACGTTAATGCATTAACTAACGCTGCATGTCAGTTACACTACTAAYTCTAAAAAAAATTAACAGCAGTTGCCTTTCCAGCTACGTCAGTCAAATAAAGTTCAGAAAGTGGGGTCATGCCCCCTGTCCCCAGTGAAAGTTGCTCCCCTGCAAGTAGGTACACGTAGCTAAGTGTGTGGCAAACATTTCATCACAGGTAAGACATTTAACCTGTTTAGTATAGTCCGTTTGTAACTCCACTCACTACTTGTAGCTGTATAGTCTGTTTGTTTCTGTTGTTGGTCTTGGCTAGCTAGCTGTAGCACTCACTCATGTGACTGCTAGCATCGTCATGAAAAGAGGCTTGAGGGAAGCCCTTACAATTTTACGTCTTTCTAAGTAGTGAKACTGCTCGGGAGCAGGCAATGTTGAAAAGTAATAGACATGTTGTACTTGTCTTAAATGTAGTTTTGTAATTGACTAAAACAAGTAGACAACAAGAAAATTGCGTTTGAAAAAGGTCAAGTTTTTGCTGTGAGCCAATAGGGTAACCTAGAACCTAGGGTAACCACCTATCTAATACCGACTGGGAAAATGCTTAGTATTGTGTTTGGAAAAAGTTGATCCTAGGACACTCTTTCCTCAAAGCTTAGCCAAACACATGAAGTTCCTCCCAATAGACCTCTTTCTGTGTTTGCAAACATTGCTGCACAAGAGTGATGCGCGAAAGCTTATGACAGAACACAGGGTACTTCTTATAGAATGCCAGCAAAAAAATACTATTTACATGTTSCTTAGGAGTGTATTTCACACTACTTTTGGATTTTAAGGCTCGTATGAATGTCCTGTTTAATATTATGTTTGCGTCCTCATCGCAAATCAACTGCATTAAATGTAAAAAACACAACCAGTAAAATGGCTCTTTGCTTAGCTTTTGCTACAGCCYATGTCAATGAGCGAACCAAATATAATCTTAGCGACTGTTCATTTAGAATTAAAACTTCCTATTGCGGATCGCTGGGACCGYATTTTCCATTCATAACCATGTCGTTAACCATTTGTTTACACTTCAGTCATGTTACCTCATTGGCTAGCTAGCTAACAACCTGGTAACATTACCAGTATATCYAAACATTTGGGGGCATAGAAAGAAAGGAAAAGGGATAGCTTCTTCAGGAGATCAGTGATCATAGAAAATAATGAATGTCAGATCTTCTGCCGTTTTTAAAGAGACAGTATACAATTTTCAATGTAATGCATCTCGATAGTGCTTTTACACAATGTAGAAACCTAATATTCCACGAATGACTTTGTAATTTCAATGACAGGTATTCCTATCAACATTTTGCCAGGTCGCAATTGTAAATGAGAACTTGTTCTCAACTGGCCTACCTGGTTAAATAAAGGTGAAATATTTACATTTTTTAAGCTTTTACAATAAATTAATATCTTATATACATATTACATTTTAGTTTCTAGGGAAAATCATGTCCCTCAAAAGTACCTAGAATTCGTATAGGCCCAATATAGGCTSTATTACAATAAAAAATAATATATTCTGGTGCTCCTACATTTCATGTGGTGCTCCTAACTTCTTTAAGTTTGGAGCACCAGTGTTAAAATGTTGATGCTAGCCCCRGGGCTCTAAATTAACACAAATACAAGACTACTACAGTCAAAACGTTTAATGAAAACAATTAATTTCAATAAGTGAAAAAACAATTGATAGAACATGAGCTGTGTTGTGGACCCACTGTAACTCACTCTTCTTTTTCCTCTCTCTCACACACACACACACATTGAAAATGAATTGACCAGGTGGAATGTAACAGTCTGTATGTTCCCTAGTCTCTCAGGCTGTAGCAGAATTTCCATACAGTTTAGTTTGTTGTAGAAAAGGTTTGTACCCGCAGGATGCAAGCAGTACTAGGCAGTCTAATATGTGGCGGCAGGTAGCCTAGTGGTTAGAGAGTTGGGCCAGTAACCGAAAGGTTGCTGGATCAAATCCTYAAGCTGACAAGGTAAAAATCTTGTTGTTCTACCCTGAACAAGGCAGTTAACCCACTGTTCACCCGGGAGGCTGTCATTGTAAATAATAAATTGTTCTTAANGAGGCTGTCATTGTAAATAATAAATTGTTCTTAACTGACTTGCCTGGTTAAAAAAAAAAAAACGGTCTTGTCAGGGACAGCTGAGGGTGGGACTTGGTGAATAATTGATGTCCCTTGAGAATTAGTCTTTTGCGGAGGTGATGCGGCTACAATTAACAGGGGCAGATTCAGGGGGTGGATGTGGCTATGATGATCCAAGGCCAGAAGAGGGACAGGTGTCCATGTTAAAGGGCTCCTCGCTGGGCTTCCTGGAGGGGCTGACCTCCTCAGTCTCTGTGTCTCCCATATCCAGGCCAGGCTGCTCCTCAGACAACAACACCTCTGGAGTGTCCTCCTCACAGCCTTACACCTCTGGAGTGTCCTCCTCACAGCCCACACTTAACAAAAAACAACACATTTCTGTTAGTTACTTTCAGACTTGCTTTTGACAAATGTGAATGACTGCCTGTAGTGTAAGAGAGAGAGAGAGAAAGGAAGAGAGAGTGATTGTGAGAACGAGAGAGGGAGGGAAGAGATAGAGAAAGAGAAAGAGAGCTCACCTTGACGTCCATGACCTTGGGCAGCCCTCCTCTCCTCATCCAGGGGTGGACCTCCACCAGTTCTTTCTGCTGCTCCCCGGTGAAGCACGGCTGGCACTTCTGCATCACAAGTAGTTTCTCTCGGTCTTCCCTAAGCACACTCTCAATGCCCCTGAGTAGCCAAGGAACATACACACTCAGTATACTGAACTATGTGACTTATATGACCAGGTGAAAGACATACAGTGCCAGTCAAAAGTTTGGACACACCTACTCATTCAAGGCTTTTTCTTTATTCTTTTACTAATTTCTACATTGTAGAATAATAGTGAAGACATCAACACTATGAAATAACACATATGGAATCATGTAAACAAAAAAAGTGTTAAACAAATCAAAATATGTTATATTTGAGATTCTTCAAATTAGACACCCTTTGCCTTGATGACAGCTTTTCACACTTTTGGCATTCTCTCAACCAGCTTCATGAGGACATCTGGAATGCATTTCAATTAACAGTTGTGCCTTGTTAAAAGTTTTGTTGAGAATGATATTTCCTTCTTAATGTTATGGAGCCAATCAGTTGTGTTGTGACAAGGTAAGGGTGGAATACAGAAAGATAGCCCTATTTGGTAAAATACAAGTCTATATTATGGCAAGAACAGCTCAAATAAGAAAAGAGAAACGACAGTCCATCATTACTTTAAGAGATTTAAGAACAAGAAACATTTCGAGAACTTTGAAAGTGCAGCCGCAAAAACCATCAAGCTATATGATGAAACTGGCTCTCATGAGGACCGGCACAGGAAAGGAAGACCCAGAGTTAACTCTGCTGCAGAGGATAAGTTCATTAGAGTTACCAGCCTCACTCCTCTTTCTATTCTGGTTAGAGACAGTTTGCACTGTTCTGTGAAGGGAGAAGTACACAGCGTTGTACGAGATCTTCAGTTTCTTGGCAATTTCTCGCATGGAACAGCCTTCATTTCTCAGAACAAGAATAGACTGATGAGTTTCAGAAGAAAGTTCTGCCATTTTGAGCCTGTAATCGGGCCCACAAATGCTGATGCTCCAGATACTCAACTAGTCTAAAGGCCAGTTTTATTGCTTTTTTAAATCAACACAACAGGTTTTAAGTGTACTAACATAAATTGCAAAAGGGTTTCCAATGATCAATTAGCCTTTTAAATGATAAACTTGGATTAGCTAACACAACCGTGCCATTGAAACACAGGAGTGATGGTTGCTGATAATGGGCCTCTGTACACCTATGTAGATATTCCATTAAAAAAATCAGTTGTTTCCAGCTACAATAGTCATTTACAACACTAACAATGTCTACACTGTATTTCTGATCAATTTGATGTTATTGTTTATGGACAAAAAAAAGCTTTTCTTTCAAAAACAAGGACATTTCTAAGTGACCCCAAACTTTTGAACGGTAGTGTATCTGATGTTGAACTGATCTTCAGGGTCCACTAGATATGATATCTGGAATAATTCAAAAACTAGCCTTGAAGAAACCACACATTTTCCTCTCCAACCCACTTTGCCTGACAACTTGTGCAAGAGCCCCATCTTATAGGCATACATTAGAACTGCAAGCCAGCAACTAAAGACCTCATACGCTTCCATCATCATAAGATGCATCACACAAACATACATAGATTTTCGGGATCCATTGAGGACATGAATCCAGCAGGTAAATACAGGGAGGGAGTAGGTGGGAGTGGGTAGTATCTATGCTGTGCAATGTATTTCCAAAAGATGCTGTGTTCCATYTAAAAAATGTGTATGACCTACCAAATAAAAACCAACAAATATTTCTAACCCCAGCATTCATGGGCACTCATCATTTTGGGAAACATTGCACTAGGACTCATACCCTGGGTAGAAGTTGTCTGTAGTCACAGATCTAGGATCAGTTTRCCCTCTCCTTATCCTTCCCCTAAGCCCACCCCTTCAAAAATCCCAAACTGACCCAGATATGCATTCACAGACAACTTTCTCATATTCCAAAAAACATTGCGTGCCGCCTCTCTCCTGTCTCCTCCCACTCACCGGGAGGGCATCTGATAGGTCAGCATGACCTTGTCGTCAGCGTTGGCGGTGACTAACCACGGCGGATCCTGCAGTACATACTTGTCATTGGCTTTCCTCTACCTCCATTGGCCACCTCTCGCTAACGCTACCACCACTCCCGCCGCTGGAGTGCACTTTGACCTGCTGGCAGCTGTTCTGGGAGGAGTCCACGGTGCCAAAGTAGTTGCTGCTGTTGTTGCTTGTGTGGCTGTTGCTTACTGTGGGGGTGAATGAACGCACAAAACAGAGTTAGGATATCTTACTTCAGAAGCACCAGAGTTCTGGTCTCAAGTGCTTCATACATGAAGCAACAAACTGCTGAACGTAATGTCTTGCTGCCATGTTAATGTCCTTCTATCTTGTGTTTGTTCTTGTTCTGCCAGTCTTGTAGATCAAATATGTAAACCCCCAAGCCAGTTACAGAAGTGAAGTTTGGTACAGTGGAAGTGACTGGTATAGAATAGGAAAAGAATTCTAACAAACTTAAAATAAGGCTAGGGTAGGTGTGTGTACAGACCTGTGCCACTGCCAGATACTCCGCTAGCTGACTCTCCGCTTGCTGACGTTCTACATCCCAACGTTCCACCTTTATTAGACATTCCGCTGTTAGACGTTCTAGCTGAGGTTGCGCAGCCATTAGAGCTGAAACCCATGGACCCTGAAGTGCCTGAGCTGGTGCCTGAACGAGAGTCTGAATGGAGCAGGATGTCCAGCAGGTCATTCGATGACGAATTGACGTCGCTATGGTTACCGTTGCCCGGCRAGCCCACCTGCAAGACAGAAGTCAAAGGATAAGGTCAACAAACAGAAGCTCCACTCTCAAGTYGTATTGTTCCCTTTTTTTGGTCATCAGTCCCATCCTTTGTTCTTTTGCTACTCTGCTCCTTCACTTCTCCCTCAAGGTCTAAGAAACGACTCAGTCATATTTATTTAACCAGGAAAAGCCTATTGAGACCGAGTCTCTTTTTTAAGGGAGACCTGGCCAAGAAGGCAGCAACAATCAATACATTACATAATTTAAACATTCAACAAAACAACAATGTGATCCAGCCTAAAAAAAARCATTTACACTCCTCTGTAACAGTCTCCCATCAATATWTTWAATTMATTCAGTGGCACTAACATATCTAGAAGAAGCATGGATTGTAGACTATTCCATGCGTCTGGGGCACAAGAAGAGAAGGTAGTCTTGCCTAATACTGTGAATGTCCTGGGGACTTTAAGTAGCAACCACCTAGCAGACCGGGTATGGTAACTGCTGGTGGTGAAGGAGACCAGAGTACAGACGTAAAGAGGGAGTTTACCCAAAGGGCTTTGTAGATGAACACATGTATCTTTCTGCGCATATAAAGTGAGGTCCAACCTACCATTTGGTACAATGTGCAATGGTGGGTGAGTGACTTGAAATTTGTAATAAAGCGCAAGGATGCATGATAAACAAAGTCCAGTCTCTGTAAGACGGAGGAGGTTGCATGCAACAAGTCACCATGATCAATTACAGAGAGAAAAGTGGCCTGAACAAGCTTCTTTCTAGCCATAAGCGGGAAGCAAGCCTTATTACGAAAAGAACCCAATTTCAATTCAAGCTTTGCCACAAGACTATCCACATTAACTCTAAAGGACAACTTGTCATCCAACCAAATACCTAGGTATTTGTAGGATGACACTTTTTCAATGGATAAGCCACCAGATGTGAAAATGCTAACTTTCTCWGGCAGAGTTCTAGCTCTGGTAAAGGTCACGAATTTCGTTTTTTTTGTATATTCAAGAACAGTTTGAGACCATATAGRGAGGCCTGCAGTGACTGAAAAGCATTCTGGAGCTTTCAATAGCCTGAACCAGAGAAGATATTGTCCCACTGTGAGAGATGGATAGACAGAGGTCTGTATTACAGTAACTACAGTAAGTTATATTTTGTGGAGAGTTGCGATGTTATCCTACCTCGTCACTGCAACACCTCAGCCTAGAGCACACTATATTCCATGATAGTAGCTTGCAGACAAGGAGTATGTTGGAGTACAAGGGTCCCATTGGACCAGTCAGACTGAATGTGGGCTAAAGGGTTTAAAGGGACACAATGTTTTAGACATAACATTTTAGCCAGGAGACTTTTGGATTATTGCACTTCGACATGGCAGCACAGTTACTTCACACAGAATGTCAGAATTGTAAACCTTTTAATGATTCAATATAATTTGCATAGACCAGATGAMTTGGTGAAGCTATAACATTATCTCCCAGGAAAAGCATTCTTAAAATATTCATAACAATTACAAATCTATAGCCTGTGCCAGTTGCCTGCCAGCTGAAGACAATAAAAGGACTGATTTGTGAATGACATAGGKGTTAAGTCGCTTTTTACACATCCTAACCCTAGCCTAACACCTTCAGTCTAAAAGCAACACTTTTCTAGTTTTGCTGCCATTTTCGTGAAACTCAATACTGATGCCACAACCTTACACTAACRCTGTTTCTGGGAGAGTTGGAGGAGCCTGTACTAAATCTGTCTGGGATAAAGGGAGGGAGGGAGAAAAAGAGGATACAGAAGGGGAAAGAGTGAACAAGGTCAAACTCATGAGGTCTGATATCAAAAGGCTCAGAGACCGTTTCTATCTACAAGCTATCACACTGCTCAAGAATTGAACTGGACTGACCCCCTTTACTGACTCTCCGCACTTTAGCACACATGCACTCAGACAAATATACACCCACACAGATATACACTCACAGATATACACTCACACAGATATACACTCACACACCCACACAGGTATACTCACATAGATATACACTCACACAGGTATACACTCACACACCCACAAGGGTATACACTCACATAGATATACACTAACACACAGGTATACAGTACCAGTCAAAAGTTGACACCTACTCATTCAAGGGTTTTTCTTTATTTCTTTTACTATTTTCTACATTGTAGGATAATGGTGAATACATAAAAACTATGAAATAACACACATGGAATCATGTAGTAACCAAAAAAAAGTGTTAAACAAATCAAAATATATTTTATATTTCAGATTCTTCAAAGTAGCCACCCTTTGCCTTGATGACAGCTTTGCACACTCTTGGCATTCTCTCAACCAGCTTCATGAGGAATGCTTTTCCAACAGTCTTGAAGGAGTTCCCACATATGCTGAGCACTTGTTGGCTGCTTTTCCTTCACTCTGCGGTCCAACTCATCCCAAACCATCTCAATTGGGTTGAGGTCGGCGTGATTGTGGAGGCCAGGTCATCTAATGCCGCACTCCATCACTCTCCTTCTTGGTCAAATAGCCCTTACACAGCCTGGAGGTGTGTTGGGTCATTGTCCTGTTGAAAAACAAATGAGTCCCATTAAGCGCAAACAAGATGGGATGGCGTATCGCTGCAGAATGTGGTAGCCATGCTGTGTTAAGTGTGCTTGAATTCTAAATAAATCACTGAGTGTCACCACAAAGCACCGCACACCTCCTCCTTCATGCTTCACAGTGGGAACCACACATGCGGAGATCATCCGTTCACCTACTCTGCGTCTCACAAAGACACGGAGGTTGGAGCCAAAAATCTCAAATCTGGACAGTTTCCACCGGTCTATTGTCCATTGCTCGTGTTTCTTGGCACAGGAAGTCTCTTCTTCTTATTGGTGTCCTTTAGTAGTGGTTTCTTTGCAGCAATTTGACCATGAAGGCCTGATTCCACTCCTCAACGAGTGATGTTGAGATGTGTCTGTTACTAATCTGAGGCTGGTAACTCTAATGAACTTATCCTCCGCAGCAGAGGTAACTCTGGGTCTTTCTTTCCTGTGGCGGTCTCATGAGAGCAGTTTCATCATAGCGCTTGAAGGTTTTTCCGACTGCACTTGAATAATTTTTACATTTTCCGTACTGACTGACCATCATGCTTAAAGTAATAATGGACTGTCGTTTCTCTTTGCTTACTTGAGCTGTTCTTGCCATAATATGGATTTGGTCTTTTACCAAATAGGGCTATCTTCTGTATACCATCCCTACCTTGTCACAAACAACTGATGGCTCAAACGCATTAAGGAAATAAATTCAACAAATTACACCCAAAAGATATATACTCACACACACCTACCACTCTAAATTAGTTATTATAAATACTAAACATTTGCCCCCCAATCCACACATCCCCAATACACATGTAAATATTGGGACTTAAATTGTGCCTACCTGTATTAATACTTATGCTAAAATGTTTATTCTATTCTGCTGAACACTTTACTTTATGTTCGTATTCTTATCTTTTACTATTTCTTGTTGATGCGTTGTGGAGAAGGAACCTGCAAGTAARAATTTTGTTGGATGGTGCATACCATGTGTATCCCGTACGACTTGAAAATGCGTATACCTGCTGAAGCTCCTTGACCTTCTCCATGGCTTGCCAGACCACGCTCCCCCGCTTCATGTTGACAGCGTTATTCCCTTGTGTGCCAACGGAGGGCACCACCACCATGCTGTCTTGTCTCTCCAGGGAGCACCGCRTCTCCTCCAGCTGCAGTAGGTTGAGCTGCAGGGGCGAGCTGCACCATGATTGGAACAGTGGAGGGGAGGACGCTTGGTCCCTGCCGCCCATGGTCCCATGCGGGGAGCAGCGAGACTGGGTGGTTTCCCCAGGTGGCTTGGGAGCCTCCATGGGCATGGAGAATGAGAAAGGCTGGGCGGGGACTGGGAAGGTCGTCAGTAGGGGGAAGGCCTGTGGCTGAGCCGGGAAAGGACCCTGGGCAGGTAAGGTGAGGGATGTCTGTGGGAGGAAGGGCTGCGACTGAGAGGGGTAGCCGGCTTTCTCGGCCTGGTAGAAAGGCTGCTGTCCTGGAGCCCCGCTTCCCATTTGAGGGAACATGCAGCTGGGGAGAACCAGAGCCACCACGGGGGTCACCATRGGAGTAGAGAAGGGCAAGGGCTGGATGTTTGGTGGCGGGCACTGGGGATCCTGGTTGCACTGGCTGTCACYGAAGCCTGCCAATGAATTCTCTGGGTGAGTAGGCATGGTGCCAGCCATGGTGCCCGCCCCAGGGTAGAGCTGGAGGGGGTAGACTGACACAACGGTGGGGTAAGCCAGGGGCAGCAAAGTGGACTGGGAGGTGTTGGAGGGGGACCAGGAGGTCTGGTTGAGGCCCTGGTTGAGGAGGTGGGGTCGGGGCTGCGGCTGTCTTCTCCTATGAGACACGGAACTGTCGGACGACTCGTTCTGTTTCACCCGCTTAGACTTGGTCTTCTTGTTGCGCCCACTTCGACGGGCAGCGGGCTCGGCCTGTTTGCATGGGCGCACAGCGGGCAGAGCTAGAGATGGGGACAGAGGGGAAAGGGAGGAAAAGAGGGTGTGATTACATTATGTATTGGACTGTGAGAGGTTGAGTGTATGAGAACATTAAGGTGCTCTGTGTGTCTGTGTTGAATTGTACTAGCCCAAGTCTAACGACCTATACTGAGTTTGTATTGTAATGTGTGTAGAACATGTTTGCTACTGTACCATCAGCGGCGCCTTGTCCCTTCTGGCGCTCCAGGTATTGGGAACAGTTGGCCTGGAAGGCCTGGACTCCCCTCTGCTCCCTGAAGCGACACAGAAAGGTCTGCTCCTCCTTCTGGGTGTGGGCTACTAGGACCTGCTTGGTCAGACCGAGCTTCTTATAGGGCTCCCTCTCCAGGTTGGGAGGTGAAACAGCATTGGSGGGAGGCCCAGGAGTCTGGTTGCCCCCCTCCACCTCCTCCCGTGCCACAGATACATCTACGATGATCTCTGTACGGAGAAAAACAGACAGAGAAACAATTACATACAACAAATACATAAAACACCCAACAGCTCAGGACATACAGAGATGAGAAGCTGTAATACCCTTAGCAACATTGATAAACATAGATACATTGATATTCATTACAGGGAAGCAGAGATGCAGAGAGGATGGTATAATGCACAGCGCATTTAGACACATGGCTTTGGTATAACATACATCATGGTATAGTCGAGGAACCAGACTGTGAATCTCTGAATGTTGTAAAATAAATCTGGCATGCAAGATGATGGAACATGCATGACCTCAGAGTACACACATGATACTGCATACATTACACAACATCAAGCTACATCCATACAACACACACACCCATGTACCTACGCACACACAGTCCCCACTCCCAAACACAACCCACCACCACAAACTGAAGACCAAAAAGAGTAGAACAGAATAGTAGAATGAGACATGTCAATGTCCCCGTAGTGTATACCTGACTCGGGCTGCAGTTTCTTATCTCCTACATGGACGACGGTGCTGCTGTAGCTACACTGGCTTGCTACTGACACCACGCTCTCGGCTTTACCGCACGGTGGCACAGCGAGGGCCGCCAGGGAGGAGCCCACTGCCCCTGTGGCTGAGGTCGTAGCGTATGTCTTTTTGTCTGCGATGACGTCATCCACAGGGGTTAGACCAGGCTGATGATTAAACAGTGCAGGGTCTGCCAGGGTGATAGGGAGAGACTGAGGGAGGGTGACTAGGAGAGTCACATGTAAAGTCCCATAAATGCGGATTATAGAGAGATAGACAAAGAGAGAGTTTGGCTGTGTCTGATTCAGATGGTGACCTGTCCAACAGAGCTTTGGTGAGACTGAAAGTCTTTCAACTAAACGAGTCTTTAAACTACACTGGACAAAATATAAACGCAACATGCAACAATTTAAAAGATTTTACTGAGTTACAGTTCATATAAGGAAATCAGTCAGTTGAAATGAATTCATTAGGCCCTAATCAATGGATTTCACATGACTGGGAATACAGATATGCATCTGTTGGTTACAGATACCTTTAAAAAAAAAGTAGAGGCGTGGATAAGAAAACCAGTCAGTATGTGGAGTGACCATTTGCCTGATGCAAAGAGCTGATCATGCTGTTTATTGTGGCCTGTGAAAAGTTCTCACACTCCTCTTCAATGGCTGTGCGAAGTTGCTGGATATTGGCGGGAACTGGAACACACTATCGTACACGTCAATCAAGAGCATCTCAAACATGCTCAACGGGTGACATGTCTGGTGAGTGTGCAGGCCATGGAAGAACTGGGACATTTTCAGCATCCAAGAATAGTGTACAGATCCTTGCGACATGGAGCTGTGCATTATCATGCTGAAACATGAGGTGATGGTGGAGGATGAAAGACACAATGGGCCTCAGGATCTTGTCACGGTATCTCTGTGCATTCAAATTGCCATCGATAAAATGCATTTGTGTTCGTTGTCTGTAGCTTATGCCCGTCCAAACCATAACCCCACCGCCACCATGGGGCACTCTGTTCACAACGTTGACATCAGCAAACCGCTCGCCCACACGACGCCATACACGTGGTCTGCGGTTGTGAGGCCAGTTGGACGTGTTGCCAAATTCCCTAAAATGATGTTGGAGGCGGCTTATTGTAGAGAAATAAACATAAATTCTCTGGCAACAGCTCTGGTGGACATTCCTGCAGTCAGCATGCCAATTGCACGCTCCCTCAACTTGAGACATCTGTAGCATTGTGTTGTGTGACAAAACGGCACATTTTAGAATGGCCTTATATTGCCCCCAGCACCTGTATAATGATCATACTGTTTAATATGCTACTTGCTACACCACACCTGTCAGGTGGATGAATTATCTTGGTAAAGGAGAAAAGCTTACTAACAGGGATGTAAACAAATTTGTGCACAAAATTTGAGAGAAATAAGCTTTTTGTGCATATGGAACATTTCTGTGATCTTTTATTTCATGAAACATGGGGCCAACACTTTACATGTTGCGTTTATATTTTGTTCAGTATAAAGGAGTTTAAATATAAATACTGATATTTTGATAAATTGGTATGTGTTCATATGTGGAGCCAGACAGAATCTGCAGGGTGTTTTCCAACCAACACATTATCAACGTTGTCACACTATAACAAATCAGTGTATCTGTGACTATTAATCTAGCAGTATTATTTGTTTTAAATTTAATTCATCCCACAKGTATCTTTCATTTGAATTAGAAAGTTGCAGGTTCCGTCTAGAATGAGACATCTAATTTAAATACAAATCACACCRGAGCCAACGGCGTCAAAATCTTCGTGTGAGAGGAGAGCATCAATACACTTACACTGCGTAGCGTATGCCAATTGAATTGTCACAATAATCCATAACAAAAAGTAGTATTTGTTACGTTCGCTATGTAGCCCTTGTGAATTATTGTTGTGTTCCTTATGACTCACCTTATATGTCCTACGGGAGCCACCGTACCTGCCYGCTCTAAACAGTTGTTATGTTCGGTCGAGAATGTGAGTTAGCTAATACTCCCGAGGAGTTTATAAAGAATTTAGCTAGTCTTGTTCTTTCTACATTACAGTATTCTCTCTTAGCCTGCCTAGGCTTTATGCCTGTGATCAAAATCAACACAGGTAGGTATTAGAGGTCGACCGATTAATTGGAATGGCCGATTAATTAGGGCCGATTTCAAGTTTTCATAACAATCGGAAATCGGTATTTTTGGACATCGTATTTGGCCGATTGTACACCTTTATTTATCCTTTATTTAACTAGGCAAGTCAGTTAAGAACACATTCTTATTTTCAATGACGGCCTAGGAACAGTGGGTTAACTGCCTTGTTCAGGGGCAGAATGACAGATTTTTACCTTGTCAGCTCAGGGATTCAATCTTGCAACCTTACAGTTAACAAGTCCAACGCTCTAACCACGTGATTACATTGCACTCCACGAGGAGACTGCCTGTTACACGAATGTAGTAAGAAGCCAAGGTAAGTTGCTAGCTAGCATTAAACGTATCTTATAAAAAACAAATCAATCAATCATAATCACTAGTTAACTACACATGGTTGATGATATTACTAGTTTATCTAGCGTGTCCTGCGTTGCATATAATCGAAAAAGGACTGTCGTTGCTCCAATGTGTACCTAACCATAAACATCAATGCCTTTCTTAAAATCAATACACAAGTATATATTTTTAAACCTGCATATTTAGTTGATATTGCCTGCTAACATGACACGCTGCGAACTGTGAAGACTATTTCTTCCTGTCTCTTATACACATCTAGATGTGTATAAGAGACCTCTCTTAGCCTGCCTAGGCTTTATGCCTGTGATCAAAATCAACACAGGTAGGTATTAGAGGTCGGCCGATTAATTAGGGCCGATTTCAAGTTTTCATAACAATCGGAAATCGGTATTTTTGGACATCGTATTTGGCCGATTGTACACCTTTATTTATCCTTTATTTAACTAGGCAAGTCAGTTAAGAACACATTCTTATTTTCAATGACGGCCTAGGAACAGTGGGTTAACTGCCTTGTTCAGGGGCAGAATGACAGATTTTTACCTTGTCAGCTCAGGGATTCAATCTTGCAACCTTACAGTTAACAAGTCCAACGCTCTAACCACCTGCCTCTCATTGCACTCCACGAGGAGCCTGCCTGTTACACGAATGCAGTAAGAAGCCAAGGTAAGTTGCTATCTAGCATTAAACTTATCTTATAAAAAACAATCAATCAATCATAATCACTAGTTAAAAATACATAGCCTGTCTCTTATACACATCTAGATGTGTATAAGAGACAGGCTCCAATGTGTACCTAACCATAAACGTCAATGCCTTTCTTAAAATCAATACACAGGTATATATTTTTTAAACCTGCATATTTAGTTGATATTGCCTGCTAACATGACACGCTGCGAACTGTGAAGACTATTTCTTCCTAACAAAGACAGCCAACTTCGCCAAACGGGGGATGATTTAACAAAAGCGCATTTGCGAAAAAAGCACAATCGTTGCACGACTGTACCTAACCATAAACATCAATGCATTTCTTAAAATCAATACACAGAAGTATACATCTTTAAACCTGCATATTTAGCTAAAAGAAATCCAGGTTAGCAGCTGTCTCTTATACACATCTAGATGTGTATAAGAGACAGGTCCTATAATTCCTATAACTACAACCTAAAACTTCTTACCTGGGAATATTGAAGACTCATGTTAAAAGGAACCACCAGCTTTCATATGTTCTCATGTTCTGAGCAAGGAACTTAAACGTTTTTTTACATGGCACATATTGCACTTTTACTTTCTTCTCCAACACTTTGTTTTTGCATTATTTAAACCAAATTGAACATGTTTCATTATTTATTTGAGGCTAAATTGATTTTATTGATGTATTATATTAAGTTAAAATAAGTGTTCATTCAGTATTGTTGTAATTGTCATTATTACAAATACATTTCCACATTTTTATTTTATAAATCGGCATCGCTTTTATTGGTCCTCCAATAATCGTTATCAGCGTTGAAAAATCATAATCGGTCGACCTCTAGTAGGTATAACGTTATTGTTTTCAAATATGTATTTTTGGCGCTGGCAGTATTGTTGTTATTGTAACGATTATCAACACTTAAATATACATGTCACAAATCCAGACGTAACGATGCACAAACAAGTCTATTCTCTGGCAATTTATCGGCTCATTTTACTAGCAATACTTCGTGTAGACGTGAGAAAATTTGATTTGCTTTCTAATTTAACGCGCGGTCCGTCTGTTTTCTCACTCACTACCTTGCATTCTAMTTCCAGTGTGTGCACGCTCGTTCACAMGCACATAAAACGCTTTTCATTTGATTTGGGCTTTAGTGATAACGGGCAATTCAATTCATGGTGCATTCACCRACTGGTAAAAAATAATAGTGGTGTAGGAGAGTTCACTTGCAATACAGGCTACATGCAACATCATACTGTAGCAATAATACCGAAGTCAATTGTTGAACATCTTTTATTAATGGAGTGATAAAGTAAAAATAGATTAAGAGCAGTGTAACATACCTTCAGATAATTGCATGGGATTGTCCCCTCCTTTCTGCTTGTCCTCATCTGAGGACATAGTGCTGTCAGAAGAGTAGCACCTCCTCTTCATAGTGATGGGAACATTACAGCCCTCTAGATATCTGTCCAGAGAGGGAGAGAGGTGCACACAGAAAGACTGATTTACTTTATATCTTAATCAAAAACAATAGCCCATGTAATTGGGTAGCAGTAAGTACATACGGAATAAGTAACAGTCTCATTTCCATCTATCTACCCAGAAACAATGCCTATAAGTATTATGCCCCATAACAGGACAACTAGATTAATAGACAAAAGACCAAAGACTTTAGATAGGATAGATGACCAGAGAGATGTACAGATAAGTGATTAGCAAGATGAATAAGTGACTAGTTAGTAGTTGTTCTGACCTGATGACGCTGTMCAGACMGCTGATCTGTTGGTAKGAGTAGACCGTTTGGTCGTTGAAGGCCAGCTGCTCCTCCTGTACTGCAGTCCTGCTGCTGCTGTCCTCCAGGCTCAGCCCACTGACCCCAGCACTGACCCCAGCACTGACCCCACTGTCCCTCCAACTCAGAGGGGCCACAGGGGCTGCAGATTCCTTGGAACGCACCACAGCTGGACTCTTCTGGAGGAACTCTGCTGGGGAAAAGGGAGTGTGTCAAGACTGGGATGGGCATGGATTTGTACGTTCTGTATACGCCAAACTACACCCATGGATATGTGTGTTTTCTACATCTCTTCCAACACACATAAGTGCATTCGTATCTGTACATCCACACACATGTACACTCCCCAGTTCACATTATCCAATGCACACATGAGCATATCTCTATGCTTCCTGCAGATTGTAAATATTTCTGTGCTGGTTTGCTTGTTTGACTTACTGCCAGGGCTCTTCTTGGTCTCAGGCCTGGCTGAGGAGGAGGCTTGGTAGATCTGCTGTTCCTGACTCTTCTGGAGGTGGATACCTTTACAGATTTCCTGGAATGACCTCTGCTGGGGAGGAGAGAAGAGACATTCACTATCATGGAGAGAGAGAGGTAAAAGARAGTGAGAGTGAGTGATAGACAGGGAAAAGAGAGTGACAGAGAGGGTACTTACAGGTTTGGCCCAGCTGCTCTCCCCCTCGATGCGTGTCCTGCTTRGGCTGCCCTCGCTGGTCATCACCTGAGATGCTGCAAGGTGGTCGTTGCTTCCCACGCTACCGTAGCCACTGGAGCTAGTGTTGTGCACTGGCTGTAGTAGCAATCTGTGGATCTGCKCAGTGATCTCCTGGACTTCAGAGTCCATAGTCTCCATGAGGGCAGGGAGCGGGGCCACAAACACATCCTCATTCACCGGGCCTCTAGAAGTGGGAACAACCACATTATCCTTATTCAGTCACAGGCTTTTTAAATTAAAGATTTTTTCTGGATATTTCAAAAAATTGTGCCAAGATAACACAAAAGAGCGCTGGGCAGAGTGTAGTGTCAAGATCGAAAACATTGTGCTGGGCAGACACTCACATGCGGACTTTGTGCCTCCCGATAACGAAGGAGACCTTGCGGCTCCAGGGGTTGACGAAGCTGGACCAGCTGGTGTCGACAATGACGTACTCTCCGTTCCGCGTGCAGAACCTRATGGAGGAGTGGTCGAACGGCTGGCCAGCGTACTGAAGGACTATGGGTAGGAGAGAGAACATAGATGTCAGTAAAAGACGGAGTAAAGCTAAAACGGCATATATTCTATTATTAAAGGGCCATACAGTGTGTTGTATGCAGTCCAGTGATGGTACTATTCTAAGTTGATTAAGTAGTATGTTTAGAAACTGTGTTCTAGTTTCTCTTACTCTTCTTGTGAATGGCCAACATGACAGGCCTGTCATCGGGATGCATGAGAAGAAGGACTGGGGTGCCAATCAGATCCTGGGGGAAGTACCCAAGAAGTGGAACAGCTCTGAAAGGCAAAAAACAATAACTTTGTGAGTGAGCCTATAGGTGTCATAAAAGCACWGTACTCTTCTGTCGGATAAAAAAATATAAAAAAGTGTTGTGAAAAAAAAGTGCAAATGTGTCTCGCCTCTCATCCACATCCTGGAACACACAGCTAGGAGTGTGTGTGGTGGTGAAGATGCGCTTGTCACTAGGGATTCTGGGAGCTGTAGGCAAAATGAAAACACTTAACACTACTGTTCCCACACACTATATTTCACATACCGTCCACTATTGTACACTACTGAGGATGCGGTTTCAAAAGTATTCAAACAGTCACAACTCCGGCATTGTGAMGGCATTATCATTGGTCCTYACCCTCGTATCCGGAGTGCACCTTCTCAGCCAGTAGGAGGCAGCAGAACTGGTCCTCAGAATGGACCTTATCCTGCACCTTCATCAGGTAGGGTTTCATACGGAATGGGTAGTACTGCAGGTCCCCMTCACACTTCTTACCCCCACTACAGAACACAGGAGAGAGAGGACAAAGTCAGCAAGKCACTAAAGCAGCAACAAAACCATGAAAATATAATGTCCTTGTGATTGTCAGCTGACTCACTTCATTAGCATCTATTTCACAGATCGAGTTGCTGCTTGGGTGTTTTTCTGCCTCTTGGGGGCAGAGTTGAGCCCTAGATCTACTTTAACGGCAACTGTGAATAGTGTGTGTGTGTGTGTGTGTGTCAGAGAAAAGAGCGAGAGCTTCCTGTTTATGAAACCAGCCGAGAATCAAACTAATTTAAACTGGAAAGAGGGAATGAATAGAAACATGGAGAGCAGCTGACTCACGGACGCAGCCACACACACACACACACACCTGATCCGACAGAAGAACGATTTTTCCTGCATGCAGTTCGACCGGGATGACTCTGAAAGGAGAGGGGGGAATGACATTTTTTAAACATTTAAAAAATTCAGAATAAGTCTACTTTATTGGCTCAATGCCGACCCTCTTCATTCAACTGAGATACTATTTCACGAGTCACATCTGCTTTCAACTACATCAACAACACACCTATTCAGAGAAATTAACAAGATGAATACAAACAAAGATACGCTCAATTTACAGTAGGAGAGAAGATGGGTGTATTTTTTGGTGCCCTTGCTTCAATGCGTACACTATGTATGTTTTCCAAGCTCTGGTTAACCCCCTGTATTAACTGGTTTTGTAGGAATCTGTAATTGATTTGATTAGGGTGGGGACGACTAGACTCAAATCCAGGTACATTCATGTTTTCCTAGCAACGGCTTTGCTTGTGCTGTTTGAAATGGATGACTTTTCTGATCATTATAACTACATGGGATTTGACTGAAGAGTGTCTGGAGAAGCGCTAKACATTTAAAATGGGATAGGCGGACCACTCTTATAGCCAGGTTTAATGTGTAAACAAGCATGTTCCCTTTTTCCATCCTACCCTATGCCTTTTGTACATGTGTGATGTAGCTCTCCTGTCTAAAACAGTTCATAGACRGTCTATAAGAGGCTATAAGTGAGGCTATAAGTTAAGGGGTTTTCGCTACCTGCTCCAGAAGGGCAGGTGGTATGGCATGTTTAGAAGTGTTTAGATTGTAGCTGGTTATAAGCGCTCGTAGAGGGGTCATTACCTGCTCCGGTGCACATGCTCCAGGAGGGCAGGCGGTAGCGCGTGGTGAAGCTGTAGAAAACACTAACGTCCTGGGGAATCAAGAACTCCACAAACTTGGCATCCTTGAAGATGCCCCGTTTACAGTTGAGGATGGAGGCGGCCTGGTCTGAGATGTAGACGATATTTCCCGTGATCAGAGATACAGCTACAGCAAAGATGTCCTGGAGGGACACAGAGGCACATGTGAGAATCTGGCATATACAGTACACGGACAGCTGCAAACGTGGATTACTCATACGTTATTACATCACTGGGATATCTGATCTGTTGTTGGTCAGACACCATGTCAAATTGGGACGGATGGCATGGATGTGGTAGGCATTAAGTCGTGGCTGTTATAGTGTTAACTAAGCATTACTGTTGGGTACCATTTATTTTTGAGGATGTATTCAAGGAAATGTTTTTTTTGTGTGTATTCAGAAGTAATACTGTACTACTAAGGAATTTACATTGTTTTTGAGGGTGTACTCTGAGGTGATGCTGTCTATCTCCTCGATGGTGTAAGAGGACACGTCCAGGCCTGATGGCTGACTGTCATTGGTCATCAGCAGCTGGTAGTACTCCTCATTGGCTGAAACACAACAACAAACACACATTGGTTTCCTTGTTGGACTTTTAAGACACATTCCTAATACAATCAACTATAATGTAATGATGCTAAATTCCTAATCTTCTCATATGTTCAGGACTACCACCCAGAAGGATGTGCAGTTTGGTTGTCTCTTACCTTCCACCTGTTTGACGCAGCGCAGTGCGTATTTCAGGGTGTTTAGGGAGCTGGACTTGTTGCCTTTGTTCCTCTTGTCAGCAGGCAGGAGATGTCTGAGCTGCTTGGCGGTCCTGAGCTGCTTGGCGGTCCTGAGCAGCTCCTTCTGGGTCTTGGCCTTAGCGGACTCCTCACTACTGCAGCCGCTGGTGGAGGGGTTGTCCTGCACAGAACTCAGCAGGCTGAAGGCATTGGAACTACTGGGAGGAGAGGGGCTGTGGGAGTTAGAGCGACAAGCAAGAGAGAGATTATTAATAACATGCAATAACACATTTAGAGAATTGTTTCACACCACTAGAATTACAKTGTTACAAGCCGAAGCTACACTGTAACAAGTCTTATACCGAGCTGCTAGCGGTATACTTTTGAAAAACAATAAAAGGGACTGAAGGTAGGCTTGTTATTGTTGATGTTTCAGCTACAATGTCTTTTTCTAGAAAGGTAGCCTTGACTGAGGTTAACAAAAAAAGGTCTACTTTCAATCATATTGTTTTTGTTTTCGAACGACACTGCAGCCMTTCATTAAAATGCTATTCCTCTTGAACAACAGGTGAATTGCGTTCATTGCAGGCTAAAAGTTTCTTTCACAATATCCGATTGAAATACATCCATTGAACACTGGAATGAAATTTCAAAACAAAGTCCTTGAGTTTTGCATGAAAAKAATGGGTTAATTTATTTGCACAGCTGCGACAATGGCTTGGAGTTCTCTACTCTTTTTGGGTTCAGGAGAGTGCAATGCTACAATGGTACATGGACACCAGAGCACTTTCGTAGGAATCTGTAATTGATTTGATTAGGGTGGGGACGACTAGACTCAAATCCAGGTACATTCATGTTTTCCTAGCAACGGCTT
>NC_036871.1:14446127-14470574 GCF_002910315.2 Salvelinus sp. IW2-2015 | reverse complement strand
GCCTTTTGTGCACTTTTATAGAGATCGTTAATGATTGTAAGAATAGGCCTCCTCACTGTTAAAGTGGAGCCCACAGGAACATACTGTATTRTCACAGAGGTGGGAGGCGGACGGGAAGGAGGAAGCGGGGGACAACTTCACCATATATGGCAGATAAGAACTGAGACGTCTCAGCAAAGAATGACCTTGATAACTGTTTGCTTTCATCGCCAATTTTACACAATCAAGATGTGCTCCAGTGTCTTCCTCTGCAAAGAGTGTTCAAGGTGATTTCAGCCCAGTTGCTGAGGAACAAGGAGAGAAAGGGGGGGGNCAGAGTGTCATCAGGATGAAGTGCTGCCATTCAGGGTCCTAATTGGAGCCACTCCATTGGCAGCTTCTTTAGTTTCTTACTGGGGTCCATCATTACTTTCTATGGGCTTTTCACTGCTCTCTGTGAGGGCCTCACTTCACTATGCGGGCGATCATTGTTGACTGTCTGTGSAGCAGGCTAGGGTTAGGGTTAGGGTTAGCCCTAAAGACACCACAGGAAAAGAGGTGAGAGGTGGGTGAGAGACAGGGCGCCGCTGTGCATCACATACATTGTCTAGGGCATGTCAACTCTCTGAGGCCGGGACAAGTGGAGGTTTAGAGTAGGGATGTGTGCCAGCATGTGTCAACAGAGAGGAAGAAAGAGGGATGGGTCTCTAGAGATTCAGAATGTGCTGCTAGTGACTGAGTCATATTGATGCCAACTTACCATACGTCCTAAGGAGAGAACGGGGACACACAACAACCGAGGACACATGGTTTTGGACACGCATCCCCATGTAGCCTTGGACTTCAAAATATGTGGGAAATGTGATAGCATACGTTGTCGGATCAACTAACACGGTCGACTATATTCTACTGGGCTGCCATCGATTTAGGAAATAGGACCTACGACTGGACTGGAAAAATTTWGTAATGGTAAAATGTAGGAATGGTAAAACGTTAGAATGGTAAAAAGGTACCCATAAAGAAATGTGATCTACTCTAACCCCACCCACAAACCACTTAAACCCCCCACTGACCTCTTGTTACTCCCAGACGACTCCAGGAGGGCGGAGTCCTTGCTGTTGCCGTTGGAGCTACCTGTCGACTCGTTGCCATGACTCTCGTTGCCGTGGCTCTCGTTTCCATGGCTTCCGTGGCTCTCGTTGCCGTGTCACTCGGTCTCGCTCCCGCTGGATCCACTGCTCTTCATCTCCACGTCATTGTGGCGGGAACGTGAGCGGACGTTCTTACGCCCGATGCTGTCACTGCCCTCTGAGGCAAGACCCAGGTCTGGACCACCCTGGCCGTAGCTGCTCATACGATGGAGCTGGGCCATGGAGCTGCACGAGAAGGCCCCCCTGGGCATGGAGCTGCACCCCGGGTCTGAAACCTGACATTAGGGAGGTGTGGTGTGTTGAGKGTTTGAAACCAGAGATACGCTGGGTAGAGAATGGAAAAAGCCAAACTCAATCACACCATCATCTGCAAGACGCTGAAGAGAATGGATGGATTAGAGGCCAAGAGTTTTTTGTAAATGAAGAGGAAAAAGAGGGTCAGTTACACAACAATAAAACCCTTTAGGAAAACCTTGTAAAATTAAATAAATCCCAGGAACAAAAATATTACTAGATACAGTAGAATTCCCTTTGAAGCTATCAGACAAAAAACACAGACCAGACCCCCCAAAAGGTGACACTTGCCCCTGTCTGCTTCCCTTCACACAAAAGGTCTAGATAGACATCAAAGCTGTAGTCCATGACCTCTGAAATCCACCCAGGTGAGGACCAGGCCAGCGGAWGGTCCATCAAAGGGAATCCACCCGACAGTGCTCCCTACTGGGATCGCCTCCTGCCCTTTCTCCCTCTGGGGGGCTAAGTCCCTTCAATGGTTGAAGCTTTAACTTGTCTAGACAGTGCTAGAGTCGGCCAGCTCAGTGTACAGTGCATTCGGAAAGTATTCAGCCCTTGATTTTTTCCACATTTTGTTACGTTATAGCCTTATTCTAAAATGGATCAATATTTCCCCCCCCCTCAATCTACACACAATACCCACATGAAACAGCGAAAACAGGTTTTTGAATTGTTGGCAAATTTATTTAAAATAAAAAAAAAGTTACTTATTTACATAAGTATTCAGACTCTTGCTTAAAATGAGCTCAGGTGCATCCTGTTTACATGGATCATTCTTGAAGATATTTCTACAACTTGATTGGAGTCCACCTGTGGTAATTCTGTTGATTGGACTTCATTTTTTTTTTTTTACTAGGCAGTCAGTTAAGAACAAATTCTTATTTTCAATGACGACCTAGGAACAGTGGGTTAATTGCTTGTTCATGGGCAGAATGACAGATTTGTACTTTGTCAGCTCGGGGACTTGATCTTGCAACTTTTGGTTATAGTCCAATGCTCTAACCACGAGGCTACGCTGCTGCCCAGACATGATTTGGAAGGCACACACCTGTCTATGTAAGGTCTCACAGTTGACAGTGCATGTCAAAGCAAAAACCAAGCCATGAGGTAAAGGAATTGTCCCATTGAGCTCCAGGACAGGATTGTGTCGAGGTACAGATCTGGGGAAGGGTACCAAAAAATGTTGCAGCGTTGAAGGTTACCAAGAACACAGTAGCCTCCATCATCCTTAAATGGAAGAAGTTTGGAACCACAAGATCTTTCTAGAAATGGCTGCCCGGACAAACTGAGCAATCGGGGGAGAAGGGGCAGGGAGGTGACAAAGAACCACTGGTCACTCGTCAGTGCTTCAGATTTCATCTGTGGAGATGGGAGAACTTCCAGAAGGACAACCAGCTCTTTAGTACTCCACTAATCAGGCCTTTATGGTAGAGTGGCCAGATGGAAGCACTCTCAGTAAAGGCACAAGATTCTCAGACCATGAGAACTAGATTCTTTGGTTTGATGAAACAGATTCTTTGGCCTCTTTGGCCTGAATGTCAAGCATTACGTCTGGAGAAAACCTGGCACCATCCTACGGTGAAGCATGTGGTGGCAGCATCATGCTGTGCTGTGGGGATGTTTTTAGTGGCAGGGACTGGGAGACTAGTCAGGATCGAGGCAAAGATGAACGGAGCAAAGTACAGAGAGATCCTTGATGAAAACCTACTCCAGAGCGCACTCAGGACCTCAGACTGGGCGAAGGTTCATTTCCAACAGGACAACGACCCTAAGCACACAGCAAGACACGCAAGGAGTGCTTCGGGATAAGTCTCTGAATGTCCTTGAGTGGCCAGCCAGAGTCCGGACCTGAACACGATTATAAATCTCTGGAGAGACGGAGAGACTTGAAAATAGCTGTGCAGCGACACTCCCATCCACCTGACAGAGCTTGAGAGGATTGCCAGAGAAAGAATTGGACAAACTCCTCAAATAAGCCCAAACATCCCAACTTGAGCTGTAAATTGCTGCCAAAGGTGCTTTAACAAAGTGCTGAGTAAAGGGTCTGAATACTTATATAAATGCAATATTTCATTTTTATACATCTAAATCAGCAAACTATTAGAAAGAACCGTCATGGACTGGATGTTGAGAGTGACTGTCCTGTATAACCTGAGCAACTACAAAAATCAGGGCCCTACTATTTAGTATGTTCCTTGTGTATTCAGTTTCTCTTGTATACTTCTTATTTTGTATCAATTGCATTTCTTTCCCCGTTAAGGAACCTGTTAGAGACATCAAGGGCACCATGCAGTAAACCTAAAAGAGCTAACTGGCCTATCATCTCATCTTGTTACACCACCTGACCTGGTCCTTGGCTGTTGGCATGGCCCGTGATTGAAAAGTACCTATTCGCTGCACTAAAGCACATATCTTCCCGCACCACACTTCCCTAGCTGTAATTGACCTGGCAAAGAGCCAAAATAACCTAGTGACCCAGAGAGAGACTGGCATGAATTCACTATGGACCATCTGTCTGTTATTGCAGAGACAGGCTMAAACAGGTAGTAGGCGAAGCGGCTGCTCCTGCTCTGTGGAGAAATGGGCACGTTGCCAGCCAGGAGTCTGAGATGTCAAGTAATTTAATGACTGACTTTAACCGGCTATTAGTTATGTAACAAAAAGCATTACACAGCAGCTAGTCAGGACTCATTATCTGACTTGTAAGTTTGTCATAGGGCTAATTTGAATACTCAAATACACCTCAGCATAACTTTGTGGTATTGGATCATAAATCAATGAAACATACTGGATTCAATTCCTCTGTGCTGGGAACAGGACAAGTGCTGTCGTCATCATAAGACAATTGTTATAGAACAAGGTTGTATGTTTACTGAGCTACCCAACACTCAGACCCATTTTCTTCACAATATCTATTACTGTGTCATCTCACAGCCTTTAGCATCTTTCTTAGCTATTTCCCTTCTCTAAAAAACCTCAACACTGTCCTGTGCCTTGGGTGTGGGACATTGTGTCGAGTGACAACATTATCAAGTGGAACTATGGGTTTCYGGTGTTCTCCTCAATGACATCCTAGTGATAACGGTCCTTCCCTCAGGCCCTCTTTGCAAGGCTAACAGTGACATGGGATTCTGCTATCTACACTGAACAAAAGTATAAAACAATGTTGTTCGCAGGTGGCCATCGAAGGTGAGCATTTGCCCACTGAAGTCGGTTATGTCGCCGAAATGCAGTCAGGTCAAGATCCTGGTGAAGACGACGAGCACACAGATGAGCTTCCCTGAGACGGTTTCTATCAGTTTGTGCAGAAATTCTTCGGTTGTGCAAACCCACAGTTTGTTTCATCAGCTGTCCGGGTGGCTGTTCTCAGACGATCCCGCAGGATGTGGAGGTCCTGGGCTGGCGTGGTTACACTTGGTCTGTGGTTGGACGTACTGCCAAATTCTCTAAAACAACTTTGGAGGCGGCTTATGGTAGAGAAATGAACATTAAATGCTCTGGCAACAGCTCTGGTGGACATTCCTGCAGTCAGCATGCTAAATGCACACTCCCTAAAAAATTGAGACATCTGTGGCATGGTGTTATATGACAAAACTGCACATTTTAAAGTGGCCTTTTACTCTCCCCAGCACAAGGTGCATCTGTGTAATGATCATAATGTTTAATCAGCGTCTTGATATGACACACCTGTCAGGTGGATGGATTATCTTGGCAAATGATAAATGCTCACTAACAGGGATGTAAACAATTGTGTGCACAAAATATGAGAGAAATAAGCTTTTTGTGCGTGTGGAAAATCTCTGGGATCTTTTATTTCAYCTCATGAAACATGGGACCAACATTTTACATGTTGTGTTAATATTTTTGTTCAGTATATTTAAGCAGCAGTGTTATAATGCTACGCTAGTAGTACCTGCTAAATGTACATAAGTAGTTACAAAATCTTAGGATCTGCTTATGGTTAAATGGTTAAAGGGAAACTCAGCATGGGGAAGACTAGGACAGACTGACTGGAGGGAGAGTAATTATACACTGAGTCGGTGTAATATTACACTGTATTGTAACACTGGACATCATAAAAAGATATACTGGAGTCGTGTCTATGGTGTTACCGGACTACACTAGTACAGAAAGGAGGGCTTGCAGTCTTGAGGGAATGGCTAGCTTGGCTACTTACGACCACTAGACAACTGCAACAACTGTAGTCTTCCAATACAGCAACCAGTAAACAAGTGGTGATGAGTGAAATAATAGAAAGTGGTTTAGAAGATCAATCACGTTTACTGGGCAGCTTGTTATTATGTCATTGTGTTTGGACTTTAGCATGTAGATGTAACATCACCTCTACCTTGGTCTTGTGATGCTGCTTCAGAAAATCTTGTATTTCAAGACAAGATCCATTTATTTTACTAGAGTAACAGTGCAATATCCCTGTTATAAGGTATTAATTAACAAATGTACTTATGCAATCATTTCCACTGGTCCACTCCCTAATTTGAATATTCATGGAAACAGAATACAACACTGGTAAGWATTATAACCATGTAGTAACAAAGAAATTATACTTATGCAATGTTAAGTGTTGTCACTGAATATTCAAGTTAGAATGCTCTTCTTGGAGAACAATCGTGTAGAATACTGAGTATTGTGAAGCAGACGTAGGCAAAACTAGCAGGAGGGACTCACCGTGCACATGTGTGACTTAAAATAGTGGCCTAATGTGGGTTTACTGCATGCCTTTCACAWAMATTTYTTWAAATGTATTTTACTAGGCAAGTCAGTTAAGAACAAATTCTTATTTTCAATGAYGGCCTAGGAACAGTGGGTTAACTGCCTTGTTCAGGGGCAGAAGAACMGATTTTTACCTTGTCAGCTCGGGGATTYGATCTTGCAACCTTTTGGTTACTAGTCCAATGCTCTAACCACTAGTCTACCTAGAGATTAGATTATGTATACATCATATTATAACTAATAGAAAATAAACAGGTGAGCTGAGGGCTACAGTGACATTTCCAAATGTACACACAGCAGCATTGAGCACTACATGACTAAATTAGATKAAGGTATTTGGAACAGTCCATATTAGGACTAGGCCAGATATACAGCAGTAGGCTAATAGCTAGGGCCAGGAGGTTTTTTTCTGACCACATGACTTGACCATGCAAGAACTACTCAGGGCCCTCGATCTTCATAGGGCCACAGAGTTTTTCCCCTGGTCATGTCCCATTGGAAAACTCCTGGCCGAAGCATGCGTTTTAAAAGATGCCGCCACAAAACTGCACAGCACAAAGTGAAAGAAGCTCTACCCAGCTCATCTCTCGCTCTGAGAACTAGCGATGGTTTTCAGGTTACATGCGGTCTATTCTAACGCAACCTGTGGTTAATGAAGAGTTAACAGGAGCAAGTGACCTGTCATTGTATATAAATGGATGATGCCTCTCTTTACAGATGCATTCTTTATCAGATTGAAGATAGGAGTGTCATGTCATGCCTGATGCAGCTTGATTATGAAATAATCTAGTTTGAGTATTTGACAGACAGAATGGCAAAAACGAAAAGAAAAGTTTATTTTCACAACAGCTCATTCAATCATTGTTTCATGCCTGCAGCTGAATAATTACATTAATTGTTATTACTATAACAATAACAGTGTATTAACAACCTGGCACAAGGGCAAGTAATGCTCCATTTTTCAACAAGTCATTGCAATACATTGAAACACAACAATGGATCTTTGAGGACTACCATAGCCCACTGCTACATAGCCTACTGCACATGACCATACAGATGGCAAAGTCTTCATGGCAATAGTAAATAAAGCAAGGCAAATCAACTTAACCTAAGCATCACTAGAGAAAGGCATAACAGCCCTGTTATAAGATGACTATTGGAGGAAACACCAGTTCCACGTGCTGGGCTTTTTTTATGTAACGAATGTGTTATAAAACAGCACCGCAAGGCACCCAGCCGCTGTCTGACTTGATACAATGAAAACAGCCGCTGTCTGACTTGATACAATGAAAACAGCCACTGTCTGACTTGATACAATGAAAACAGCCGCTTGATCAGTTCATCCTCTTTTTCTAAAAACGTTTCAATGACAGGGGAGTGCGTCTGTTGCGGTGTTTACTTTCAATGCACTAAGCAGTTTGACAGATCTCAGACACATCATTGTTTCTATGTCTATGGCACAGGCAGGAATAGGATAAGAATATAGCTTTTGTCAAAATKGACTTTTCGTAGCAGGTTATGACAACTTACGCAAGGATAATTAACGTAGCATGTTAGGAAAGGGGTTTGAGAAAATTCAACTTTTGACGTCAATTGGACAAGCTGTCWTCAATCTAGACATGGCCGCATAGGATCGTTAAACAAACACTGCTGTCATGTGGGCTGGGCTGACCRAATCTACTGACCTATTATGACCCGCACACTGACACAGTTATGCAATGCAACTTTCAGACTCCTTTTAAACCACTTCAAAGCTCTGTAAAACCCACCAAACCATGTTGTAATAAAGATGTATAAATGCTCCCACCACAGAGTTTCGAAGATTTAGGCTTTTGCTATACAGTGGAAAATCAAGATCTAGCCWAGTCACATTATAGTGAATATGATCCAACGCGTTATACAGCATCGTTCCATAACGCACCCACAAACACCATACTATGTAGGAGTCAACAAAACCATGACAAATTCACCAACCTGTCAGTTAAAGTAGATCCTCGTCTCTTTTCTTGGATTCTAAAGACTTATGTTGGTTTTCAAGCGGAATAGTTGTATCTTGCTGGAGCAGTGCAATATGCCAGCAGGCTTTTGTTTAACACACTGCATTAGTCTCCGACTAATTCGTTTTCTTATAGAGCTCTTTGCAGTAACTTCATTTTGAGCTCCGCCCTTAGCACCAGTTAGCCCCACCCTATACCATGAGTTCCTTGACTTAGATAATTGTGTTTCCATGGCAAGAATACAGAAACAGACCGAGACCCGCGACCATTGGTAAAAAACGACGGCAGTCTCTTTAAATAAGGACGTCATCGCCACAACCAGCGTAACACGGAGTGGTCGAATCACTACAAAAGACTAGAAAATGAATGGAGCGGCGTCAGTGGTTGGTTCACAGAGGCTCAAGCGTCTGGCTGTTATCTAAACGGTTATACAAGTGTGTGTATTGTCAATGTGGGTGAATTACTTAACCATATCCTTGCATGGTGATACGCATCGGTGTTTTCCAGCATTAGACGTGTGTTTTGGCAGTATGAACTATCCCGTTTGTTAGAAAATGATACATTTTCATAAACATTATTAGACAATGCTGTGTTTTAGACAATAAGTTGCAATTATGCACGACTGTTAATGCGTAATAATACGCTATTTTATCCTATTTCWGCATAGGGTAAAAAACAAGATACAAACATTATACGAAAGCATGTTGGAATTTCAAATACATCTCCTTCATGTCTTTTTTAGGCTGTTGATGTAAGGTTCTGTATTTATTTTCTTAGTCAACCTTGTGTTCTGTTTCGCTGTGTTCTTGAATGTAGCCCTGCCTTTAATCTTTGTTCATTGATTTCACCTGTGTTAGTTACTCACCTGGTCTCATCAGCTCCTTATTTAGTTCAGTTCATTCTGTTTGTTCCTTTGTGAGGTATTGTTAGTTTTGACTCTACTAAGCCTTTTCCTAGCTCGTTTGTGAGAACCAGTTATAGCCTTCAGTCCTAGTTTTGATTCACCTGCCTGTTTGCCAACCTGTGTATGACCATTGCCTGCCTGTGACCACGAATCCTGCCTTCTACGAAGGCRAAACAAACACCTGCCGCGCTCTGCGCGTGAATCTACACCTTTCTCTCCCTGAGTATGCATTACACTTGAAACAGTGAACATTTATCCAGACACAGAGCAAGCAAAATGTTCCTAGAAAGTTGTTGGTCYGTTTATCATGCGATGATGAAAATTGTCTCTGGAATATGAGCCTACTACTGTTGYATAAACTGGAGACAATCCTGCTCTTTGTCAGTAAGAAGTACCGTGTTCGCCATTATAAATTAATATTTTCCTGTGGGCATTTGYCAGCACAAGCTTATGGGAAAACATAGTAGACTTGGCATTGATTAAGGAGCAGGTGTTGTGTACATAATGCAGTGTGACTCAATCTCATCCTTATGTAAAAGCCTGCCATCCAGGGAGGCTAGTTGCTGTTTCTGCAGTGCAACCCTGAGCCAGCAGATGCCAGGATAAGAGGAGGGAGGCATGGATCACAATGAGCTGTTTACACACTGTGGTTCTACAAGTCTAGCCATCAGGATAGCATGACCATTTCTATTGCATAATTTGTTTAGCAATGTGAAGATAAGAAGCTCAAGGAATATGGCATATGGCGTATTCTATGGAATATAGATCACGAAAGACGTCACATTTCATGCATTCATTCCTCCCTCTACTACGGTAGGTCAATAACTCAATCTCCCTGCACTGACATGATGCAAGAAAGAAAGGGGAGAGAGTCAGCCGGCACTTGGCAGCTCCTGTCATGCGCCTGGTTWCTCAGTCATCAGTTTGACCCAGAGGAAAGTCGAGGTAAACTAAAYGATTGCAATGAAAATATTYCACAATGYTCACGTGAATTGGAAAAATACTTGSTATTAGAACATGTATTAAGTGCATTTCCCTCTCTCATCTCCCCTCAACACTTATTATCCTCTATCTACCCTTCCTCCCACTCATCGGGGCTCAAATTAAAACGTCCCTCAGCATCTCGTCTGTCTCCATACTTCTCAACAATATTCTAGCAGGTCACTTGGATGTTATTGACACTACAGATTGACCAGYGTTAAAACATGCAGAGCCACAATCACAGGTTGTCTCTCAATCTGCTTTAGACGAGACATGGGAATCAGAAATCATCAAGCTCTTTAAAGGTCCAATGCAGCTGTTTTTATTTCAATATCAAATCATTTCGGGGCAACCATTAAGCACCTTACCTTACTTGTTTTCAATAAAAAAAAGTAAAAGAAAAAAAATGCTTCTTGGCAAAGAGCAATTTCTCAAACAAGAATGTTTCTAGGACTGTCTGGGAGTGGTCTGAGTGGGGAGGGGAAAACTGAAAACTAGCTGTTATTGGCACAGTTTTGGAACTCTTCTTATTGGTCTATTAACTAATGTACCGCCTGGGGATGTCACAAGGCTGGCCAAAACTCCATCCCACCAACACAGGCTGAATTTTCTGGCCATTTTTTCAAACAGCTCTTACACTAAAAGGACATTATCATGATTTTATCAATTTCACAGTATTATTCCAACCTCAGTGTGGAAATATATACAAAACACAGAAATGTTTTGTTTTTGATTGCACTGAGTGAGAGCAGCGCAACATGCATAAAAGTCTCAAGTCAAGTTTGTCATATACACAATATAAATCAAAACAAAATGTTATTGGTCACATACACATGGTTAGCAGATGTTAATGCGAGTGTAGCGAAATGCTTGTGCTTCTAGTTCCGACAGTGCAGTAATATCTAACACGTAATCTAACAATTTCCAAACAACTACCTAATACACACAAATCTAAAGGTGTGAATGAGATGTATATAAATATATGGATGAGCGATGGCCGAGCGGCATAGGCAAGGTGCAATAGATGGTATAAAATACAGTATATACATATGATATGAGTAGTGTAAGATATGTAAACATTATTAAAGTGGCATTATTTAAAGTGGCATTGTTTAAAGTGACTAGTGATCCATTATTAAAGTGTCCAGGGATTGGGTCTCAATGTAGGCAACAGCCTCTCTGAGTTAGTGATTGCTGTTTAGCAGTCTGATGGCCTTGAAAGAAGCYGTTTTTCAGTCTCTCGGTCCCTGCTTTGATGGACCTGTACTGACTTCGCCTTCTGGATGGTAGCGGGGTGAACAGGTAGTGGCTCGGGTGGTTGTCCTTGATGATCTTTTTGGCCTTCCTGTGACATCAGGTGCTGTATGTGTCATGGAGGGCAGGTAGTTTGCCCGCAGTGATTCTTTGTGCAGACCGCACCACCCTCTGGAGAGCCTTGCGGTTGAGGGCGGTGCAGTTGCCGTACCAGGCAGTGATACAGCCCGACAGGATGCTCTCGATTGTGCATCTGTAAAAGTTTGTCAGGGTTTTGGGAGACAAGCCAAATTTCTTCAGCCTCCTGAGGTTGAAGAGGCGCTGTTGCGCCTTCTTCACCAYGCTGTCTGTGTGGGTGGACCATTTCAGTTTGTCTACGCCGAGGAACTTAAARCTTTCCACTTTCTCCACTGCTGTCCCCTTCRATGTGGATAGAGGGGTGCTCCCGGTGCATCCTTTATTTAAAGAGGGAGATCAAGCTGATCCTAAATGTTATAGGCCTATTTCTATTTTGCCCTGTTTATCAAAAGTGTTGGAAGAACTTGTCAATAATCAACTGCCTGGATTTCTTGATGTCTATAGTATTCTCTCTTGTATGCAATCTGGTTTCCGCTCAGGTTATGGATGTGTCAACCTTAAAGGTCCTCAATGATGTCACCATTACCCTTGAATCTAAGCAATGTTGTGCTGCTATTTTTATTGACTTGGCCAAAGCTTTTGATACGGTAGACCATTCCATTCTTGTGGGCCGGCTCAGGAGTATTGGTGTCWCTGAGGGGTCTTTGGCCTGGTTTGCTAACTACCTCTCTCAAAGAGTGCAGTACTTGTAACAGAATGTGTCAGAACATCTGCTGTCTCAGCCACTGCCTGTCACCAAGGGAGTGCCACAAGCCTCGATCCTAAGCCCCACACTCTTCTCAATTTACATCAACAACATAGCTCAGGCAGTAGGAAGCTYTCTCATTCATTCATATGCAGWTGATWCAGTCTTATACTCAGCTGGCACCTCCCCAGATTTTGTGTTAAACGCTCTACAACAAAGCTTTCTTGGTGTCCAACAAACTTTCTCTGCCCTTAACCGTGTTCTGAACACCTCCAAAGCAAAGGTCATGTGGTTTTGTAGGAAGAATGCCCCTCTCCCCACAGGTGTGATTACTACCTCTGAGGGTTTAGAGCTTGAGGTAGTCACCTCATACAAGTACTTGGGTGTATGGCTAGGCGGTACACTGTCCTTCTCTCAGCACATATCAAAGCTGCAGGCTGAAGATAAATCTAGACTTGGTTTCCTCTGTCGTAACCACTCCTCTTTCACCCCAGCTGCCAAACTAACCCTGATTAGGATGACCATCCTACCCATGCTAGATTACGGAGACATAATTCCTAGATCAGCAGGTAAGGGTGCTCTCGAGCGGCTAGATGTTCTTTACCATTCAGCCATCAGATTTGCCACCAATGCTCCTTATAGGACACATCACTGCGCTCTATACTCCTCTGTAAACTGATCATCTCTGTATACCCGTCGCAAGACCCACTGGTTGATGCTTTTTTATAAAACCCTCTTAGGCCTCACTCCCCCCTATCTGAGATATCTACTGCAGCCCTCATCCTCCACATACAACACCCGTTCTGCCAGTCACATTCTGTTAAAGGTCCCCAAAGCACACACATCCCTGGGTCGCTCCTCTTTTCAGTTCGCTGCAGCTAGCGACTGGAACGAGCTGCAACAAACACTCAAACTGGACAGTTCATCTCATTCCCTTCATTCAAAGACTCAATCATGGACAGTCTTACTGACAGTTGTGGCTGTTTTGTGTGATGTATTGTTGTCTCTACCTTCTTGCCCTTTGTGCTGTTGTCTGTGCCCAATAATGTTTGTACCATGTTTTGTGCTGCTGCCATGTTGTGTTTCTACCATGCTGTGTTGTCATGTGTTGCTGCCATGCTATGTTGTTGTCTTAGGTCTCTCTTTATGTAGTGTTGTGTTGTCTCTCTTGTTGTGATGTGTGTTTTGTCCTATATTTAAAAAATAATTAATCCCAGGCCCCAGTCCCCGCAGGATGCCTTATGCCTTTTGATAGGCCGTCATTGTAAATAAGAATTTGTTCTTAACTGACATGCCTAGTTAAATAAAGGTTAAGTATATATATATATTTTTTTTAAATACAAATGTGTAATAACTTAGTAACTACTATAGTCATTAGGGGCCCTACTATGAACCCAATGAATATAGTATAATAAACATTTATACATCTAGTTTGTTGACAAATAGAAACAAGTACTTGATTTTGAAATAGAACATGTTAGTAACTCAACTACAACACTAATGCTGTTGATACAGTTTGGTCATTACGATAAATCATTGTCAACTCATTGTAAATTAACGCAATTATTAACAGAATGATACGATTTAAATGTTGTTTTCTTCATCCAAAACAAGCCAGAGAAAATGTATAGGTTTCATCATTTATATTTCAGTAGGGATGTAGCGATTCACCGACAGGCATAGGTCCCCGATTTAAATGTTTAAGAACCGAAAATACCTTCATAAAATAGCTCTCATCTTTAGTGACGACTGATGTGTCCTCTCCTTCAATGTTTACATACACCTTAGCCAAATACAYTTAAWCTCAGTTTTTCACAATTCCTGACATTTAATCGTAGTAAAAATTCCCTGTTTTAGGTCAGTTAGGATCACCACTTTATTTTAAGAATGTGAAATGTCAGAATAATAGTAGAGAGAGTGATTTATTTCAGCTTTTCTTTCTTTCATCACATTCCCAGTGGGTCAGAAGTTTACATACTCAATTAGTATTTGGTAAGCATTGCCTTTAAATTGTTAACTTGGTCAATTGTTTTGGGTAGCCTTCCACAAGCTTCTCACGTAAGTTGTTGAATTTTGGCCATTCCTCTGACAGAGCTGGTGTAATGAGTCAGGTTTACAGGCCTCCTTGCTCGCACACCTTTTTCAGTTCTGCCCAAAATTGTCTATAGGATTGAGGTCAGGGCTTTGTGATGGCCACTCCAATACCTGACTTTTGTTGTCTTAAGCCATTTTGCCACAACTTTCGAAGTATGTCATTGTCCATTTGGAAGACCCATTTGCGACCAAGCTTTAACTTCCTGACTGATGTCTTGAGATGTTGCTTCCAATATATCCACATAATTTCCCTCTTATAATGCCATCTATTTTGTGAAGTGCACCAGTCCCTCTGCAGCAAGCACCCCACAACATAATGCTGACCCCGTCTTCACGGTTGGGATGGTGTTCTTCGGTTTGCAAGCATCCCCTTTTTCCTCCAAAGATAACGATGGCCATTATGGCCAAACAGTTCTATTTTTGTTTCATCAGACCAGAGGACTTTCTCCAAAAGTACAATCTTTGTCCCATGTGCATTTGCAAACCATAGTCTGGCTTTTTATGGCGTTTGAAGCAGTGGTTCTTCCTTGCTAAGCGGCCTTTCAGGTTATGTCGATATACGACTCGTTTATCTGTGGATATAGATACTTTTGTACTGTTTCCTCCAGCATACTTCACAAGGTCCTTTGCTGTTGTTTCTGGGATTTGATTTGCACTTTCGCACCAAAGTACGTTCATCTCTAGGAGACAGAACGCGTCTCCTATCCTGAGCAGTATGAACGGCTGTGTGGTCCATGGTGTTATAACTTGTGTATATTGTTTGTACAGATGAACGTGGTCCTTCAAGTGTTTGGAAATTGCTCCCAAAGATGAACCAGACTTGTGGAAGTCACAATTTTTTTTCTGAGGTCTTGGCTGATTTCTTTTTGATTTTCCCATGATGTCAAGCAAAGAGGCACTGAATTTGAAGGTATGCCTTGAAATACATCCACAGGTCACACTCCAATTGACTCAATAAGTTAATTAGCCATCAAGAGCTTCTAAAGCCATGACATAATTTCTGGAATTTTACAAGCTGTTTAAAGGCACAGTCAACTTAGTGTATGTAAACTTCTGACCCACTGGAATTGTGATACAGTGAAATAATCTGTAAACAATTGTTGGAAAAATTACTTGTGTCATGCACAAAGTAGATGTCCTAACCGATTGCCAAAACTACAGTTTGTTAACAAGAAATTGTGGGAGTGGTTGAAAAATGAGTTTTAATGACTCCATGTAAACTTGTAAACCTTCTGACTTCAACTGTATATACATATATGGTCATTTTTTAGATATACAGGGTAAAGTTTACAATTTCATAATGAGTACAGCAATCACTTTTGCTAGCRAAGCAGCACTGTGTTGTCCAAATGGAAGGAGAAGCTCACTCCATAAAAAATTGTAAACGGTCAAAAGCATTCCATTTTGAGACGGGTGAAATTCTAAATTCTGCTATGTATTCATTGGCATGGCACATTTTTTAAATGATAAATATTGGTACATTACTAGTTTAAACACTTTTAATTTTGAAAAATGACAAGTGGGTGATGGTGATTTCAGAAGAAAAGTGTTAGGAGAAAAAAAGCRTACATTGCCCACATAATCTGATAGTGAAGTGGTAGCTGACCACTWGTCTCCCTTATGGCTCAGCTTACCTGACTACATAACACCATCCACACACACACACACACGCATGCATGCACGCACACACTAAAACTTAGCGTCMCTGTATCGTATCAGAGCCCATGTATTTAGATACGTTTCGAATCGTATTGAAAGACAAAAATTCACATCCCTATATTTCAGCGATATCTAAGGCTGCAGATGGGATAGAGTCTGGAGTGTGGCCACAAACACATGTTCACCAAATCAACAGAATAACAACAGCTGGACTAGCCAGTCTCACTGGCGGTTGCTATGCGTCAGTCCCATCCATGCAGTCAAATGTGAGAGAAGCCCAGTCTGAGGTCAAGAGCATACATCCACACATGCACAGAGCGAGAGAGACACACGTCACTGGCTTCCAAAATGGGTCTCACTTGTCTTTGTCTTGAAAGGTTCACCATTACGTTTGACCTCATTGAAACGGTTGGACCAAAGTGACTAGTGGACAATTACAACTACGAGCTGATCTCTTTCCAAATAGAACATTCTGGAAGTGTTTGGAACGTGGGAGTTTTGGGAAAGATCCCAGATCTACACGGAAGCAGCTTCGAATCGGCACATTCGCTGAAGTCCTAGTGACTCTCCAACCCAAATTACACCAGTCTCCCCAACAAAAGTTGTTGGTACCCGGATGCTGCTGTCTCTATCTCTGTATGTAGGGCAGTGTGAGGATGATGAAGTGTTCATTATTGTCTCCCTTGTGTGTGTCTGTGGAAGTGTGAGAATGACTTAGGTCTCATGCTCTGGCTCAGAAGCTTTATGGTGACCCCTCTCTCTGTGCAGCARAAGACAGTCAGAAGTGTATCTATGTATAAATAAGTAACAAATTGAATATACCCATGATCATTTGCAGCAGTTGACACCGTATTAGGAGTGGAACCCAGGGAGCGGCTTGATCAAATCTGCGGAACACATATGCACCTTGGTCTAGGAAGACTGCTATTTCCTATAATAACTATACTCTTCAAATGAAAGTACTTCAAAATAAAGCAGGGACCAAGCATGACTCAACCGTTAATTCTCTCACACTCAGACCTCCAACAATCTTACATCACAACTCCATAATATACACTGGTCTGTTATCGGTTGCCGTTATAGGCGGGACACTCCTTTCTCATCCCTCAGACTTCACACCTCCATTTGCACGGATGTGACCATTTTCTTAGTGACAGAGGGTTGCTATACGTCACATTTCAAGCGCYGTAGTCTTCTTCCATTGATACATCACATACGGGGCTATTTGCAGCCGCAGACAGACATTAGCCAATCCTACAACACTWCGGAATTCTAGGATGGAATGTTTGCCGCCTGTTGGGAGACTTCTGTTGTAAAGTTGCCTCTCTGCCCACTCCCTACTCTCCTTTCTCTTATATCATAATGTGGGAAGAAAGCTAATGTTTGGGTAACGATGGACAGTTCTAGTAGGTTTGTTTTAAGATGGAAATAGAGTCTCCCTCCGTGAACTGTCATAAAGTGATACTGAACTTAACAGTTTGTTTTAAGTGGACAGACTCCAACAATGAATACACAATTCCCAACCTTATTTATGCCTGTAAAACCCTTGACAGAAAGAAGTGACAGTACACTTGAMTTTAGAAAATAACGGTCATTCGATCCACATGGAGTCCAGTAATTTGTAAGTCTGTGCTAAAATGGTGTGTTTGTTATCAATTTCAATGTAATCTCTTAGATGTCAAAAGAACACATAAAATCACATGCTCTCAGACAAATTTTGAAAACCTTCATTAACAAGAGGACCACAACAGTGAGAGTCAAAGATTCATCCCCCATCCTCACCTTGAGGTTTAGTCCCTTCAATCTATTTTAGTGTAAGTATTTGTGTGTGGATACTTTTATTTTTTTAATTGAACCTTTATTTAACCAGGTAGGCCAGTTGAGAACAAGTTTTCATTTGCAACTGCGACCTGGCCAAGATAAAGCAAAGCAGTTCGACACATACAACAACACAGAGTTACACTTGGAATAAACAAACATACAATCAATAATACAGTAGAAAAATCTATATACAGCATGTGCAAATGAGGTAGGATAAGAGAGGTAAGGCAATAAATAGGCCATGGTGGCGAAGTAATTACAATATAGCAATTAAACACTGGAATGGTAGGGTGTGCAGAMGATGAATGAAAGAAAGATGAATGAAGATGAATTAACRGTGACACGTTCTCTGCAGAAGTCAGGGCATTCATGCTTCGCGGAGCAGCGCAGAGCTGTTGTCAAGGAAGTGAGTTRATGTTTATACAGGACCTCCAGCCCTCACCTACCGTCAACCAATCATGGACCCAGTTTGGGAAACCCTGTTTGTTGTCGAGTGTTACTGTAAATTGGGAGCTGCTTGGAGTATGTTGCCCTCTATGGGCCTTCTAGAGCACTGCAAGTCAGGGACGGGCTCCACTGGATCCTATCCGTATAAGAAGAGAGGTGTAGAATTATGGATGGAAGTTGAAGAAGTATCTAGAAACGCATCTATGATTCATGGGAATTGTTGAAAGTGTACGTCTGGCCTGTGTTTTGTGCGCGTCTGTGTGTGTGCGTACGGAAAGGAAGTGTGTGAAAAAAAAGGGGTGAGAAGGTGACTKACATAAACAGATGCTTTTTTTACCATCATGTTTCAACCGTCATATGCTGTAATTGAGCTTCTTTTGGTTCCCCAACGTCAGCAGTGATTACATTCATCTAAATGTGAATTCTCATGGCATCCGGAGAGTATTACATTGCAGAAACCCAAATACGGGTGTTGATTGAAGAGCAACATTCTGGCTATGTCAATGTCACTTCTCCCAATCACATCCATTATATCCTGGTAAAACATTTATTCGTGCTTTAGCCAACTCCTCTGACCAAGGAGGTAATCTAGCTGTCTACCTGCTCAGACCTGCACCGTAGAGATGATTTGCATCGACTGTCTGCACACATCCAACTCTTACACACACACACGACACACACACACACACACACACACCAACACACACAACACACACACACACACACACACACACACACCACACACACACACACACAAACACTGCTGTTATATATACTATTTACTCAACTGTGCGACCAAGACACTATCCACTTTATATTTGTGAATACAGTCATACTGTACTTGGACTTTGCACATTCATAATGTATACTGTACATCCAATTGCGTACATATCAGTTTTATTAAGTACATACTACTTTCTTCTACTTGTTCTTTTTTTTAAATTGATTTTTGATTGTTATTGATATTGATATTTGAACTGCACTGTTGAGGGAGCTTGTAAGTAAGACTTTCGCTGCAACGTTTATACCTGCTTGTACTGTGTACGTGTCGTGACAAATAAACTTTGATTTGATTTAGTCACTGAACAGGTCTGACTTAGGAGTTGGCTAAAGCACATAGCAACAGATCTGGAATCAGTCTACATCTCCCCTCGTTTGTTCCAGGTAGCTGTGGGTGGAACAAGGAAGTCAGAGGCCAGGGATCTAACTGGTTTCTCATCAGTATTCAGTATGGGTGTGGTAGTGGACATCAACTAGACAGCCAGCCAGCCATTGCATCTTCACTCCACTGATTGCTGCGGTTTCTTTCATTCATTCATTGTACTCATAAGTGTCTGGAGGTTATGGACAATACAGGCCTTTCGTAATATTTCAAATACAATTGCGGGAAAGCACAGGTTGGAAACCAAATGGCTCCTGATGAAAAGAGAATACGAATCTGTCTGCTGTAAGCTATAAAAATATTTGATCAACTTCACCCCTTGTCTCTGTGCTGGGCTTGGGGTCAAAGGTGATGAGTCATGAACATGACCTGGTCCTGTGGATGTCTGCTGACCTCTCCACAGATTTATGAATCAAAATCAATCCATTGATCAACTGATTGGTTGATTGCTGGAAGGAGTATGGCTGGTTTGATAACTGTGTAAAGAAAGAGTAGATTAAACACATTCTTGCCAATGGAACTTCAGAGTGGGAACATAACTAAAATCAGAAATCCACTTTAATTTACTGATGCAGAAAAAAAGCATCCATGCCTTCATTACATCCAGTCTAGATTACYGTAACACCGTTCTATCAGGCTGTACCGCCTCCAATCTGAAAAATCTACAAATTGTACAACATGCTGCTGCTAGAGTCCTAACAGGAACCATAAAGTCTTAACACATTATCCCAATTCTTGCCTCACTCAACTGGCTCCCCATACAGTCCCCTACAGACTGCAAAGCCCAGATCTCAACCCAATTRACCACTTATTCGATATTCTGTAGTGGCACCTGAGACAGTGTTTTCCACCATCATAAACAAAACACCAAATAGAGTTCCAGTCACTTGTAGAATCTATGCCAAGATGCTTTGAAGCTGTTCAGGCTTGTGGTGGACCAACGCCCTATTAAGACACTTTATGTTGGTGTTTCCTTTATTTGGTCAGTTACCTGTATAACAAAATACACAGCTGGATGCAGGGCCCACTCTCCATCCACCCTGCTGTGCTACCCTGCGACCCTTCCACCTTCTTTCTGGCTATAAATGGACTCAGTATCACTGCTGCCCTACTGGACTCCCTAGTGTTTTGCTGTCATGTCTCTTGACCTTGTGTGATGTYCCGGTGCTAGGTCTTAGATAACAGAGCACAGGGACAAGAATAGATGGTCTGATAACAAATTAAGTAGCAGCACAGAATAGAATAACTTTATTTTTCACAGTCGAACTTCAGCATCTCTTTATGTAAGAATTTCCTCTAATTTCATAACCATGTAAAAATGTATCCTTATTATAATGGTATAATATGTAGTACAAACAGAGCTGGCCTACAAACATACTTTCCCGTCTTATTTTATTTGACGTGTCTCCCTCTAACTGGTTCAGGGTGGTTGTATAGAGGATGGATGGTTTGATAACTAGGATTGAATGAAATAACCACATAGAATAACTGTCATTCCCTATGGTACTTCACTATTTCAACATCATGTGAAAATATATCATAATGTATTATACAGTACAGAGTACAAAAATACTGCCAAGATTTTCTATGAATGATGAAGCTGTTCAACAAAAAATACCTCTAAAGGTTGCTTTATAGTAATGAYGTATGGAAAAAAAACCTGTGTCCTTGTAGAAATGCTAAGTGGTGGTACGTGGATCTGAAATAGTTATAAAAAAAAAATAGGTGGTCTGCACTACTAAAAAACAAGTTGTTTTCTTCCTTTTCAGACATGGTCCAAGAGTAGACCTACTGACCTTCTCTTCCATTATGGAAAATAACTCCCCAGCGTACCACTGTCTGAGTGCCAATAACCTGAAATAAAGAAATTAATAGAGATTGAAGAGAAAGAAAGTTTTCCGTGAAATCGGTGCAGATTTATTTTACTGTACATTTCCACACTAATGCTTCCACACCCTCCTACGATGCAATGGCCATTGTCGGAAGTGACTCACAGTTGTCTCCTCCTCCGCAATGGAGGGATGAGGGATCACCCTGAAACATCAGCGGATCTTCCCGTCGGTTTAGGCGGGTACACTCATCAGGGCAAGTTAAGCACGCTCTCTCTCCCTCTGCCAATGACTTCCATGGCTATATAAGGTTAGCGTGAGGCCCTAAGACGAGGTGATGAAAGGAAAATGCAATATGCTTTCAAATTCCATTAGCATTGAATATACACTACCATTCAAAAGTTTGGGGTCACTTAGAAATGTCCTTGCTTTTGAAAGAAAAGCACATTTTTTTGGCCATTACAAAAACATCAAATTGATCAGAAATACAGTGTAGACATTGTTAATGTTGTAAATGACTATTGTAGCTGGAAATGGCAGATTTTTTATGGAATATCTACATAGGCATACACAGGCCCATTATCTGCAACCATCACTCCTGTGTTCCAACACCAGTCTCAACGTCAACAGTGAAGAGGCGACTCCGAGATGATGGCCTTCTAGGCAGAGTTCCTCTGTCCAGTGTCTGTGTTCATTTGCCCATCTTAATCTTTTATTGGCCAGTCTGAGATATGGCTTTTTCTTTGTAACTCTGCCTAGAAGGCCAGCATCCCGGAGTCACCTTGTCACTGTTGACGTTGAGACGGGTGTTTTGCGGGTACTATTTAATGAAGTTGCCAGTTGAGGACTTGTGAGGCGTCTGTTTCTCAAACTAGACACTCTAATGTACTGGTCCTCTTGCTCAGTTGTGCACCGGGGCCTCCCACTCCTCTTTCTATTCTGGTTAGAGCCAGTTTGTGCTGTTCTGTGAAGGGAGTAGTACACWGCGTTGTACGAGATCTTCAGTTTCTTGGCAATTTCTCACATGGAATAGCCTTCATTTCTCAGAACAAGAATAGACTGACGAGTTTCAGAAGAAAAAGGGTTTTCTAATGATCAATTAGCCTTTTAAATTGATAAACTTGGATTAGCTAACACAACGTGCCATTGGAACACAGAAGTGACRGTTGCTGATAATGGGCCTCTGTTATTTTAATGGATGAAAAATGTCCTTTTCTTTCAAAAACAAGGACATTTCTAAGTGACCCCAAACTTTTGAACRGTAGTGTGTATGCATTCATATTCATATTTMATTTTCATAACCCTGGCTGATAAAACCAGAGAGAATGTAATCATTTGATACAATGGGAGTCTGTCCATTTCATTCCCAAAAAGGTCATCCCAGGCATAGAACTAAATTGGAACAATTTAATGTATCTCCGATCCGAGGGCTACACAGATCATAACAATGGAAACATTTATCAAGTTCAGTATTTTTACATCATCATCCTAGCCATTTTATCCCATGTGTGACTCTGTGTTGTTGTTTTTGTCACACTGCTTTGCTTTATCTTGGCCAGGTCGCAGTTGTAAATGAGAACTTGTTCTCAACTGGCCTACCTGGTTAAATAAAGGTRAAATAAAATAAAATAAATCATTAAAACCAACTGCACTTCGTGCTATTCAAGTCCTGTAAAGCGGAAGACATAGAAATTGAATCATTTTCCTGTATTGGCTTGGTTATGTCTACGCCCACATACCCCATTGTTATCAGCACACCCACATATGTGAATTCATGGAGATTTTCCGTAGCAAACTGACGCAGTTGGGTGGCACATCTCACTGGCACTGGCAACCAGGCCTGGTCCTATTACTGCCTGCTGGAGGCGTCGATGCCCACTGCCAAGTCACCCACCATGTGTTAACCAGTGACGTGGATCGGCTGGATATTTCTGATCCTCGCCATCATGTTGTGTACAATGACTGTGGGTTGTAAACCAGTGGAAACGTCAGATGGGATGTGGTAGTGAATATCACTTATGGTTAACTTCACAGCAGTGCTGGTTGAGTCAGTCTGTGGAATATCAACTGGTTTACAGTGACCACCGTATGGCATAAAACACTGGATTATTAGTTTGTAGACTAGTCTTCCCTGTTAATCACTCGACTGGAGACAAAGCTGTTCATGGTCAAAAATGATACCAATAGATTAATAATTATGAGGTGAGAACAGAAAATATATTGTGACATTTGTGGCTAATCAAAAGAGAACCATCGCGCTCTCCAAAAAGCTTGGCWGGTGCGTAAAACCCGCGAATTCAGACAAACAAAGAGGTGTAATGGGTTGGCCCTAAAAAATATGTTGCATAAAGCTTACTTCATTACTACATTTTTTTATAGCATCACGGACAGCGTACACAGACGTTTTGGCTTTACAGCCTTCTTCAGTGTGGCTTTGTCAGCCTGTGTGAAAATGTCAGGACATAGACCGCGCATGATGTAGTGCACATGCCCTATAACTGTAAAGTCAGCTAGTTCAAGCCMTGCCTCCGCTGTTCCCCTTCAATCACTACAGTGGAATTGTCTTACTGTAGCTCTGGTGAAGTTTCTAAGCAAATATCGCCCCCTTCTGGTCAGAAAATAGTTCACACCGGCATGCATTCTCTGTACATTGATAGAAAGAAGGATTCCGTTATTGAAAATACCATATATACATTTATTTTTCTTTAGTGGTACATACACAAAAACTAGAATTGTGCCAATGTTTCATAAATAAGTGATGACGTGACCTCCTGGGAGGGGGGGGGGGGTTAAAATCTGCCCCACCCCTCTAGTAAAACCCAGTGTGTAGTAATCAGAACATCCACACCAGAACAGCAGGAGTGTTTCGGTCAACCAAGATCCATATAAAATCAGACAAACATACACACATCCTCTTGCCCCTCAGCTTACACTATTAAAGTGACTGGTGTCAGTCACAAAGAATGTTCATAGGAACATAACTCACTGGATATGGGAAAGGGTCAGGGGTAAGGGGTTAAAGATGCAAAGATGATCTATTATATTGACAAGATATTTGCCGGACTGCTCTAACAATGGAAATACATGTCCTCAACTATGGAAGACAGGCAGGAGGAGGAGATGAGGTGGGACTATTCTAGCCTATGAGAGAGCAGATACTTTTTATTTATTTCCCCTTTATTTAACCAGGTAGGCAAGTTGAGAACAAGTTCTCATTTACAATTGCGACCTGGCCAAGATAAAGCAAAGCAGTTTGACACATACAACAACACAGAGTTACACATGGAATAAACAAACATACAGTCAATAGTACAGTAGAAA
>NC_036871.1:14438020-14445406 GCF_002910315.2 Salvelinus sp. IW2-2015 | reverse complement strand
GCAGTCGAAAAATAAGTCTATATCAATGTGAGCAAATGAGGTGTGATAAGGGAAGTAAATGCAAAAAAAGAAAAAAAGTGGCGAAGTAAATACAAATATAGCAAGTAAAACACTGGAATGGTAGATTTCAGTGGAAGTGTGCAAAGTAGAGATAGAAAAATGGGGTGCAAAGGAGCAAATAAATAAATACAGTGGGGAGAAGTAGTTGTTGGGCTAAATTATAGATGGGCTATGTTTAGGTGCAGTAATCTGTGAGCTGCTCTGACAGCTGGTGCTTTAAAGCTAGTGAGGGAGATAAGTGTTTCCAGTTTCAGAAATTTTTGTAGTTCGTTCCAGTCATTGGCAGCAGAGAACTGGAAGGAGAGGCGGCCAAAGGTAGAATCGGTTTTGGGGTGACCAGAGAGATATAACTGCTGGAGCGCGTGCTACAGGTAGGTGCTGCTATGGTGACCAGCGAGCTGAGATAAGGGGGGACTTTACCTAGCGAGGTCTTGTAGATGACCTGAAGCAGTGGGTTTGGCGACGAGTATGAAGCGAGGGCCAGCCAACGAGAGCGTACAGGTCGAAGTGGTGCGTAGTATATGGGGCTTTGGTGACAAAACGGATGGCACTGTGATAGACTGCATCCAATTTATTGAGTAGGGTATTGTTTTTGTCCAAAGTTGCCGTAATGCCACTTGCAACCACTTATGAGTACAGTTGTAACAGCCTAAACATTACAAAGCTTCTATTAAGTCAAATAAGCCTCACATAATAATGCAACATAGACGTTGATACAAAAAAAAGTTTCTCACGCAGACAGATTTTGGGTGGAGTAAATCCTCTGGCTTTGCCTCTTCCTCTCTGTAACAGGTACCCATGGTGGGTAGGGTCAGGCCAGGTTCTACGGGCAGGTCCAGCTGGTGAAGGGGTCAGAGCCAGGTGAGGATAAGGTGAACGGGGATACAAGTGAAGGTCAGGGGTTAGAGGTCAGTGGTGACATGGCATTACCCATGGATGAGCAGGGTGGGGTAAGCTCTCTACTGAGCAGGTCCAGCTGATGCAGGTAGGAGTATCACTGCATGTCTGCCGTGGGCGGGGCAAATACAGGAAACGCACGACAGGGGCGGGTCTCCGTGCTGGCGAATCAGATTGTTCACAGCACATAGTAGTCATCTGTCAGCTGAGCGGCGTTACTGGGGATCTCCTGGCATTCGTCAAAAGTTTGGACACACCTACTCAGTGTAGCCTAGTGGTTAAACGATTGGACTAGTACCGAAAGGTTGCAAGTTTGACTCCCCGAGCTGACAAGGTAAAAATCTGTCGATTCTGCCCTAACAAGGCAGTAACCCACGGTTCTCGGCTGTCATTGAAATAAAATGTTCTTAACTGTCTTGCCTTGTAAAATAAAAAAATCTTTCTTTTTCTATTTTCTACATTGTAGCATAATAATATTTTTAATTCTTCAAGCAGCCACCCTTTGCTTGATGAAAGCTTTTGCCACTCTTGCATTTTCTTAGCCAGCTTCATGAGGAATGCTTTTCAACAGTCTTGAAGGAGTTTCACATATGCTGAGCACTTGTTTGGTGCTTTTTCTTCACTTCACGTCACCCAAACCATCTTCAATTGGGTTGAGGTCGGGTGATTGTGGAGGCCAGGTCATCTGATGCAGCACTCCATCACTCTCCTGGTCAATGCCTTACACAGCCTGGAGGTGTGTTTTGGTCATTGTCCTGTTGAAAACAATGATAGTCACTAAGCGCAAGATGGGATGGTGCTATGGCAGAATAGTGTGGTAGCATGCTGGTTAAGTGTGACTTGAATTTAATAATCACAGAAAATCACCAGCAAAGCAACCCACACCATCACACTCTCCTCTTCTGCTTCATGTGGGGCCACCCATGCAGAGATAATCCGTTCACCTACTCTGCGACTCACAATGACACAGCTGTTCAGCTTGTGTTTCTGGTGGACAGCAAGTCTCTTATTGACTAATATTCCATGTGTTATTTCAATTAGTTTTGAGTGCTTCATATTACTCTACAATGTAGAAAATAGTAAAATAAAGAAAAACCTTTGATGAATCATGTGTGTCCAACTTTTAACTTGTACTTATGTAATGTATTCTGTATGTATGTATTGTAGTATTATGTACAGAAATAACATATTCATGTAAGTATTCAGACTTGGCTAGGGGCAAAAACCAACTATGAGGCAAGAATTATCTGTAGAGCTCCGAGACAGGATTGTGTCGAGGCAAGATTAGGGAAGGCATCAAAAGCTTCTGCAGCCTTGAACTCTCCAGAACAGTGCCTCCATCATTCTTAATAGTTCTTCCTAGAGCGTGCCACCTGGTCAACTGAGTAATTGAGGAGAGAAGGGATTGGTATGGAGGTGACAGAACATTGATGTACTCTCTCCTTGGTCAAATGGCCCTTACACAGCCTGGAGGTGTGTTTTGGGTCATTGTCCTGTTGAAAAACAAATGATAGTCCCACTAAGCGCAAGATAGGATGGTGCATCGCTGCAGAATACTGTGGTAGCCATGCTGGTTAAGTGTGACTTGAATTTAAAATAAATCACAGAAAGTCACCAGCAAAGCACCCCCACACCATCACACCTCCTCTTCCATGCTTCATGTGGGGAACCACACGTGCAGAGAACATCCGTTCACCTACTCTGCATCTCACAAAGACACAGCTGTTCAGCTTGTGTTTCTTGGCACAAGCAAGTCTCTTCTTCTTATTGTCCTTTAGTAGTGGTTTCTTTGCAGCAAATTGACCATGAAGGCCTGATTCACACCGTTTCCTCTGAACAGTTGATGTTGAGATGTTTTGGTTACTTGAACTCCGTGAAGCATTTATTTGGGCTGCAATCTGAGGTGCAATTAACTCTAATGAACTTATCCTCTGCAGCCGAGGTAACTCTGGGTCTTAGTTTCCTGTGGTGGTCCTCATGAGAGCCAGTTTCATCATAGCGCTTGATGGTTTTTGCGACTGCACTTGAAGAAACTTTTAAAGTTCTTGAAATGTTCCATATTGACTGACCTACGTGTCTTAAAGTAATGATGGACTGTTGTTTCTCTTCGCTTATTTGAGCTGTTGTTGCCATAAGATGAACTTGGTATATTACCAAATAGGGCTATCTTCTGTGTACCACCCCTACCTTGCCACAGCACAACTGATTGGCTCAAATGCATAAAGATGGAAATAAATTCCACAAATTAACTTTTAACAAGGCACATCTGTTAATTGACTGTGACTACCTCATGAAGCTGGTCGGGAGAATGCCAAGAGTGTGCAAAGCTGTCATCAAGGCAAAGGGTGGCTACTTCAAAGAATCTCAAATATAAAATATATTTTGATTTGTTTAACACTTTTCGTTTACTACATGATTCCATGTGTTATTTCATAGTTTTGATGTCTTCATTATTACTCTACAATGTAGAAATAGTAAAAATAAAGAAAAACCCTTGAATGATCTTCGGTTCATTTTTTCCTCGATCCTGGCTAGTCTCCCAGTCCCTGCCGATGAAAAACCCCCACAGCATGATGCCTCACTGTAGAGATGATGCCAGGTTTCTTCCAGACGTGACACTTGGCATTCAAGCAAAGAGTTCAATCTTGGTTTCATCAGACCAGAGAATCTTATTTCTCATGGTCTGAGAGTCTTTAGGTGCCTTTTGGCAAACTCCAAGCGGGCTGTCATGTGCCTTTTACTGAGGAGGGGCTTCCGTCTTGCCACTCTACCATAAATGCCTGATTGGTGGAGTGCTGCAGAGATGGTTGTCTTCTGGAAGTTTCTCCCATCTCTACAGAAGAACTCTAGAGCTCTGTCAGAGTGACCATCAAGTTCTTGGTCACATACATACATACATACATACATACATACATTACAGTACAAGTCAAAAGTTTGGACACCTTATTCATTCAAGGTTTTTCTTTATTTTTACTATTTCTACATTGTAGAGTAATAATGAAGACATCAAAACTATGAATAAACACATGGAATCATGTAGTAAACGAAAAGTGTTAAACAAATCAAAATATATTTTATATTTGAGATTCTTTGAAGTAGCCACCCTTTGCCTTGATGACAGCTTTGCACACTCTTGGCATTCTCCCGACCAGCTTATGAGGTAGTCACAGTCAATTAACAGATGTGCCTTGTTAAAAGTTAATTTGTGGAATTTATTTCCATCTTTATGCATTTGAGCCAATCAGTTGTGCTGTGGCAAGGTAGGGGTGGTCACACAAAGATAGCCCTATTTGGTAATATACCAAGTTCATCTTATGCAACAACAGCTCAAATAAGCGAAGAGAACAACAGTCCATCATTACTTTAAGACACGTAGGTCAGTCAATATGGAACATTCAAGAACTTTAAAAGTTTCTTCAAGTGCAGTCGCAAAAACCATCAAGCGCTATGATGAAACTGGCTCTCATGAGGACCACCACAGGAAACTAAGACCCAGAGTTACCTCGGCTGCAGAGGATAAGTTCATTAGAGTTAATTGCACTCAGATTGCAGCCAAATAAATGCTTCACGGAGTTCAAGTAACCAAAACATCTCAACATCAACTGTTCAGAGGAAACGGTGTGAATCAGGCCTTCATGGTCAATTTGCTGCAAAAGAAACCACTACTAAAGGACATAAGAAGAAGAGACTTGCTTGTGCCAAGAAACACAAGCTGAACAGCTGTGTCTTTGTGAGATGCAGAGTGTGGTGAACGGATGTTCTCTGCAGTGGTGGTTCCCCACATGAAGCATGGAAGAGGAGGTGTGATGGTGTGGGGGTGCTTTGCTGGTGACTTTCTGTGATTTATTTTAAATTCAAGTCACACTTAACCAGCATGGCTACCACAGTATTCTGCAGCGATGCACCATCCTATCTTGCGCTTAGTGGGACTATCATTTGTTTTCAACAGGACAATGACCCAAAACACACCTCCAGGCTGTGTAAGGGCCATTTGACCAAGGAGAGTGATGGAGTGCTGCATCAGATGACCTGGCCTCCACAATCACCCGACCTCAACCCAATTGAAATAGTTTGGGATGAGAGTGAAGGAAAAGCAGCCAACAAGTGCTCAGCCTACATGAACTCCTTCAAGACTGTTGGAAAAGCATCCTCATGAAGCTGGCTAAGAAAATGCCAAGAGTGTGCAAAGCTTTCATCAAGGCAAAGGGTGGCTGCTTGAAGAATGTAAAATATTATTATGCTACAATGTAGAAAATAGTAAAAAGAAAGATTTTTTTATTTACAAGGCAAGACAGTTAAGAACACATTTTATTTTCAATGACAGCCTAGGAACAGTGGGTTAACTGCCTTGTTCAGGGGCAGAACGACAGATTTACCTTGTCAGCTCGGGGATTCAAACTTGCAACCTTTCGGTTACTAGTCCAACGTTCTAACCACTAGGCTACCTGAGTAGGTGGTCCAAACTTTTGACGAATGCCAGGAGATCCCAGTAACGCCGCTCAGCTGACAGACGACTACCTCTGTGCTGAACAATCTGATTCGCCAGCACGGAGGACCCGCCCCCTGTCGTGCGTTTCCTGTATTTGCCCCCGCCCATCGGCAGACATGCAGTGATACTCCTACCTGCATCAGCTGGACCTGCCTCAGTAGAGAGCTTGGCCCCACCCTGCTCATCCATGGGGTAATGCCAGTTGTCACCACTGACCTCTAACCCCTGAGCCTTCACTTGTTCCCCGTTCACCTTATCCCTCACCTGGCTCTGACCCCTTCACCAGCTGGGACCTGGCCGTAGAAACCTGGGCCTGACCCCACCCAGCCACCTGTTACAGAGAGGAAGAGGCAAAGCCCAGAGAGATTTACTCCACCCCAAAATCTTCGCGTGAGAAGCTTGTTTTTGTATCAACGTCTATGAGACGTGTTGCATGTATTATGTTGAGGCTTATTTGACTAATAGAGCAGCTTTGTAAATGTTTTGGCTGTTACCAATGTACTCATAAGTGGTTTGCAAGTGGCATTACGGGACTGTGGACGAAAAACAATACCCTACTCATAATTTGATGCAGTCTATCACAGTGCCACTCCGTTTTTGTTCACCAAAGCCCCATATACTACGCACCACTTGCGAGGCCCTGTAGCGCTCTCGTTGGCTGGCCCTCGCTTTATACTGTCGCCAAACCCACTGGCTTCAGGTTCATCTACAAGACCCTGCTAGGGTAAAAGTCCCCGCCTTATATCTCAGCTCGCTGGTCCCATAGGCAGCATCGCGTACCTGTAGCGACGCGCTCCGGCAGTGGGTATATCTCCTCTGGTCACCCCCAAACCAATTTCTACCTTTTGGCCGCCTCTCTTTCCAGGTTCTCTTGCTGGCAATCGAACTGGAAACGAACTACAAAAATTTCTGAAACTAGGAAACCTTGATCTCCCCTCACTAGCTTTAAGCAACCAGCTGTCGAGCAGCTCACAGTTACTGCATCCTAAACATAAGCCCATCTATATTTAGCCGCAACAACTACCAGTTTCCCCGCACTGTTTTAATTTATTTTGCTCGCTTTGCACCCCATTTTTTCTATCTCTACTTGACTTCTTCCACTGGCAAATTACCATTCCGTGTTTTACTTGCTATATTGTATTTATGTCGCCACTTTTTTTCTTTTTTCTGCATTACTTCCCTTATCACACGCTCATTTGCTCACATGTATATAAGACTTATTTTGTCTACTGTACTATTGACTGTATGTTTTGTTTATCTACCATGTGTAACTCTGTGTTGTTGTATGGTTCAAACTGCTTTGCCTTTAATCTTTGGCCAGGTCGCAATTGTAAATGAGAAACTTGTTTCAACTTGCCCTACGCTGGTAAATAAGGGGAAATAAATAAAAGTATTCTGCTCCGTCATAGGCTTAGAATAGTCCCACCTCATCTCGCTCCTCCTGCCTGTCGTTCCATATTGAGGACATGATTTCCATTGCCTTAGCAGCAGTTCCGGCAAAATATCTTGTCAATATAATGAGATCATCTTTTGCATCTTTTAACCCCTCTAACCCCTGACCCCTTTCCATATCCAGTGAGTTATGTTCCTGATGACATTCTGTTGTGACTGAACACCAGTCACTTTAATAGTGTTAAACTGAGGGGAAGAGGATGTGTGTATGTTTGTCTGTTTTATATGTATGGATCTGGTTGACTGACACACTGCTCTGCTGTTCTGGTTGGATGTTCTGATTACTCACACCACGGTTACTAGAGGGGTGGGGGAGATTTTAACCCCCCCCGCCCCCCCCCCCCCCCCCCCCCCCTGCCCCCCCCCCCCCCCCCCCCCCCCCCCCCCCCCTCCCCCGCTGCCCCACCCCCTACCCAAAGGGTCCACATCATCACTTGATTTTATGAAACATTGGCACATTCTTAGTTTTTTGTGTTATGTACCATCTA
>NC_036871.1:14416631-14435847 GCF_002910315.2 Salvelinus sp. IW2-2015 | reverse complement strand
GAAGAAAGTACAGAGAGATCCTTAATGAAAATCTGCTCCAGAGCTCTCAGGATTTCAGACTGGGGCGCAAGTTCACCTTCCAACAGGACAACGACCCTAACCACACAGCCAAGACAACGCAGGAATGGCTTCGGGACAAGTCTCTGAATGTCTTTGAGCGGCCCAACCAGAGCCCGGACTTGAACCCGATTGAACATCTCTGGAGAAACCTCAAAATAGCTGTGCAGCGATGCTCCCCATCCAACCTGACAGAGCTTGAGAGCATCTGCAGAGAAGAATATGAGAAACTACCCAAATACAGGTATGCCAAGCTAGTAGCGTCATACCCAAGAAGACTCGAGGCTGTAATTGCTGCCAAAAGTGCTTCAACAAAGTACTGAGTCAAGGGTCTGAATACTTATGTAAATGTGATCGTTTAAAAAAATTAAATAATTGGCAAAATATCAAAAAACCTGTTTTTTCTTTATCATTATGGGGTAATGTGTGTAGATTGATCTACACACATTACCCCATAATGATAAAGAAAAAACAGGTTTTTTGATATTTTGCCAATTATTTAATTTTTTGATTGATGAGGGGAAATCACGCACTGATTTTTATCTGCAACAAGTCATTTTTTTTCCTTCTTCCCATTGCTACAACTACTGTATGGACGCAGGAGAGGCGAAGGTCGAGAGACGTGCGTCCTCCGAAACACAACCCAGCCGCGCTGCTTCTTGACACAATGCCCGCTTAACCTGGAAGCCAGCCACACCAGTGTGTCGGAGGAAACGCCGTACACCTGGGACCGTGTCAGTGTGCATTGCGCCCAGCCTGCCACAGGAGTCGCTACTGTGCGATGGGACAGGAACATCCCTGCCGGCCAAACCCTTCCCTAACCCAGATGACGCTGGGCCAATTGTGCGCCATGGGTCTCCCGGTCGCGGCTTGCTGCGACAGAGCCTGGACACAAACCAGGATCTCTAGTGGCACAGCTAGCACTGTGATGCAGTGTCTTAGGCCACYGCGCGACTCRGKWGGCTCTCAACAAGTCAGTTTGGTGGAAACACACACTTGGCATAAAAATGTTACTTGCACCATAACAAATAAATATACATAGCACTACATTCACATTATCTGCCTGTAGTTATTGAACTCAACCTGCAGGAGGTTTGTTTGTTGTGATTGAGTGGGAGGAAACAGCTGCGGGCAAGKTTCTGACAGATGGGTGTGTCTGGGTGGTGGCAAGGACACGCCCAAGTAACCCATATCAAACCACACCCCCAAGCCAACTCATGTTTGGCTTCTGTCATGGCCGCCAGCATTTCTTGASAAGCCAAAAAACAAGGCCATATCAGCGGGCGCAGTTTTCCAGATCTTACTGTACTGTGCAGTAATAGCCTAGTGGTTAAGAGCATTGGGCTGGTAAACAAAAGGTTGCTGGTTTTAATTCTTGGTGACGTGGTGCCCTTGAGCAAGGCACTTAACCTTAATTGCTCCTGTAAGGTGCTCTGAATAAGARCGTCTTCTACATGACATGTACAAATAAGAGCATTGAAACAATCAAGTACTTAAAGGAAAAAATGGGTGGCATAATACCCCGAGCATATCCGTGTGACAAAATTGATAAAGATACCAATAAAGCAGAATGGAACAAAGTCAGTCTTTGGCTCAATTAAACACAGATTTCCCAAATAACATAATGTCTTCTCTAGAAAACCTCTAACTTCAGACAACAAACCATTCCTTTTTTTGCAAAGCCAAGTGGCCTTTGAAATGGACTCCCGGTCAGTGAAGTGTGTTTTAAAATGTCAGGGCACCACTCTTATTACCTCCCTGATTCCTTTAGTGGGCCGAGTGTGTGAAAAGGACACTAGGTTACTGGCCTTCTTGTTTTATGTGCCCAGAGAGATTTGGCCTTCTTATTCCACTTTGTCCACAGTTCTGTTCTTATGGCCACTCACTTTCCCCCAGCCGTGACGGCTTGAAGTGTTTGATGGTTGCCAGCTCTGCTCAAGGGCTGCAAATGGATCTTGGAGCTGGGCTGGAGTTGGTCAAAGTGTCTCTTGACTTGTACTGTGTCTGTCATCTCATCCAGAGATATTTCTCTCCCAGATCTTTCTTGGTGGTGGTACCGTGTTTTCTGGGAAAAGACTGGGCGAGTYCGCTTTGCATGGCCTGGTGCCGCAGGCGGGTGGAGACCTCTTAGGAGGACMGATGGAATGGTTGAAAATGAGCAAACTCCCTCCACCCAGCGCACTGGTCCATGCAAAATTAATTCCCCAGACAACACAGTGTATCAGCTTGATATGCAATGCACACATTGTTTGGGAAATAGCTACGCTAGTGAAAAGGGGCTTCCTTAAAGTTCAGATGGCCAAGATATAGATTACATTCCAACGCCAGCTGCAAGGTCTGCATGCTGTCAACCGTCAAACTTGAGACTGTGCCTGGTGTCGTTTGAGACAGTGATTTGGTTACACTAGCTTGCTAGCTACATTATTTGATMATGCTCGTGAGTAGCAAGGTGTTGTAGAACCTTCCCTCTGCATTACCCCACACATAGAACTGAACTAGCTCTCGTTTGGTGTGATTGAATGGCAAAGACATACCCCAAAAAACACCCACATGAAACCACACCCCAAAGACAACTCGTTTGCCTTCAGTCATGGTCGCTTGCAATTCTACATTTTCAATTTTAATTGAACCTTTATTTAACTGAGCATCGATGAAAACCGAGGTCAAATCAGGAAAGGCCACTCCTTCACAATGTGAAAGAGTGTCAATGTGTACACCTGTGTGTGCATTTTTGGCATGCTCCTGTGTGTGTATAGCACCTGGTGGAAGATGAGAGCCTGGCTGATGTAGCCCCCCCCCCCTGCTGGTAGGACAGAGGTAGTGCACGAGCAGAAGCAACATGAAGGCCTTGCTAGCCGAGTCGTAGATCAGGAACATCATCACCAGGCAGCCTACTATGCCCCGAGCACACGTGTCCCAGGTAAAGCAACGGAACGACGGCCTGAACACAAGAAGAGGTGGACCAGGATGACTGCATGTATGGAGTGAGTGACTTTTTTCTTATTTTTTTTACTTAGCCTCTGTTGTGGAGGTTGACACTTTACTTTAAAAAGCTGAGTTTTCAAAAGCTGAGCACAAATGAGAGCATAATGGGCTATCAATATCTAGAACGTACTGTGGTGTAGTACTGTACTATTTTGTATGGTATTATACTGTATCGTATACCTGTTGGGTGCAGAGGCCCATTGCGGAGCCAGGCAGGCCAGATCCACAGCAGCATAGACAAGGAAGAAAATGGTCACTCTGTAGGTGATGGTGTTCAGCTTCCCTGAAAACACCACCTGCACTAGGACCCATGGGATGAGCACTGAGGCCAAGGGATTCCAAATTTGTTGCCAGAGCCAGGACCCCACCTGTAAATATCAATGCAGGACGAATAGGATTGGCACCATGTAAATGAACATGAAGAAAAAAAACGTTGAGTGACACCAGTGGCAATCTTACACATTATTTGGGGATTAAGRCCCATTTCTGTGTACGCATATAGATCATACTTCATCTACACACTACAGATTGTGTGGAATAAACTCATCGCCTTAAGACCCCCTTCAAGAAATTAAAATCATGACGAAGTTAAGTTTCGAGGTGAATTTCAGGGAGAACTCTCCCTTCACCCCAACTGGACTGATCATGTCTGGTTAACCACACAAAGAGAAGCTGAACCAAAAAGAAGATASGTATCTGGTTGAAAACGGCCAATGTGGCATCGATAGTAGTCCTAAACATAAATGCTAGTGCCAAAAATGACTCAAAAGTGTAAATAGGATAACTTTGGTCATAAAGTTAGTAACTTCCAAAACTGAGATTTAGGAAAGGTTTTTCACCTACGTGGACATGCAAAGCACCAAACAGCTGAGACACATTGTGTAGAATACCAGAATAGAATGATATAAGAACCTTTGAGGGAGATGGTGTCAATCAAGATGTGCAGACTTGAGGTTATTTCAGCCTTACCACTCGCCAGGTTGTCCCTAGGGAGTGCTCAGAGGATGTGGGAGGCCMCTATAAGGTTACTTACGGCAGCAGACAGGGTAGAGGGGCCCCTCACGTTGATGTCCCCCAGGAAAMTGTAGTCCCTCTGGAGAAGATGACTGGGAGAGAGGGGTACATTATCACTACACCACAGATAGATACAGTGCATTCGAGAAGTTTTCAGACCACTTGACTTTGGTACGCTAAAGCCTTATTCAAAAATGGATTGGAACGTTTTTTCCCCCTCATCTATCTACACACACCACCCCATAATGATAAAGCAAACACAAAAAAACAGAAATATCACATTTACATAAGTATTCAGACCCTTGACTCAGTACTTTGTTGAAGCACGTTTGGCAGCAATTACAGCCTCGAGTCTTCTTGGGTATGACGCTACAAGCTTGGCACACCTGTATTTGGGGAGTTTCTCACATTATTCTCTGCAGATGCTCTCAARCTSTGTCAGGTTGGATGGGGAGTGTTACTGCACAGCTATTTTGAGGTCTCTCCAGAGGTGTTCGATCGGGTTCAAGTCCGGGCTCTGGCTGGGCCACTCAAAGACATTAAGAGACTTGTCCCGAAGCCAAATATGAGTTGACTTGGGGGTGTGGTTTGATGTGGGTTTCTTGGGTTTATCCTTGCCACCACCAAGACACACCCATGTGTCAGAACCTTGCCCGAGTCGGAGTTCCTGAGCGCTCTGGAGCAGGTTTTCATCAAGGATCTCTCTGTACTTTACTTGGTTCATCTTTCCCCAAGATCCTGGCTAGTCTCCTAGTCCCTGATGCTGAAAMACATYCCCACAGCATGATGCTGCCAYCACCAAGCTTCACTGTAGAGATGATGCCAGGTTTCCTCCAGACGTGACGCTTGGCATTCAGGCCAGAGAGTTATATCTTGGATTCATCAGACCAGAGAATCTTGTTTCTCATGGTTTGACAGTCCTTTAAGTGCACTTTGGAAACTCCAAGCGGGCTGTCAAGTGTATTTTACTGAGGAATGTCTTCCATCTGGCTAGTCTACCATACGTTCCTGATTGGTGTAGTGCTGCAGAGATGGTTTTCCTTCTGGAAGGTTCTCAGGTCACCTCCCTGACCAATGCCCTTCTCCTCTGATTACTCAGTTTGACAGAATCCTGTCTCTGAGCTTTACGGACAATTCCTTTGACCTCATGGCTTAGTTTATGCTCTAACATGCACTGTCAACTGTGGGACCTTATATAGACAGGCGTGTGCCTTTCCACATCATGTCCAATCAATTGAATTTACCACAGGTGGACTCCAATCAAGTTGTAGAAACATCTTAAGGATGATCAATGGAAACAGGATGCACCTGAGCTTAATTTCGAGTCTCATAGCCAAGGGCCTGAATACTTATGTAAATAAGGTATCTGTTTTTTTTGTTGCAAAAATGTCTAGAAACCTCGTCATTATGGGCTATTGTGTGTAGATTGATGAGGRAAACAATTTATTCAATCAATTTTAGAATAAGGCTGTAACGTAACAAAATGTGGAAAAAGTCAAGGGGTCTGAATACTTTCCGAATGCACTGTATAACCCTTTGGAMGGATGCCTTTGGTTTCTTTACCCATGGTTAACCATCTCAAGTCTGTGTGGCTTGCCATAATCGTGTTACCTGATAATGTAATTACCACTGCTAAGTAAACAAACATGCTGGCGTGTGTGTGCATGCTTGTATGCAGTTGTGTGTGAACAGGTGTCTGCATATATGTACATACGTACAGTGGCAAGAAAAAGTATGTGAACCCTTTAGAATTACCAGGATTTTTGCATGCATTGGTCATCAAATTTGATCTGATCTTCATCTAGGTCACAATAGACAAATATTGTGCTTAAACTAACACACACATTATTGTATTTTTCTCTATTTTGAATACATCCTTTAAACATTCACAGTGTAGGTTGGAAAAGTATGTGAACCCCTAGGCTAATGACTTCTCCATAAGCTAATTGAAGTCAGGAGTCATCTAAGTTGGAATCCAGTCAATGAGACGAGATTGGAGATGTTGGTTAGAGCTGCCTTGACCTATAAAAAACTCACAAAATTTGAGTTTGTTATTCACAAGACGCGTCGCCTGATGTGAAACATGCCTCGAACAAAAGAGATCTTAGAAGACCTAAGATTAAGAATTGTTGACTTGCATAAAGCTGGAAAGGGTTACAAAAGTATCTCTAAAAGCCTTGATGTAAATCAGTCCACGGTAAGACAAATTGTCTATAAATGGAGAAAGTTCAGCACTATTGCTACTCTCTCTAGGAGTGGCCGTCCTGCAAAGATGACTGCAAGAGCACAGCGCAGAATTCTCAATGAGGTTAAGAAGAATCCTAGAGTGTCAGCTAAAGACTTACAGAAATCTCTGGAACATGCTAACATCTCTGTTGACGAGTCTACGATGCGTAAAACACTTAACAAGAATGGTGTTCATGGGAGGACAACACAGAAGAAGCCAAAAGTGCACCTGGATGTTCCACAGCACTACTGGCAAAATATTCTGTYGACAGATGAAACTACAGTTGAGCWGTTTGGAAGGAACACACAACACTATGTGTGGAGAAAAAAAGGCACAGCACAGCACACCAACATCAAAACCTCATCCCAACTGTAAAGTATGGTGGAGGGAGAATCATGRTTTGGGGCTGCTTTGCTGCCTCATGGCCTGGACAGCTTGCTATYATCAACGGAAAGATAAATTCCCAAGTTTATCAAGACATTTTGCAGGAGAATGTAAGGCTTTCTGTCCGCAAATTGAAGCTCAACAGAAGTTGGGTGACGCAACAGGACAACGACCCAAAACAGAAGTAAATCAACAGAATGGTTTCAACAGAAGAAAATACACCTTCTGGAGTGGCCAAGTCAGAGTCCTGACCTCAACCCGATTGAGATGCTGTGGCATGACCTCAAGAGAGCGGCTCACACCAGACATCCCAAGAATATTGCTGAACTGAAACAGTTTTGTAAAGAGGAATGGACCAAAATTCCTCCTGACCGTTGTGCAWGTCTGATCYGCAACTACAGAAAACGTTTGGTTGAGGTTATTGCTGCCAAAGGAGGGTCAACCAGTTATTAAAACCAAGGGTTCACATACTTTTYCCACCCTGCACTGTGAATGTTTACTCKGTGTGTTCAATAAAGACATGAAAACGTATAATTGTTTGTGTTATTAGTTTAAGCAGACTGTTTGTCTATTGTTGTGACCTAGATGAAGATCAGATCCAATTTCATGACCAATTTAAGAGAAAATCCAGGTATTTCCAAAGGATTCACATACTTTTTCTTGYCACTGTATGTGCTTGTGTGTAAGCCTGTGTGTGCGTGTGTGTGYTGACCGGTCACAGGAGTAGGCCACCAGCAGGCTGAGCAGGAATGCTGTAGGAGATGAAGGTGAAGATGACTGCTGCCAGGGTTCCCCTGAGGATAGAGTAGCTTGGGCTCTTCAGGTCCGCTGGAGTAGAGTAAGAGAGAGAGGAGAGAGTCCACGCATGAATAAGTCATTTTGGAAAAAGCATCTGCTAAATGAGAGAGCGAGAGATATATACACACATATTGAGTGTACAAAACATTAGGAACACCTTTCTAATACTGAGTTGCACCCATTTTGCCCTCAGAACAGCCTTAATTCGTCGGGGCGTGGACTCTACAAGGATTCGGGTGCCACAGGGATGCTGGCCCACAGTTGTGTCAAGTTGTCTGGATGTCCTTTGGGTGGTGAACCACTCTTGATACACACGGGAAACTCTTGCCACAAACCATTGCGCCTGGCACCTACTACCATATGCCGTTAAAAGCCACTGAATCTTTTGTCTTGCCCATTCACTCTCTGAATGGCACACATACACAATCCATGTCTCAATGCTTGACAATCCTTATTTAACCTGTCTCCTCCCCTTCATCTACACTGATTGAAGTGAATTTAACAAGTGACATCAATAAGGGATCATAGCTTTCTCCTGGATTCACCTGGTCARCCTATGTCATGGAAAGAACAGGTGTCCCCAATGTKTTGTACACTCAGTGTATAATAAAAATGGCTTCAGTGACAAAATTATGTCTAAACACCAGACCTGGGTTTTAAAAAATGGTATTTGAGTATTTGTTATTTAAATACTTATTTTCTGTGTATTTAAGTACTTTCAAATAATGTGGCCCAGGGCCGGCCAAATCAACTACTTCTATTGGAGGTATTTTCAAATAATTTCCTATAAATAGCCTACTATTTTAAAGTATTTTCAAATACTTATTTTAAATACTATTTTCAAATACCTGGTTAAATGCAAGGGAGTATTTGAGTTAGTGTATTTGAGTATTTTAAAATACTTTTCAAGTGCATTTCCAAATACATACATATASTCAACTACTTGTCTTCTCAAATAAAAAACATATCTAAATAACAACTTCCAAATGTCTTTGACAGTAATTGAAATACCATAAATAGCATTTGAATATCAGATCTGCTAAAACACTCACAAACACACACATCATCTACGCTGAACTTCTGCCAATGTCTGCCCTCAGTCACACCTGACATGTTAGAACCAGCTATGATGCCTGTACAGCCGTTGAACATGACAGCAAACACAGTGGAAAGGTCATCATGGTGTCTGTGGTGCAGTCTACTGTGTAGTCAGCTGGGAGAGGAGAAGAGATCACAGAATACATTAACATCTATCAAGACAATCTCCAAAGCCAAGATATTGCTGATTTGGATTTCTGAACTATTATGGCTGCGTTTACACAGGCAGCCCAATTCGGGGGGGTGTTCTGTAGAATTGGAACAATTTGGAACGTTCAGATAGAAATAGACTATGTAGATCAAACATCCTCATATTTAGAATAAGGAATCACRTCAGCTCTATTCATGGTATTTCTATCTGCAATGTTYAAGAATGTTTGGAAACTTAACGTTGCCCTGATCTTCATCCAATAATTGGTGTTATGACCAATCATATCAACTCTTGAACAATCAGATCAACCCATTTGTCAATARTTGGGCAAAAGATCAGAATAGGGCTGCCCGTGTAAACAAAGCGTATAGGATTACAGGACTACGGTGAATACCAAACCAGCCCTCATCCGTTTAATAATAAAACACAAATGAAGATTCAAATGAACAATTTCCCRCTGTCATTTTACAAGAKATAAACCTCAGTAACAGATAAACATTATTTGGGAGGTATTTGTCATTTTTGTGTTATTTTGTATGAAAAAACATATTGCAGTGCGTGTTGGKATAKCACTTCGCTCTGGAGCCTGCMGCCTYGCTGTCTCGGTCTAGTTAGCYCCTACACCCTYGATAATTTGGGTAATTTGTGCATCAAATAAMATKTTATTTGTCACATACACATATTTAGCAGATGTTATTGCGGGTGCAGCGAAATTGCTCCAACAGTGCAGTAGTATCTAACAATTCACAACAATACACACACATCTAAAAGTAAAAGAATAGAATTAGGAAATATATAAATATTAGAATGATCAATGTCAGAGTGGCATTGACTGAAATACAGTAGAATAGAATAGAGTATATACTGTAAAGCAGTTGAGTGAAGCAGTATGTAAACATTATTTAAACAGTATTAAAGTGACTAGTGTTCCATTATTAGTGGCCAGTGATTCCAAGTCTATAGGGCAGCAGCCTCTAAGGTGCAGGGTTGCGTAACCGGGTGGACGCCGGCTAGTGATGGTTAACTTGTGCATATGGCGGAGGAGCGCGTGAACGYGCAAATGGAGAGCCGAGGCAAAAGGGTGGATTTGGGATGCAGCCCTGGTGAAAATGGCGTTTAGGTACTTTTGATGGATATGCTCACCAGACCTCTACATAGCCCAACCCCTGCCATGCCACCACACCCCAACAAAACATCCTATACTCCCCCCACAGGTTGTCCCTCAGGGTTACCAGGCAATGATCAGTGAAGTTGGCAGTGCCCAGGCCGGTGGTAGCGTTGGCACCAGGAGCGTAGGGCAGCGTGATGTCCCGCGGGCCCACAGCGAAGAAACTGAGGATGAAGGTGGCCAGGACTGACATGACGATTATTGAAAAATAGAAAGATGGCCTTGGCATTGATGTGAGGGAGCACCAATCTGAAATGACAGTATATGTAGATAAAGTTTGCAAACAAAATGTAGTACATTATATAGGAAATGGGGTATAATGCATCCCTAGGAAGAGACACACTGCGTCACATTTCTCAGTCCTTTCTCCCAGTGTGTACGGGCTAGGGAGTTTCCAGCATGCCTCTAAGGAAGCAGAGGAGAAAGAGAAAAGTATCTTATCCGACAGAAGAGGCAGAGAAAAATGGCCGTGCCATAGAGCGGAATCCCTTTTCCAATCTCTGGGCCAAAACCCCTCTTGATATCGTGCATATTTCCAGCAGTCTTCCAATACTGTTAGAGTAGAATGATCTACCCTACTACCCTTCAGTCTTACCCAGTATGCCAGGGTTACCTTAACTTTAAGGGATAGTGGCATTTCCCCAGTATCTCAAATCAAATTMAAGTTTATTTGTCACGTGYGCCAAATACAACAGGTGTAGATCTTACAGTGAAATGCTTACTTACAGGCTCTAACCAATAGTGCAAAAAAKGTATTAGGTGAASAATAAGTAGGTAAAGAAATAAAACAACAGTAAAAAGACAGGCTATATACAGTAGCGAGGCTATAAAAGTAGCGAGGCTACATACAGACACCGGTTAGTCAGGCTGATTGAGGTAGTATGTAAATGTAGATATGGTTAAAGTGACTATGCATATATGATGAACATAGAGTAGCAGTAGCGTAAAAGAGGGGTTGGCAGGTAGTGGGTGGGACACAATGCAGATAGCCCGGTTAGCCAATGTGCGGGAGYACTGGTTGGTCGGCCTAATTGAGGTAGTATGTACATGAATGTATAGTTAAAGTGACTATGCATATATGATAAACAGAGAGTAGCAGCAGSGTAAAAAKAGGKKTTTTTMGKGCCTTCCTCTGACACCGCCTGGTGTAGAGGTCCTGGATGGCAGGCAGCTTAGCCCCAGTGATGTACTGTAAAGCCTACTTGTAAAGCCTGAACCGGTGTAGTTTTAAATGCACAATCGCACATCCTGAGTGCTCTAGCTTGCATCCTATCATGGCACAACAGCGATGTAAAAGCCGCAGAACCATATACAAATAAAGGTTAAATAMAAAAATAKWTWTWTTTTTWWATAAAAAGCACCCATAAAATATATGGACAATCTTATCAAAGTACGATAAATGTTCAGTAAAGGATTGCCTATCTGCCCGCCAATCATGCCCAACCAGTGACCTCATAAGATTTAATACTTTCTTACATTTAGTCTCAAAACATGTCATATGATGTCTCCAGCTTTTCATCAAACCATAGCCCCAAATACTTAAATTCTGTTACCCTTTCCATTCGTTCTCCATATAATTGAAGACCGACATCTTCCTTAATCTTTTGGTTAGCGAACMACGTGTGGCAAGATTTTGATAAAGATATTATGGGTTTCCATTCCTCTACTGCTACAACAACACCTTGCATTTTCTCCATTACATAAGGAATATTCCTTCCCCATTTCCAAATGGCACCATCATCTGCACCCCTATACCCTGTCCAATATCCCCCCCAAAATTATTAATCATCAATGTGAATAAGATAGGACTAATAGCACTACCCTGTGGAGTTCCATTTTCCACCWCATATTCTCTTCATAACTCCAATCCCAACCTGACCTGGAAGGTTCGGTCAAACAAGAAATCCATAAGCCAGTTATACATTCTCCCACTAATACCCATTCCATTCAATTTAATCTGTAGCCCTTCCCGCCACATTGTATCATATGATTTTTCAATATCAAAATATACTATTGACATCACTTAATTTCTGAATGCACTATGGTATGGACTTATTAGACCCCTATGTTCAAGATAATACACCATTCTGCCTACAATAAACGGTTACATTAGTTTACAGAGATTTGATGTAAGTGCAATAGGTCTTTAACTAGCAGGACAGGATGGATCTTTACCAGGCTTCACAAAAGGCAAAACCACAGCACGATTCCATCCTGATGGTAGCTCTCCTGTCCTCCATATTTTGTTAAATAAACTCAAATCCGTCTGAAGGCAGATGTTTAAACATAATGTAGCATAATYGATCCTCACCTGGAGCAGTGCAACCACACCCCTCTAAAGCCCTCGTTATTTTGGCAGCGTAGCCTAGTGGTTAGAGCRTTGGACTAGTAAACGAAAGGTTGCAAGATCGAATCCCCGAGCTGACAAGGTACAAAATCTGTCATTCTGCCCCTGAACAAGGCAGTTAACCCACTGTTCCTAGGCCATCATTAAAAATAAAAATAATACATTCTTAACTGACTTGCCTAGTTAAATAAAGGTAAAATAAAAAATAAAATTTCAAACATGGTTAATCCAGCGATTTTCCAGAATCCCACTTCTTACGCTATACATCTTCATGCATTCTTATATTTTCTTCCTTACATTCATCATCTAGATTGTCAACTTTAAGCACTGCTGCAAAAGCTCTTCTTCTATGACATCATGGCGGTCCGCAAACAAACGTTTAAAGTGCATGCTGCCACCTACTGTGCTGGATTGTATGATCAATCATGATCTTCCAAATTCTGTACTACCATGAAAATACAATTCTAAACCTAATAAATCCCTAACTTCTACCACACTCTCCTTCCCAACCCCATTAAACTTGATCTATATCACGCTGAAACAACCAGCTGTCAACAGCATGTCAACAAACATTTCAACGGTAACACATCTGTTACCCCCCAATTTCTCTTTTGCTGTCTCCACAAAAACCTTCAACCTGACATTTCTGCTTTCCACAACCCAAGTCGTATTGATAACCTTCCCAATAAAAGCTATGAAGTCAACTTTATTCATTATCAAAGTGTCCGTTGAAGCCACACATTCCGTTACACTGAACAGCTTCATGTCCCATTCTACGGCATTTAAAACACTGCAGTGCATATGGAAAAAAATTCTAACATTGAAACTAAGGAATCCTATCTGTACATTTCCAGGCAAGACTTTCTCAAACCTCAGCATCACTGATAAGCTTTTACTTCTTAGACCCTCTTTCCTACTGATCAACCTTTTGGCCTCAATCACACTGCCTCCCTTCACATTTTCTTTAATATAATCTGTGGACAAAGATATTGAGACTCCAGTGATGACTCCCCTTAACCTAGCACAGTGGTTTCCAGACTTTTTATAGTCCCGTACCCCTTCAAACATTCAACCTCCAGCTGCGTACCCCCTCTAGCAACAGGGTCAGCGTACCCTCAAATGTTGTTTTTTGCCACCATTGTAAGCCTGCCACACACACACTATACGATACATTTATTAAACATAAGAATGAGTGGGAGTTTGTGTCACAACCCGGCTCGTAGGAAGTGACAAAGAGCTCTTATAGGACCAGGGCACAAATAATAATAATCAGTCATTTTGCTCTTTATTTAACCATCTTTCATATAAAACCTTATTTGTTCATCAAAAATGGTGAATCACTCACRGCAGGTTAATGAGAAGGGTGTGCTTGAAAGGATGCACATACAGTAACTCTGCAATGTTGGGTTGTATTGGAGAGAGTCTCAGTCTTTTTGCACACACAGTCTGTACCTGTATTTAGTTTTCATGCTAGTGAGGRMCGAGAATCCACTCTCACATAGGTACATGGTTGCAAAGGGCATCAGGGTCTTTATTAAAAGGCAGGATACTCTGAGCGCAGCCCAATCCAGAAATCTGGCAGTGGCTTCTGATTAAATAACATYTTCACAGAACCGCTTGTTGCAATTTCGATGAGGCTCTCTTTTTCAGRTATCGGTAAGTGGACTGGAGGCATGGCATGAAAGGGATAACGAATCCAGTTGTTTGTGTCATCCGTTTCGGGAAAGTGCCTGCATAATTGCGCACTCAACTCACTCAGGTGCTTCGCTATATCACATTTGACATTGTCCGTAAGCTTGAGTTCATTTGCACACAAAAAAATCATACAATAATGGAAAGACCTGTGTGTTGTCCTTGTTAATGCAGACAGAGAAGAGCTCCAACTTCTTAATCATAGCCTCAAATTTGTCCGGCACATTGAATATAGTTGCTGAGAGTCCCTGTTATCCTACATTCAGATCCTTCAGATCCTTTTTGGCAGTGAAACGAAGCTACTCATGCGAGAAATTTGTATTTTATTTTATTTGGCTTCCTACCTTTCAGTATCATGATCTCTCTTCTTCCTATGTCTTTCCATTACAGACCATTCAGATTCTTGAACATCATCATTCCACTCCGTATCATCAGAACAATCACCCATAGTGACCGCACTCCAGCACAGCTGTTGCTTCGCCAACCTTCTCTCCAACCTTCTCTCTCCAACCTTCTCTCTCCAACCTTCTCTCTCCAACCTTCTCTCTCCAACCTTCTCTCCATTTCATCCACACTACTCGCCACCATCCCTGCAAAAGCTCTTCCTATCTGTCAGTCTTTTATTGACCACGCCCATTTGTAACATTTTGTTGTTTATCCAATTAGTGATGGTCCCTCCTTGACCTCATGACCCCAAAATTGTACAACAGCTGGTTGGCTTCAGCGAGTATTTGTATTACTTTTACAGAAGTTTAATTAAAACATGATGCGTAAAATTTGGCATTTTATGAGACAGGCTTTTTTGAGTGTAGGCAGGCTACAATTTCATTTGTGGGTTTAATTTGAATAATTTCACACAAGTATAAGGAAATATTTATATAGCCTGATTAATTCATGAATGAAAATACAGTTTTAAAACCAATGTAATGTACAGTGAACAATATATTAAAATACTAAAAGCGGACAAGTATATGATCGCATCCAAATAATGACTYCAATTGCTTCACACTTGTTCCAAATGCTCTGTTGGTAGGTGCCATACATTGCAAGCCATCAAATAGTCCTTMATTTCATCAATCATGATGTCATTGTGTCAACAGTACATTCTTCTTATTCCCTTTTGTCCTTGTAGTAGTAGTAGTACTGCAGAAACATCCTGCAGTCCACGCTGAAGCCTGAAAGAGTGAACTCTAGTTCCAAATAATGACCAGCAGAGGGTAACGTATCTCCATGTTTCATTAAACATGTTTTCATTATCAGCCAGACAAAAGGCTGCTTGCTGTGTGGCAGGGGGTTGTTTCATTTCATCCTCTCCTCTCTGAACAGCTCCCCTCYCCTCKYCTCSTCTCCTCTCYKMKCWGMKCMSCTCYCCTCKYCTCSTCTCCTCTCCTCTCTGGGGGCATTTCAATACTCTAAAGCAGCTCCCTCTTTTCGTCTACTTTGCTCTTTGGGCCCGTCTCAATACTCTAAAGCAGCTCTCTCTATGTGGCTGCATCTCAATACCCTTAAGCAGCTTCCTCTCCTTGTTTCCTCTCCATCATCTTCTGGGGCACCTGTGGGTCAGATCAGCCATAAGCCACTCCAGCTTGCCAGTGAGCAGTCTGCTGAAAGTCCACAGAACAGTGCTCAGGCTGTGGGTACTCTGAGGGGTACAGGRCAACACTGGGCTCTCCACAGACCCCTGTAGGACCAGAGGGAAGGGGGACAAGGTGGGGTATAGGTAGGATGGAAAGAGCGGGAGAAAAGGGGGGGGAGAGGGAGAATGGAGGAAGAGAGATAGTCAGTATAACATAAATATAACACMCATGGGTGATTCCTCACTAAACAAGAACTTAAAAGACCATGAATTTTAGATTTTCACTAAATGTAATTCATAGAAGGGTCCTTTCACTTCTTAARAGGAACGATTGCATCTGCCCAGTACARTTGAAACTGGGATTCATCCGTGAAGAGCACACTACTCCAGAGTGCCAGTGGCCATCGAAGGTGAGCATTTGCCCACTGATGTCRGTTATGATGCCGAACTGCAGTCAGGTCAATGATGACGAGCACGTAGATGAGCTTCCCTGAGAAGGTTTCTGACAGTTTGTGCAGAAATTCTTCGGTTGTGCAAACCCACAGTTTCATCAGCTGTCTGTGTGACTGGTCTCAGACGATCCCGCAGGTGAAAAAACGGAAGTGGAAGTCCTGGGGTGGTGTGATTACACATGGTCTCGTGAGACCGGTTGGTTGTGAGACCGGTTGGACGTACTGCCAAATTCCCTAAAACAATGTAGGAGGCGGCTTATGGCTTCTTCAACACTTGAGACATCTGTGGAATTGTGTTGTGTGATAAAACTGCACAGTTTAGTGGCCTTTTATTGTCCCCAGCACAAGGTGCACCTGTGTAATGATCATGCTGTTGAATCAGCTTCTTGATAATCCATCCACCTGACAGGTGTGGCRTATCTTGGCAACGGACAAAAATGCTCCCTAACAGCGATGTAAACAAATATGTGCACAACATTTGAAAGAAATAAGCTTTTTGTGCATCTAAAAAAATATTTGGGATCTTTTATTTCAGCTCAAGAAGCATGGGAMCAACACTTTACATGCTTCTTTTATATTTTTGTTCATTGTATATTATTTCTCAATTATGCTTTAAGATACAAACGTCACATATAGCCTCAACAATCCTTCCTCCTTCTATGGATTTRCATTTTGAGGAATCACCCACATATCCAAATATGGCACCTGTACATTCCCAACCGTTTCCATTACAAACGCTATTAACTTTGCCTCAGCATTTGTTGATTTAGAGCTGGAGTCTGCATTGGTAATTTGATAATACACATGAAAGCCTTTTGTTGACATTGTGTGATGAGAATGAGACACACTCAAGACACACATTGTGAATGCCAATTGGAAAGAAACAWCTGTTCTGTTTTGCTCATTTCTAGCGAGTCTTATGACAAATGTTGCTGGTGAATGGCCTGTCCCTTGCATAAGCACTCCAGGCTTGGCCTACGTGGCTGTGCCTCTGTCATGGGGAAGGTATGCCCTGCTATCTGCTTTTCTTCCTGGGGAAGGAAGAGCAGGGGTCGTTGGGGTCACAGCTACATATGAAATGAGAGGGAGTCAATGAGAGATTCCTGGAAAAAGACAGGATACTGCCTTTTTCATATGGAAACGATAGTGACTTAGCAACACTGATAAGCTAACTATGTGTGGGCAGTGAAATGGATGTGTTTGTTTACAAAATTAATAAAACTGCATGTGGGTGTGTTTGTACACACACACAGTGCATTCTGAAAGTATTCAGACTGCTTGACTTTTTCTACATTTTGTTACGTTACAGCCTTATTCTCAAATGGATTAAATACATTTTTTCCCTCATCAATCTATACACAATACCCCATAATGGCAAAGCAAAAACAGTTAACATTTTTTTTGTTGTAATATGTAAAAAAATAAAAAGAAGGAAATATCAGACCCTTTACTCAATACTTTGTTGAAGCACCTTTGGCAGTGATTACAGCCTTGAGTCTTCTTGGGTATGACGCTACAAGCTTGGCACACCTGTATTTGGGGAGTTTCTYCCATTCTTCTCTGCAGATCCTCTCAAGCTCTGTCAGGTTGGATGAGGAGCGTYGCTGCACAGCTATTTTCAGGTCTCTCCTGACATGTTTGATCGGGTTCAATCCGGCTCTGGCTGGGCAACTCCCGAAGCCACTCCTGCGTTGTCTTGGCTGTGTGCTTAGGATCATTGTCCTGTTGGAAGGTGAACCTTCGCCCCAGTCTGAGGTCCCGAGTGCTCTGGAGCAGGTTTTCTTCAAGGATCTMTCTGTACTCTGCTCCGTTCATCTTTCCCTCGATCCTGACTAGTCTCCCAGTCCCTGCCGCTGAAAACATCCCCACAGTATGAYGCTGCCACCCCCATGCTTCACTGTAGGGATGGTGCCAGGTTTCCTCCAGACATGGTGCTTAGCATTCAGGCCAAAGAGTTCAGTCTTGGTTTCATCAGACCGGAGAATCTTGTTTCTCATGGTCTGAGAGTTTTTAGGTGCCTTTTGGCAAACTAAGTGGGCTGTCAAGTGCCTTTTACTGAGGAGTGGCTTCCGTCTGGCCACCCTATCATAAAGACCTTATTGGTGGAGTGCTGCAGAGATGGTTGTCCTTCTGTAATGTTCTCCCATCTCCACAGAGGAACTCTGGAGCTCTGCTTGATCACCTCCCTGACCTGACCAAGGCCTTTCTCTCCCAATTGCTCAGTTTGGCCGGTGGCCGGCTCGAGGAAGAGTCTTCTTCCATTTAAGAATGATGGAGGCCATTGTGTTCTTGGGGACCTTCAATGGTACAGAAATGTTTTGGTAACCTTCCCCAGATCTGTGCCTTGACAGAATCCTGTCTCTGAGCTTTACGGACAATTCCTTTGACCTCATGGCTTAGTTTATGCTCTAACATGCACTGTCAACTGTGGGACCTTATATAGACAGGCGTGTGCCTTTCCACATCATGTCCAATCAATTGAATTTACCACAGGTGGACTCCAATCAAGTTGTAGAAACATTAACCTGTTTTGCTTTGTCATTATGGGGTATTGTGTGTAGATTGATGAGAAAAAATATATTTAATTAATTTTAGAATAAGGCTGTAATGTAACAAAATGTGAAAAAAGTGAAGGGGTCTGAATACTTTCTGAATGCACTGTATATATATATATATATGTCTGTGTATGTATTTATTATTATCTCTTACCGTGATGTCCAGGTGTGTGACTATGTGTAGGTAGTTGTTGACAGTATGCTCCAGCCTCTCCAGCAGAGTTGAGGCACAGCCAGGCTGGCTCAGTGTCCTAACCACCCTCAAACTCCCAGTCAGAGCACCCAGAGACACAGCTATGTCCCTCCTCTTCTCCTGAGCCTGTGGTAAAAACACACACACATAGGTAACACATGCAAACACACACACACAMACAAATACAGAGAGAGAGATACAAACATCAAATTATTGCCACAATTGGATGCTACTGAACCGAGGAAAACAAATCATCTGCCTTGAGAAGCAGAAGTTGAAGTGTTTGATAGCGTACCGATTTCCTCTCCCAGGAAGCCTTGTGAACCTTGATGCAAGGGAGCTGAATGGGGGACGGCAGGGTCTTCAAGACATCACAATCAGCCTGAAGAGAGGAGAGAAGCATACAGACATTAAAGGAGAGAGGTAAGACAGACAGACAGACAGACAGACAGACAGACAGACAGACAGACAGACAGACAGACAGACAGACAGACAGACAGACAGACAGACAGACAGACA
>NC_036871.1:14413194-14415843 GCF_002910315.2 Salvelinus sp. IW2-2015 | reverse complement strand
CAGACAGACCACAAGCTACTCTCTGTGTTAAAGGTAACGTATATGGCAGATTGTTTAAAACATACAGGTTTAGCCCTCACCAATGCAGCCTCCATGTCCTGCCACAGTGGTTTAGGTCCCTCCGGGACTCTCTGTCACACACAAAAGTCTATGGGGCCTGGGTCTCAGCATCCCACACTCAGAGGCTACCATGCACAGCAGCAGCAGTCCTGGACACATACAGTTGAAGTCGGAAGTTTACAGTACATACACTTTGGTTGGAGTCATTAAAACTCGTTTTTCAACCACCCCACAAAATTTCATTGTTAACAAACTATAGTTTTGGCAAGTCGGTTAGGACTCTACTTTGTGCATGACACAATAATTTTTCCAACTATTGTTTACAGACAAGATTATTTCACTTATAATTCTCTGTATCACAATTCCAAGTGGGTCAAAGAATGATGTACAATACACGAAGTTGACTGTGCCTTTAAACAGCTTGGAAAATTCCAGAGAAATTATGTCATGGCTTTAGAAGCTTCAAGATAGGCAAAATTGACATATTTGAGTCAATTGGAGTGTACCTGTGGATGTATTTCAAGGCCTACCTCCAAACTCAGGGCCTCTTTACTTGGGAAAATCAAAAGAAACTCAGCAAGACCCAGGGAAAAAGACATTGGTAGACCTCCACAGGCAAGGACAACAAAGTCAAGGTATTGGAGTGGCCATCACAAAGCCCTGACCTCAATCCTATAGAACATTTGTGGGCAGAACTGAAAAAGCGTGTGCGAGCAAGGAGGCCTACAAAACTGACTCAGTTACACTAGCTCTGTCAGGAGGAATGGGCCAAAATTCACCCAACTTATTGTGGGAAGCTTGTGGAAGGCTACCTGAAACGTTTGACCCAAGTTAAACAATTTAAAGGCAATGCTACCAAATACGAATTGAGTGTATGTAAACTTCTGACCCACTGGGAATGTGATGAAAGAARGAAAAGCTGAAATAAAWCATTCTCTCTACTATTATTCTGACATTTCACATTCTTAAAATAAAGTGGTGATCCTAACTGACCTTAGACAGGGAATCTTTACTCGGATTAAATGTATTTGGCTAAGGTGTATGTAAACTTCCGACTTAAACTGTACATACATATTAAACCCATTTAAGAAAATCTTTGCTATTGGTCAGTGGCCCTGGCTGGGCAATTCAATTCAGTCAACTTCAGTCTACTTGTATTTGTCCCCAAAGACATAGGCTCATGATAGTTTGATTTTACCCATTAGTTCAGTTAATTATGAAACCCCTGTGAATGGTCACTTTCTGAATACTCACTGCTTAACGCCATACCCCTCTCGGTTGCTTCTGATGTCCATTCATGTGGTCCATTTAAAAAAAATCTGGTTTACTGTCTTCAGTCGCAATATATCCTTGCCACTCCGAATTACCTTCTGCATGTCTGAAGTACGTTGTGTCCCCTCTATCGTCCTCGCTCCCTTCCTACGTTTTCATGGCCGGAAGGGCGCGCATTATCAAGTCCCAGAGCGCGCTCAACTTTCCTGTTGCACGTCATTTCCATATGCCAAAGGGTCACAATATCAAGGATCTCCTGTTCTTACGTCTGTCCCCTGTCATTAAGTAACTTTCTCTCACTCTCTCTCTCGCTCTCAATGACAATGGCTCATCAACAGAAATATCATCMAACGTTCAGAGGAGAATATGTTGATGGACTACCTAGCCTAATTCCACCAGAGTTAAGGGTTTATTATTGTGAAATTATTCAATCTAATTCTTTGGTGTGCACAGCTGATCAATCAAGCGATTGGAATTCTTCCATAGCTGTWAGCACGTATCTGCTTTAGGCATGGAGTATAGAGGAAATGGTAGGCCTGAAGCTTAGGATTCTATTGTACCAACTTTAGATTTTTTTTTATCACTGACAACATAATCTTCTAATCTACAATTTACATAGTCATTCAAGTATGCAAACCATGTAAAGCACTTTCACTTTCAAAGAATTTCCCTCCCAAAAATCTCTCTCACTCTCACACACACACRCTCCCCCCTCTCTATMTCTCTCTGTCTCTCTTACTCACTCACTCACTGTCTAGGACCGGTGTTTTGTTGTTGTTTTAGCTACATGCTTAGGAGACATCCCGTGTGCGACCATCCAGAGAGGTACAGTACATTCGGAAAGTATTCAGACCCATTGACTTACAGCCTTATTCTAAAATTGATTCAATAAAAAATGTCCTGCTCAATCTACACACAATACCCCATAATGACATCACAATACCCCATAATGACAAAGCTAAAACAGGTTTTTAGAATTGTTTAAAATGTATTAAAAATAAAAAACAGAAATACCTTATTTACATAAGTATTCAGACCCTTTGCTATGAGACTCGAAATTGAGCTCAGGTGCATCCTGTTTCCATTGATTATCCTTGAGATGTTTCTACAACTTGATTGGAGTCCACCTGTGGTAAAATCAAGTGAAAGGACTTTATTTGGAAAGGCACACACCTGTCTATATAAGGTCCCACAGTTGACAGTGCATGCCAGAGCAAAATCCAAGCCATGAGGTCGAAGGAGTTGTCCTTAGAGTTCCAAGACAGGATTGTGTCGAGGCACAGGTCTGGGGAAGGGTACCAAAACATTTCTGCAGCA
>NC_036871.1:14406299-14412516 GCF_002910315.2 Salvelinus sp. IW2-2015 | reverse complement strand
TTCAGCGGCAGGGACTGGGAGACTAGTCAGGATCGAAGGAAAGATGAACGGAGAAAAGTAAAGAGCACACAGCCAAGACAACGCAGGAGTGGCTTCGGGACAAGCCTCTGAATGTCCTTGAGTGGCTCAGCCAGAGCCCAGAATTAAACCCGATCGAACATCTCTGGAGAGACGTGAAAATAGCGGTGCAGCGACGCTCCCCATCCAACCTGACAGAGCTTGAGAGCATCTGCAGAGAAGAATGGGAGAAACTCCCCAAATACAGATGTGCCAAGCTTATAGCGTCATACCCAAGAAGACTCAAGGCTGTAATTGCTGCCAAAAGTGCTTCAACAAAGTACTGAGTAAAGGGTCTGAATACTTATGTAAATTTGATATCAGTTTTTTTTTTTATACATTTGCAACAATTTCTAAACACCTGGATTGTTTTGTCATTATGGGGTATTGTGTGTAGATTGTTGAGGAAATGTTTTTCTTTAATCCATTTAAGAATAAGGCTGTAATGTAACAAAATGTTACATTTCCGAATGCACTGTATACTACAAAGCAGAATCATTGAGTTAGCAAGCTAACTTTGATAAACAACCACAAATAACCATAGATTTTTTTTGGTTCATTAAGAAATCTGAACTTAAATAGGCTTCGTGTTTTGATTTTTGAGTCAATTAAACCATCCCATTTCAAGCTTATCTTTCTAAAAAAATAAAAAGTTATTACAGAATATTTTGTCAAGTTAGATGGCTAAATCTTTGATCTTGCTTTGTACTGTACTCCTCAGGCAGTCAAGTTTGTTTACCACCCTGTCAGTCAACCAGCCCAAACTCTTCCAGTCCCAGAATGGACTAGGCAAGTCAGTTAAGAACAAATTCTTATTTACAATGACGGCCTACCCAGGCCAAACCCGGACAACGCTGGGCCAATTGTGCGCAGCCCTATGGGACTTCCAATCACGGCCGGATGTGGTACAGCCTGGACTTTAACTAGGGACTGTAGTGACACCTCTTGCACTGAGATGCAGTGCCTTAGACCGCTGCACCACTCGGGAGATTGCGTCCCAGTGTTAGCCTTTGGGTTACACCGTCATCATAATCACTGCAGCCCTAGCCAAACTGAATAGACACCAAGGCCCGGCTACTGTGCAATTCGCCAGGAGAGGAAATTGCTTTGAGTAGCCTCGTTAAAAATATATTTCAGTCATAGTCCTGAGCTGACTGCAGAGGTATCACACAGTGGGGGCTGTTTARACAGCGTGCCATCAGTCGGGTCACCAACGGGACCAGTGGCAATTTTAGCATGTAAAACTTGGTGGGGCAAAAAAACAAAAAATATGGGWYGCATGCCAGCAAAGCCACTACACAACACTGAACAATACATTAATTGCACTRTAACGGTGACAAACGGTGCCCACAAACTGTTAGGGCCTACATAAAGCTATCCTAACARCAGAGTCCCAACAGCAGTCCCAACAACTTACCACTTCTACAACTGGCTTTCAGCGGAGCCTTGCCTGGCAGCGAAACAGTTCATTCTGCCTCATTTACTGCCTTTTAAAAAACATAGCTGATATGGATCACTTGCTTAAACAAATGTGGTTTCTAATGACAATTGAGATGCACAAACTATGCCATAAGGGGACGACAAGTGGATAAGAGGCAATCCGTAATTTCGATTAAAACATTAATGAACGAGCTAGGACGGACGTAGTCAATATAACTATTTGTTCAGTACTTTTGAAATGTACAGCGACAGAATTCAGAACATGGGCCGTTCTTACAGTGTTCTCCCTGTACATCAAGTCAGAACCGGAGGATAAATAAAGGRGGCAYATAAGCAGACAATGAAAGCTCTTACAATATTTGATGATTACATTTCTCTAAAACAGGTTATAGACTACATGTGCACCACCAAGTCAGAACAGTAGGCAAAATTAAGAGGTGAAAATAGGCTAAATTATTAGGGTGAGGCACATGGGCTACTAAAAGCTTACTATAAAACATACACTTAGTATTACTTTCTTAGCTACAGTATACATATCTCCCTGGCATATTACATAATTTATGCAGCAGCATACAAGAAATTGTTGGACTCACCTTGTTGTGCTGTGCTCATTTGAACAGGAAGGTGCCGCGGCGGGCCTTCGTGGGCAAATTTTGTCATCAAACTTTGTCATCAAAGTCTGCCATTCTCTGGATTTATGGTGCTTTCAAGACAATTGGGAACTCAAAAAACAAAAAGGTAAACTCATGATGACGTCATTGATCTTCAGGTCATAGCTCTAGAAAGAGGACCGAGTTCCAGATTTACAATTCCGAGTAAGTTCAAAACGTATTATCCCGGGTTCCCAGTTGTCTTGAACTAACTAATGTCAGATTTTGCAGTTCAGAGTTTACAGTTGTTTTGAGCGCAGCACAAATCATGCTTCATCAACAGCATGGCCAACGTTGAATGTTAATTTTAAACTAGGAAAAGAGACCCTTAATCTTAGACTAAAAATGTGGGGCTCAAAACAGGCTCTACCCCACCTGCCCTGAATGAYGGGTCGCCACTGAATGAGACTTACAAGATGACATTGATAGGCTCACGGTGAACATTTTTACCTGCAAGGGCTATCATAAATAATAGGCAACTAATAAAAATGTGATGAATATTAATCCCACTAGGCTATATGTGTTTGAAAAGGGTGTAGGGCTAATTATCTGGATTATCATTAGAATAATGTTAAGTCTTTTCTCGAGAATACTTGACTGTTCCAGTGTTCTTCGTGGCAAGGTGAATTCAAGATTTCATGAATTATCCATACTTGAATTTGAATGGCACAATGCAACACACACCGGTGGCGGTCCTGCTGATGCTTTTATAGCTCAGTAGCCAACCATTAGGTCTACTCTGTGTATTTATATTTCAGGAACAGAAGAGAACAACAAGTGTTAGTCATCACCTCGGATTCAATCTTTCACCGGGTGCTACTCGAATGCCCACGGGTCGCAGCTGTGAGAGGCAGTGATGATACAATTCGATAGGAGGGAATAGCAAAATCTCAGGGTGGACGTTGATTGATCCCCGTATTTGTGGACAATCAAACCAGCCAGTAGAATGATACTTCGAGACGTATTGCACCCCATATTAACTGAAAGCATGTGTGTGTGTGTGTGTGTGTGTGAGAGAGAGAGAGAGAGAGAGAGAAAGAGAGAGAGAGAGAGAGAGAGAGAGAAAATGAGTGTGCACTGTTTGTGCATAGGCTGTATGGCCGGCTTTGTGTGAAGTGTTGAGAGAGTGTTGAGTGCACACCCGTCACAGGTTGCACACGGCCAGACAGTGATAGTGATACTCCCTCCATGCCTTTATCTATCTGCAGACACCTCGAACGGCGCTCGTTAATTAAGACGAATGCGCCACCAGCTCACGGTAATGGCAACCACGTCTGGACTTTCTTCACAAGGAGATAAGGGGGAAACGTGGCACTGACAGAACCMGCATTGCATCACGAACACCCGGTAGCCTACCCCGCTGCCGATACAGCTCGAGCCCCGCGGGAAAGCCTATTGCAGCTTTATTTATATAATAAATATTTTGGCAAAAAATGACGGTCACAGTCACACACTCACATTTGACCGGGTAGCTCTGCTGTYGCTCCGGGGCCAGCTGCTGTCTGAATGCATGCGCATCGACGCGGATGAACGCAGCAGTGTTCAGAAGTTTGAGGTGCTGTGTGCGCACAACCAATCAAGGCATCAGCAACAGGCCACCAGTTTTCACGTTTACCCGAGGTGCAGAAGAGTGAATGAGACAGGAGATTGGAGTGGAGCGCCTCTGCTTGTGGATGGACCACTGATCAAGGGGGAAAGTAAGCTTGGAAGTTGGAGTTTATGCACGGAACGCGCAGAGATATTCCTCATTTTTATTCACTCTGTTACACGAAGGATGGAGGGGCGCAGCTGACGGTTAGGGATCGTAGCCTCGAAGAGGATAAACACACCGAAGGAACCGAACTGCCGGACGAGGGAAATGTGAGTATGAATGAGTCCTCGGCAACCTCAAGTCCATCATGCACCCATACCGCCGCCGGTGTCCTGTCTTTCCCCGGTGACGACGACAACAATGGGTCAAATTATTTTGTCACTATTCCCCTCTTGTTTTCATCAGGTAGCCTATCTATAGAGTATCAATTGAACTTCGGCAATGTGTTCATGCTCGAGGGAAAATAAATTGGTTATTGAATCAGAGTCACATTGAATTGTCTATATCCTGTAGGCTTTAACATGTTTTTATTGCAAAAAATGAAATCATGTTCAATGTAGTGACATTGGGCTATATATCTATTGGCATCCTTTATCTAGACACCGAAACTTGTTAGGAGAAGAGGTACAGGTGGTTATGTATCCTATTCCACTTTCCGCATCAAGTCGTCGTCAGGGCTCAAGGTCCTTATAAGGTCTCTCATTGCTGCGGTTCATCTTGAAATTTACGCGCACGGCGAACGGCTATTTTATTCGCTCAGAGGACTTTCCTTTATGTCGTTTCTGTAACGTTTAATAATAATAAAGTGTTTCTACTTCTAAGACCTGTATGTCATATTTTGACATTGAATCCACTCATTGACATGCAGTCTATGAGAAAAATTGCGATGACGTCATCGAGAGAGTATGATCAGTCTGCAGATTTTATTTAGGTTTCTTTAAATGGTTTGACCCACTTGGAAATCCTAAAATGACTCTCTTCAGTTCCCTGACTGGTACTTGTCCACCCTCCTCCTCCACGTACATGTGAAGCCCCTCCAGTAGTTCCTCACCGCAAAGAACGTAGACGTTACCTCAATGCTGAAGAGCACACCTGCAACTCCACGTTTTGTTACATTATAGCCTTATTCAATTAAAAAAAAAAAATATATATATATATTTCTCATCAATCTACACACAATACCCATAATGACGAAGCAAAATGTTATTTCGACATTTCTGCAAATTTAATTAAGTAAAACAACTGAATATCACATTGACATAAGTATTCAGCCACCCTTTACTCAGTACTTTGTTGAAACACTTTTGGCAGCGATTACAGCCTTAAGTCTTCTAGGGTATGACTGAAAAGATTTGGCTGGGTCTTCTCAGATCCTCAAAAGGTTCTACAGCTGCACCAGAGAGCATCCTGACTGGTTGCATCACTGCATGTATGCAACTGCTCAGCATCCGACCGCAAGGCAATACTAACGGGTAGTGCGAACGGCCCAGTACATCACTGGGGCCAAGCTTCCTGCCATCCAGGACCTCTATACCAGGTGGTGTCAGAGGAAGGCCCTAAAAATTGTCAAGACTCCACGCCACCCCAGTCATAGACTGTTCTCCCTGCTACCAACGGCAAGCGGTACCGGAGCGCTAAGTCGAGGTCCAAGAGGCTTCTAACAGCTTCTACCCCCAAGCCATAAGACTCCTGAACATCAAGTCAAATGGCTACCAGACGATTCGCATTGCCCCCCCCCCCTCCCTCTCCACACCACTGCCACTCTCTGTTGTCATCTATGCATAGTCTCTTTAATAACTCTACCTACATGTAATACTACCTCCACTAACGGGTGCCACCGCACATTTACTCTGTACCGGCACCCCCCTACAGTCAATCACGGTTACAAAAATAAACCAGCCCCGTCGCGGACCAGGATGTCTTGCTCCCAGACAGGCTAAACAACTTTTTTGCCCGCTTTGAGGACAATACAGTGCACTGACACGGCCCCCTACCAAAACCTGCGGGCTCTCCTTCCCTGCAGCCGAGGTGAGTAAACATTTAAACGTGTTAACCCTCGCAAGGCTGCAGGCCCAGACGGCATTCCAGCCGCGTCCTCAGAGCATGCGCAGACCAGCTGGCTGGTGTGTTTACGGACATATTCAATCAATCCTTATCCCAGTCTGCTGTTCCCACATGCTTCAAGAGGGCCACCATTGTTCCTGTTCCCAAGAAAGCTAAGGTAACTGAGCTAAACGACTACCGCCCCGTAGCACTCACTTCCGTCATCATGAAGTGCTTTGAGAGACTAGTCAAGGACCATATCACCTCCACCCTACCGGACACCCTAGACCCACTCCAATTTGCTTACCGACCCAATAGGTCCACAGACGACGCAATCGCAACCACACTGCACACTGCCTAACCCATCTGGACAAGAGGAATACCCATGTGAGAATGCTGTTCATCGATTACAGCTCAGCATTTAAAACCATAGTAC
>NC_036871.1:14350986-14406274 GCF_002910315.2 Salvelinus sp. IW2-2015 | reverse complement strand
TTTACGGACATATTCAATCAATCCTTATCCCAGGTCTGCTGTTCCCACAGCTTCAAGAGGGCCACCATTGTTTCCTGTTCCAGAAAGCTAAGGTAACCTGAGCTAACGACTACCCCCCGTAGCACTCACTTTCCGTCATCATGAAGTCTTTGAGAGACTTAGTCAAGGACCATATCACATCCAACCCTACCGGACACCCGCTAGACCCACTCCACCCGATTTTGGCATCTTTACTTCCGACCTGCTCACAAATAGCTCTTAAAATTATCAAAGAGCTCTTTTCATGCTCTCCAACGCAGGACGACGCAATTCGACAACCACACTGCTCACCAGTGCTCCCTTCTTAACCTCACTGCATGGAGCCATGAGAACAGATTGACCCATAGTGAGAGATCCAACTGCTGATATCCTACTCAAGGCTCCTAACAAGAGGCTCAGCATTTCAATGAGCGCAAGGATACCCTCGACCAAGCACTCGTCATCAATGGCCATAAAGCTCTGAGACTCCCATGGCACAAGGTCCATAACATGTACATATTGTACTATGGACACGCCCTGTGCAACATGGCGGTACCTGGAATCTCTCCTGACAGGCCTGCCCCCAGGATTGGTTCGAAAGTGGGTAGCCCAGTTTTGTAGGGTACCGTAACAGCGTCATGCTCCAGGCCCCGCTGATCGTCTGCAACACTGGAGGGGGCACCCACAAGGTCAAAGGTGGTTGTATGCTTCGTTCTCGAGCCACTCATCCTTGTACTCCCTGTTCACCCACGACTGCAGTGAGCCATCTTGCACGCCTTCACAACCTCAAAAATTCACTCAAGTTTGGTTACGTTGTGACACTGACTTAAGTGGTGGTAGTTGCTTGATTACCAACAGACGACGAGACGGCCTAAGTATGGTGCGTGGAGGAAAGCAAGGTGAAGGGCTCCTCGTGTGTAGTAGTTTGCTGGTGTGAGTGTGATAAATACCTTCACATACTCAACTGTCAACACAAAATCCAAAGGAGATGATTGTGGACTTCAGGATGTTAACAGCAGATGGGAAGACGCCGTTCAGTCAGCCCCCCCCTTACATCGCACATCGACGGGGGTCAAGTAGACTGGAAGAAGGTGGCGGAAAGTTTGAAGATCTCAGGCTAATTACACCATCGTGATACGGTTACAAGGATCTGTGTGGAAAGCCAACAGTCAGTGGGCAGAGCTCATAGGTGTAGGTCCACGCCTCACACTACAGACAGCGTTGGTTGAAGAAGGCGGCTAGCAGCCGCGTCTTGTTCAAGGGCCATCCCAGAGAGGCTGAACGAAGAAATTCGCTTTCACCAAAAGCACTCCAAACTTCTACAGATGCACAAGTCGGGTTGCGAGCAGATGCGTGCTCAGGGCACTGTATATCACCGCCACCTACTCGGTGTACCCTAGCATACTCGCTCTACACGCCCACATACTCCGTAATGGCACTTCTCCATGGAGGGATAGTGAGTGTCTGCTCAGATAACGCTTGCCTAAATTTTAACCAATCACATTCTCCGGGGGCATGAACTACCTGCCCTTCCATGGAGACACTTTTACTCACCACCGCGAGCCGTGCACAGGAGGCCATAGAGATCATCAACGGACAGACAACCACCCAAGCCAACTGCCTGTTTGCGACTCCTCAGCTACATATCCACTGAAATGGGTGAGGTGCAGTAACAGGTTACAGAATAAGCAGGTACCGCATCGAAGACGGAGAAGAAACAGTCTTTCTTCATCTCCAATGTGAGCCATCCAGTCATACCTATTAGATACGCCACCACTAAGCATTTCAGACGGACGCTTGTCCTACACAAAATGACTGACTCAACTCCAGTCCTACTTTTATTAAATTTGTGAGATGATGGAAATTATAGTAAAAACTGAATACCACTAACCACTGATCAGAAGATACTCTCAAAATGCCATTTAATTTATATAATGTATTAACTTAACTCTAACATTTACCCCATCTTCGATAATGATTAATATACTTCTATACATTCTTATATCATTCTACTGCATCCTCTGACCATCTTTACTGTAATACACAAATACACTGCCATGCATTTTTGCATACACCTAAGCCAGCTTCTAATTATCTTATGCAACTTTATGTTTACAAAACCCTACATGTACTCAGTTCAATCATTTGTTATATAGCGTACTTCAAAATAAGTTTATCCATCTACTGCGAGTGACTTTGCCAATGCCGTATTTCAATGTACACACCACATTTTTCTAAATTCCACTATTATCATTTATTTTCTCTATTTAAATCACCTTTAACACTTGATCGTTGTGTAGTATAAAATAGGAGTAGTTGTGGAAATTTTGTATAAGGTTAGATTACATGTGTTGTTTTATTGAGCTGCTCATTTGTCGGAGGACTAGCGTGAGTAGCACAATGCATTTCGCTTTTCACACTCGCATTAGAACATCTTGCATAAACCATTACAAAAAATTACAACTTTTTTCTGTATATTGAACGCCAAAATGTGGATTAATCAATAGAGATTGAATTTTGCACTTTGTTATTGAAGTTAATGTATTGTTAACTTTTTTTCACTGGCTGCCTTCTATATGGACTGTGTATCCCATTTAATCCATTACTATATATATTAAACATGCTAACTGTACAAGAGATTGGGCTACGTAAGTAAGCATGTTCACTCCTGTCCCATACAAGGAATCTGGTGTCACCCTGATGTGTATGTGTATTAGCGGCGTATAGTGGAAGCGTATATCATGAGAGCTAGACTAATCTTTCGATTTGATTTTTTTTTTGAATACGAACTACAAGCATTCCGCGACAACCCTTAGTTAGTTCGGTCCTGTGTCGAGATTATCTGTGTTCGCAATTCTTCTCTGCAGGAAATCCGTCTCAGATTCGAAGCATTCAGCGCTAGTGCTACAGCTTGTGTTTGGTCAGAATCAGTCAGGACGAGTCCCGTACGTCCACAGCTAAGCTTCTCTCCTTAGGTGTCTTTCCAGAGACCTCGATTCAATTAGGGATATATCCAGTGCGTCTGGCTTAGGAGCTGGCCACTCAAGGACATTTCAGAGACTTGTCCCGAAGCCACATACACTTTTGTCTTCGCATGTGTGGTGCTTGACGTGTCGCGTTTTTTCTTTGTCGACCTGTACAACATGAGTGAAAAGAACCTGTCGTTTCTCACCCTAGGATCTTTTGCATTGTCAAGCTGAGCGCTTCTGGAGCAGGTATTTCATACAGGCCATACTCTCTTTCATGTACTATTCATATGTTACCCGGTTATTGTACACTTGAGTGTTTGAGCTAGTCTCCCTAGTACCTTGCTCACTGTAAGGATAGGCCACACACCACGCACAGCCATGAATTCATAGACCTAACCACCAATAGCTGTGCGAGCCGTTAGTAATATGGATTCCAGGTTTCCTCTGTCAGCAAACGTGAAAACTCTACGAACTTTGGACATTTTCAGTTCCTAAGTGACTATTTCCAATCGGCTTTGGTTTTCTTATCAAGACTAATGACTCATCTCTCCGTTTTTCTTGATCTTAGAGGAGTCCTTAGTGTGCCTTTGTGGCAAAGACTCCAACGGCCGGAACCTGTTTTTCCAAAAATGTTTAGGCGTTTATGGAGGATGCCTTCTTGACTTGTCCAGTTTCATTTAAGTCATTTATGTCTTGAATCTCATGGGGGTCACTTGTGTGTTGATTTTTTAGTGTGGGACCAGAATCATTAAATTTTAATCTGAGTATCAGAAAATAGTAGGGTCTGTTTAATAGTACAAACTCGCAATGTTGGAATTTCTATAGGAAGGGATAGGTGGATGCTTGAATACTTTGGCTAAAAAGGATGCACTCATGAAATTTCTAGTATCATAGTCTCTTGTAAGCCTATGATATATACACTGGAGGCTGTATAGCCGCATTCAAGTGACATGCACAGCCCATGGCTTTCCCCTGATACTTAAGACTACACTTTAGCCAGTACACACTGCATGTTGTTGGTATATAGATATTTATCTCACCTCAGATGAGCAATGTTCGGGTCTCACTTGACTGACAAACCATGGCCTATTAACAAAAGCATCACTCAGATGCATAGCACGACCATACAGTATCACAGCTATTGCTTTTGAGTGATCAGGGAAAAAAGACAGTGCAATCCCATAAACAGCATATGGAAGCAGTTCTTTACACAGTGGATTACTGGGGAATAGGGAATAGATAAATTTGCTGGTTACCCAGACTCCTTGCTCCGCCCAAATGCATACGCCATGCCCCAGGACGTTAGTTTCTTCTCCGCATTGATCTGGATCTGAGTGCCTTTCAACGAATGTGAACACATTCAGGCGCATCTGATTGTCCAGAAACTGATGGTTGGGCCGGAGCAAGAACCCACGTGGGTAAAGCCACGCGTTTTAAACTCGTAACTGGCTTCATACTCTGATTGGTTTAGAGATGATCCAATTGCTGATGACTTTGTTTAGTACAACACCCATCTTGCTCTCGTCACCACAAACGACTTCAATGATGGCAGTCTCAGACTAAAGTATGTAGTGAACGACAGAGCAGCGAAAGAATTTAGTGTGAGTTGTTCAGGCTAATAGAGAGCTGCTTGGGGGACCATGGGTGGAACAAGAGCCCTCAGCTCTGTTACACCTAATAAAGGCACTGTAATTAAATGGATTGTAGACTAGAGCTGCAAATGCTGGTTGCTATGCAGGGACATAAAGTACTAGCCCATGGACATACATTTTTTCACAGAGTAAAGCTACAGATCGATTTACAGTACTGCTTTGCATAGTCATCCTCCATCATCCAGTCAGTGAGTCAATCAGAGGGAAAGAGAACTGCAAGACAGATCACTGAACGGAGCTCCATGACATGAGGACATTGTGAAGAGACATTTGCTATTTAGTGGCAAGTTTCAAGACATTCAACAATTCTCATATGAGCTTCCTTATTGAATATCTTCTTCTGAGGCCAGCTGTGCCCCAAGGGCAGAAATGTAATGTGACTATGATTAAGTGTTTAAGCCAATGACATGGATTGGTTAGGTTAGGTTAGGGGTTGGGTTTATGTTAGGAAGAAATGTGAGGAGGGGGGAAGGGTACTAATCTAACATATGGAATTGTTTCAGGATGGTCATACCATGGATCATTTAGCTATTTGATTTAGAATTGTAGGACCCCCTCAGGTATAAAAAAATATATATATAAAACTATTTGATAAAATATTGAATTTGGCCTTTACTACCAAAGCCCATAGAAACGCATTGAATAACACATTCATAAACGGCAATAAAAGCCAGTCAAATGATAAATCATAAGAAATAATGTTTTGAAGTGTCTGTCCTATATCTAGGAGATATAAGAAAGCTCAAGAAATATTAGAGTTTTTTTGGACACATATTTAACCCCTTATTATGTTGCACAAAACTACCTCCATACTTCCATTCGTTTGAATGGGTTACCTTCAGACGGGTCCTGTGACTTTTATAGGGGTCGTAGAACAAAACGAAGAACACTGTTCGGACTCTACAGACGCTTTTGTGAGAAGGCTGATTTTCGGACGTCTGATGTTCTGACAAACACAGCTGTAGCTTGACCACCTTCCATCGCAGATGTGGAAGGCCGACATAGGTGGATGTGGTAAATGAGACGCAGCCCATGATATCTCTAGCTTAAACTGACCATTTTGATGGGGATTCTTTTTATTATGTTACTTAGATTGACGCACGGGTGCTCTTAAGGATTTCAGACCTGCGTTCAAATACATGTGTATTTGAATATCTGATACACAGCCCAAAACAAATACTTTTTATTTGAGTTTTTGAATGGTTAAATAGTTTTTTCTAATACTTATTTCAAATACTATTTTCAAATGCCTGGGTTAAATGCATGGCAGTGTATTTGAGTCAGTGTATTTGAGTATTTCCAAATATATTAAATATTCAACTACTTGTCTTTTCAATAAAATATTATCTGAACGCTTGCTTTGACTGTACTTATGTGAAAGTATTTGAGATATTTCAAATAGTATTTGAACCCAGGTCTGTGCGAAAGTTCAGTCATGAAATGTGATTGGTTAAATTTAGGCAAGTAATTCCAAATGATTAAGTTTAGGGTTAGGGTAAGAGTTGGGGTTGTGCCCTGCAACCTTGGATGTGGTGCCCTGCAACCTACCACCAACCTTCCACCTATGAGCTCTGCCCACTGACTGTTGAGCTTTCAACCAATCACATTAGTTTTGCCCTGGAGGCAGAACTGCCCTTAGAACAAGATAGAATACAGAAAACTACAATCTGCTTCACGCATACCCCATAATCAAAACCGACTTTGGAAACTTTTGAAGATACAACAGTGACCTTTCCCTCACCCACTCTGTAGCCTACAAAACTGGGCAATTGATCACTGAATTTGTTCCATATGAATATTACATGTTGTGTTGTGCTAATTTGCCATTTCGCTCCAGGCCTTTAGGGCCTTGGAGTATCAGTGGCTCTCATCGTACACAGGATGAAAAGACTGAATTCCCCTGAGAGAAAGAGCCTCTGATTGGCTGACAGAAGAATTCCGCTGCAGTGATGAGGCTGTTGATAGGCTGTTGGCATGGTAATGGAACTGGCTCATGGTAATGGAACAACAAAATCATAGGCCAACACACACACACACATTCACAAATATGCAGAAACGTGCACACATAATCCAAGCCATATTTATTTCGACATAGGCTCAAACTTTGGCAACACAAACATATAATTTTCTTATCAGTGAGAAAGAGGAGTTATTACGTTTGTTTGGTCTCTCTCTGCAATATCTATTGTTGTAGGTGTGCTTCTGCTTTGAATACCATGCAGGTACTACTGTGGCTGTGTCTTTGAGCAGCTGTATTGTCGTTCCTACAGTAGTGAAACTAGGTGCTCTGCAGTCCAAAGCACCAACACACTGACCCAGTTCAACCTTCAGTCTCAACAGGAACAATCCGGAATAAATACACACCTGTGGAGTTTATTTTGGCACCCCACGATGGGAACAAATTATTCATAAATGGTATGACCTACAGAGATGAATCTGAGAGTAGAGTGTGTGTGTGTGTGTGTGTCTCTGTGCATCAGTGTGTGTGTGTGTGTGTGTGTGTGTGTGTGTGTGTGTGTGTGTGTGTGTGTGTGTGTGTGTGTGTGTGTGTGTGTGTGTGTGTGTGTTGTGTGTGTGTGTGTGTTGGTAAAAGTCAAGGGGTGTGAATACTTTCTGAATGCACTGTATGAATGCACTGAATGCACTGTATGTGGAAGCCGTTCTCAGCAAGGACAACTGTCCAGAAGAGAGAGCATGTTCCATTCTTTCTGCCGTTCTCCAGAGAGATAAGTGGTTCATGTTTTCTGTGAGAGCTCTTCCATACAGGGCAGCACTGAAGGTAGCCTAGAGGTTAGAGAGGCGGGCTAGCAACGGGGGAAATGTGGTGGGCATCCTCGGTGTTATCTTCTTCCATTGTGCCCTTGAGCAAGGCACTCGACTTTAATCTGCTCCAGTGGTGCTGTACTCTCTGTGGGTGTTGTAGTCTTGAGAGCAGTATTGCAACAGTCTTACATTATATTGCCTATCTAAGTTCAAGGGAAAGGGGCATGGGAACAATAACATGTCTACTTGACCCAGCCTCACAAAACTAGCCTTCATCAATCTTCATCATGAGCTGTGGACTTTGTGCTGGGYGCTGTTCAGTGGCTGTGGTGCTGAAATCAGCAATCAACTGTCTTCTGTTTKGAACGCTTAGACCMTGGTGCTGTCCATGGTGCTGAATGTCTGTGCTGTATTACATTCTTAGAATAATGTGTTCTGTATAGAACCAAAAAGGGTTATATGCTTGCTTCATGTATGGCGTCCCTTAAAGTTCTGTATAGAACCGACATTGGTTCCATATAAAACCTTATATGGAAACAATTTTGGTTCAGTGAACAAGAACCCCTGGGGTTCTGATCAAATAACCCTACAAAAACCTTTAGGAGTGCCGTATATGAAGCAAGCATATAACCCTGTTTGGTCCTATCCAGAACCTATTTTTCTAATAGTGAAGGGCACAAAAATGTATTCCCGTAGGCCAGTTTAGATGTCTTTGTTGCTTTTCCCAGATACTGTAGTTAGTAGTTCCATCAGCCAGTTTGATTGTCCATGCATGATTAAGTCTATTCTGGATTAATTTGCTCACGGCTAATAATAATTTGCTTTTAATGGACATGTCTAATGCTGTAAAATATTGGRCTAATCTTTATCCAGGAAGTCACAGTTACATATATTCAAGAGTCCCTTATACATGGTTAGTTGATCATGAAATCAATTACATCTTAATTAACTGAGCCAAAATTAGGCACTCTTGACCTGAGGTAGGACRATATTGCTTTTTGACTATGATTTAAGCTCAGTTTAGTGTTTTTCTTCAGCACATGATGTATGGTTATAGTATTTGGTTAAGATTATCCTGGATCTGTGCCATAGGGAATTTTGCTCCCAGAGTACTCATGAGTTATGTGAAACTGTCCCTTATAAACTGTAGCCTAGGCTGCTTTAGTTTATTTTACTTTAAACAAGTGTGGGTAGACTATTATTACCAAATTATGACTCATCAGTTCTCACCTGCAGACAAAAGAACACCGGTGCGCCGAAGGATAGATTCAAGGAGAAACAGATAAGAGCTATTGGAACGAATACAAAACATAATTGTAAGCTCATTGTGCTTGGACCCTGCACCACCCCCGCAAAACACAAAACATCCACTCTGCTCCCTTCGAACTCCGCTGGGACCGACTGTACCAACRTGTGGAGGAGGGAGGCAGCGTTGAAACAACCCGCATATGCGGCTACTCATCTGGAATAGATCGCACTAGTTCTTCAGTAGCAGCGGCGGCTTAGGCTATGATAATAACTTGCTACACTACACATGTGTAGAAGGCTATAGCTGTATAAAGGCAAGGAAATTGAGTGACAAATTAATGCGGACCGTTGATAAATCATATGGATGAGGATATTGAGACGATGCCGGCAAAGGACAAGGCCGAGAATCGGTCGCTCCAGTATCAGCAAACTTTGGTGAGTTTTTAGTGGGATAATCCCTAACCGGTCATGCTCATGTAAAAGTTATGAGTGCAAATCACTTGGGGACATGCGCCATTCATTTGAAATCCCGAGACACAGTCACTGAGCAGTGCCTTTTTTTGTAGGCTTGTTAGATTTTTAAGTGACTGTCAGATTTTTTAAATGTCATTCACAGAACATTAGATAACACCAGGATCTCTGGTTGCTTTTTTCTCCGCATTATTGCTGTGACTGGGCTGCTGCGCTGCTTGCGAAAATATGTGGCAGCGAGAAAATCGATTCAAGACAAACATCCATTTCAAAAGCTGGGCACCGGCATTGTGTGTGTGTATTTGTGTGTGTGCGTGCGTGCGCGTGTGACAGTGATTCGTGGTTTGTATTCCAGTGTGAACTGTTGTCAAGGCACAGTTATAGTGGCTGCCTGGATTTAAAGGTTGCCGTCCGTTTATCGATAAMGCACTCGGTCGTGACCGTCCACCGTTTAGGGCGCTATTCTGAGGCCTGYGGGCTCTGGAGCGGAGCGTGAAAGGTGTGTGCCAGGTCAGGTCTCTACTGTAGATTACGTCACCTCATCTTCAAATATCCTCAGGTGTCTGCCTTATGACACTGCGTCAAAACTATCCACCTGTTTCACAGATGTATAAAATTATGGACTGGTTGGCGTTAAAAAAAGTAGAACTCCCAAATAGGCAGTGTAGGCACAGGTATATCACTGCAAAGGCCTACTCTCCTTCTCCCATCCTTCTCTTCCACTGTCTCTCTCTCCTCTCATTTTCCACCACCTCACTCTCTCCAACCTATTTCCCCCACTTTCCTCTCCCCATCTACCACATTTTCTCTTCTCCTCCACCTGTCTCAACCAATATCTCCACTCCAACTCCATTCTTTCTTTTTCCACTTTCTCCCCCTTTTCCCCTCACTCCTGCCTTGCTCACACTGCCCCTCTATTTCTCCACCTGTCTATACTCAAAGCAACCAATATCTCCACTCCAACTCCATTCTTTCTTTTCCACTTTATCCCCCTTTWYCCCTCACTCCTGCCTTGCTCACAMTGCCCYTCTATTCCTCCACCTGTCTATACTCAAAACAACCAATATCTCCACTGCCCCTTTCCCTCTCTTTCCCCCTTTCCCTCCCTCCTCCATCTTTCCCTGCTAAATCTGCCCATCTACACAGGAACTAAAAGTGGATCTGATCTGAATAATAATTGCTTCATGCACCAGTTTTTCCCACTCATGTCACTGTGTGATTGACAGATGTAGCCTGGAGCACTTTATAGGGATATCTATAGATGGGGACAGATGGAGGGACACAGAGAGAGAGAGAGAGATGGAGGGAGGGAGAGAGAAAAAGAGGGAGAGAGTGTGATCAGAACAGGATGCAGAGAGATGGACTACTTGAGAGATTGATAGAGAGAGAGAGTGATCATACCAGGAAGAAGAGAGATGTACTGAGATAAATGTGTTCCTCCATAGCTGTGTGTTTCTTTGACTGAAGTCCAGCTTTTAGTGTGTATCTGAGAGAGGGAGAGAGAGAGAGAGGGGAGAGAGGGGAGAGATCAAGAGGGGAGAGAGAGATCGAGAGGGATATGGGGGGGATGACTGCAATCTGTTCCTCTATCTGCTTTATCAGACTGCGTTCCTTGTCAATATCAGACTGCAGTAGTTGTCTGTCTCTGTGGCTCCTATAAGCATGCATTAGTGAAAAGAGAGGGAGGAGGGGGCTCTCAGGCATTTTTAGGAGATTTTGTGCTATTTATGCTCTTCRGGAAGGCGTCACGTGGCAACAGCACACCCGGACAATATGCTAGTGGTGGACATGTGAGAGAAACTGTGTGTATTTTTGTGCATATTTTTGTGTTTTCTGTGTCTCGTTTTTTTTTGGTGCACATCAATGTTCAAGAGTGTGTGCATTCACTCGTGTGTGTTTGTGTGTGTGTGCATATGTGTGTGTGTGCGTCAAGTTCAAACTAACTTTTCCCGCTCCATAATGAGCCTAAATGTCCCGATTTATTTGAACTACAATTTGTATTTTGCCTTCATTAAATAGCATCCACTATGACATGACCCTCAGCAAYAACCACGAGGACGTGACAGCGTTTACAGGGGAAACACATAACAGTAGACTAAATCAAACGATGTAGGCCTAATGGAATGATACGAATGTAGAGCACCAATTGAAGGGAACTAACACTACATTGACAGTTAAATATGTGTAGTAATTACTGACGGTCGCTACCGATAGAGGCTACCCACTGGGCACAGACGTCAATTTAACTTCTATTCCACGTCGTTGGCTCAACATTATTTCATTGAAATGATGTGGCTACAAYGTTGATTCAACCAGTGTGTGCCCAGTGGGTATATTTAACATATAGCCTACAAATGGAAGGAAACAGGAAAAGTCGGGTATATGATTWAAACGTTCTACAGAGCACAACCCATTACATTTRGTGCGACTCTTTGCCTTGTCATCCARTTTGGCTTGCATCTCCAAATGTAATCCTTGCAAGTTATAAGGCCATACAATATAAATTCTGTACACCCACACTAGAGCCCGACCGAGCMCGCCCCCATTCTCATCGACGGGGCTGCAKTGGAGCAGGTTGAGAGCTTCAAGTTCCTTGGTGTCCACATCACYAACAAACTAACATGGTCCAAGCACACCAAGACAGTCGTRAAGAGGGCACAACAGAACATATTCCGCCTCAGGAGAATGAAAAGATTTGGCATGGGTCCTCAGATTCTCAGAAGGTTTTACAGCTGCACTATCGAGAGCATCCTGACTGGTTGCATCACTGCCTGTTATGGCAACTGCTCGGCCTCCGACCGCAAGGCACTACAGAGGGTAATGCGAACGGCCCAGTACATCACTGGGGYCAAGCTTCCTGCCATCCAGGACCTCTATACCAGGCGGTGTCAGAGGAAGGCCCTAAAAATTGTCAAAGACTCCAGACACCCTAGTCATAGACTGTTCTCTCTGCTACCGCATGGCAAGCGGTACCGGAGCGCTAAGTCGAGGTCCAAGAGGCTTCTAAACAGCTTCTACCCCCAAGCCATAAGACTCCTGAACAWCTARTCAAATGGCTACCCAGACTATTTGCACACCCCCCTCCCCTCTCTCTTTTACACCGTTGCTACTCTCTGTCACTTTAATAAATCTACCTACATGTACATATTACCGCAACTAACCGGTGCCCCCGCAAATTGACTCTGTACCGGTACCCCCCTGTATATAGTCTCGCTATTGTTATTTTGCTGCTGCTCTTTAATTACTTGTTACTTTTATTTCTTATTCTTATCCGTATTTTTTATTTTATAAACTGCATTGTTGGTTAGGGGCTTGTAAGTAACCATTTCACCTGTTGTATTCGGCGCATGTGACGAATAAAATTTGATTTGATTTGATATGGGATTTTTGGGTCGAGTACGATACCGATTTTAGGGAGGCAAAAGTCACCGATTACTGATATATCTACTGATATATTGTTTTTTTTAGAGGTGGAATGAAAAACATACTTTTTYCCCCCCTCATTTTCTGCTCTAAATTATTATTTCTTAACTAAATATAAAAATGAGCATTTATTAAGAACTTATTAAGATCTTATTTGTGGTTTACATGACAACCACCAAAAAGCTATATCCTATATCTAACTAAATCCTCTATAAATACAAAATTAAACACAAACACTTGTTCAGTTTACCTTCTTAGATTCAACATAAAGAGTTGTCTATCTATGGCAGTGGTTAAGAATGCAGAAGTGTTTGTGCTGAAGCACCACAAGCACACTAATAAACGAGAAGGGATGAATTAATTAAACTTTGTCTCAAAGTAAATCTGAAACTGCACTGTTCACAACCTATGCAGTGAAATGCAGTACCATGCAGTTCTTAATGTCTACACTAGATGTCAGCATTTGTATTGAGTAGATTCACTGCAGTGCTTTATAACATTCAAAGGTCATGTAAAGAAACACTTTATGGCATCGTCTKGTGCCCAAATTTATGACATATGTCGCACAGCGAGAGTCGAGTGGAAACTAACAGATTTGGTYCAGTCAGTCGTCCTGATGAGCCCTTCCCAGCTAGCTAKTTTAGGCTTGTGGCWAGAAACTTCAGCATGAATTTGAAACTYGTCTRCCGAAATTGGGACTAGGGRGTGTTCAGAATCATTCCGTTTTTATCGGTGACGTTAATRCYGTAGTTGTACATTTTCAGTGAAAATCACTACAATAAATTTGCTTTATCTGTCACGGTCTGATATTGGCTAAACTATCTRGCTCTGCTTACTGGGGCAATCGGGAGTGATGGACAGTGTGCCTTGTTGCCGGCTTGCAGCGCAAACTCTCCTCATTGAGCAGTAGATTGTACCACGGTGATGGTTACTACCACTATTAGATGTATTTCTCCGTCGCCCATCGAAATAAAGTTTTAACTAGCGCCATGCTGCTATTGTTGCCATTTAGCCAACATAAACTAGCTATGTGGGAAGGGCTCATCGGGACTACTGACTAACCTGTGTCCCCGCACATTGACTCTGTACCGGTACCCCCTGTATATAGCCTCGCTTCTGTTATTTTATTGTTGCTCCTTCATTTTTATTTATTTATTTTTTACTTTAGTTTATTTTAGTAAATACTTTATTAACACTTTTATTTCTTAGAACTGCATTGTTGGTTATGTGCTTGTAAGTGAGCATTTCACTGTAAGGTCTACACCTGTTGTATTCAGAGCATGTGACAAATACAATATGATTTGATTTGAACCGAATCCATTCATCTTCAAAGCTGCCGCGACATACGTCATCAATTTGCGCCCCCCAGGGGTGTCCGTATAGCCTCTCCCGAGAACTTGTTATGACAAACACACTTGCAGTTCATTAGGAAAATGTTTTCATACTGAAACCATCATGTAAATTACACTGTTATTCAATTCAAAATCTATACAAAATGTATTGGATGTATATTTCAACTGCAAATAGCATGTGCTGATGATTTGGCTGAGAATGTTCGTGCAGGAAAACCCTTGCCGCACTGGTTTTAGTCATACACGTTCTAATTTAGCTTGCATATTTCGGGAAACTAAATAAACTCGTTAACATAATAGACCCAGACAGTAGCGGTGTTATTTTTGTATCAAGGATAAGTGTTCACTTTGGCACCAGTTCAGTGCTGCAAACATAAGTAGCACAGATTGCTGGCTGGCTAGATAGAGACTAACTAAATTGCTGGCTAGATAGCCAGCTAACGTTAACTAAGTGAGAATGTGATGAGGATAGGGCTGTTTGCTTGGTGAAGTGTACTTTTGATGATTTACTTATTCAAATATGCTGTCGCTGACTGCGGCAAGCTACTCACCGTCAAAACACCACGCCTACTCTCACGTCGTGACTTAGTGGTGAATGATGTTCAGTGAGCAGCTCGTAGAGTGCCCTCTTTAGGCAACCATTATATTTAAAAATATATATATATTACAGSAAATGAGCATACGTATTTGTTCATTCTATGTATATCATTTCAGTGCATTTTCTGTGGAATARAGACAGATACAAATATTTCTCAGATCATATCAGTGATTTCATACTTCACWGTGGAAAAGGGGCAGAAATACCTGTAATGTTGATATGCTTTTCAGTTTCCTGMCATATTTTAGATTTAAGTAATTTAGCAGATGCTTTTATTCAGAGTGACTTAAAGGAGCAATTATGGTTAAATCCTTTGCTTAAGGGCACATCGACATATTTTTGACCTACGGGATTTGATCCAGCGACCTTACGGTTACTATCCCAAAGCTCTTAACTGCTACCTGCCGCCCTGGTGACTGGTTTCACATTTGTCTCCAGTGATAATGAGTTMAAATATATCTAAAATAATTMTAATTTACAAACCTAGCTCTTCTCAGTAGCTCTTATCAATTTAGAAATTACAGCGCGTGGGGAATGCTGTTATTCCCAGCGGGAWAAAAGAAAGTAGATGTTTTTCCACCACAGACAGGTTTGCTCGACCTTATTCATGGTTTCCTCGCACGGAAAGGTGGTGGAAATAAGTCAAGGTCAGTATACACATCTGTGGACACACCTTTGCCACCTCCATTTCTGTGATCTCCACCCCAAGCATATASCTGGCTGGCACATGCGTTTCCCCATACTTAAGTTCATGGTCAGAATGCATGCAGAGAGAAAAGTGTATGAAAAAATTATTACGTTCCATTTATGCGTGCGTATCTCAGGTGTGAATTCCCCTCTGGCTTTGTACCTCCAGTTCATTACAAATAAATAAATGGCCTATACAATTGCATGTGTGTGCGTGTGTCTGTTTGTGCGTGTCTGTGTGCCTGCATGTATGTGTGTGATGGTATGTGATACATTAAACTCCCTTCATCATCTGAAATGGAGGTAGGTCTTTTTTCTCCTCAGGGAGAATTGATTGACARATGGCTCGTACTCCAGATATTAACCAAACATGTGAGAGTTATTTGACATGTACTGTGGGGCAAGCGGGCCCTGTACCTTTTGCTCTCCCAGTTAGAAATGTAATATGACTCTGCTATGTATTGGTGTTTAGACATAGCCTAGGACTCGGAGCTACAGATGGGTCTGAAACAGAAAATAGGCCTTGTTTTACTAAATCAGGGGTTGGCTCATTTACCCTGTCTGGACTGGTGTCAAGCAGTGATGTAGTGAAATAAATGTTTACGTTTGACATATTTAGCAGASGMTCTTATCCAGAGAAACTTACAGTAGTAKGTGGATAMATTTTTGTACTTTTTCCCGTACTGGTATACACCGTTAATGCAGTACCTTCGGAAAGTACTCAGACCCCTTGWCTTTTYCCCCMMAWAATTACGTTACAGCCTTATTYTAAAATTGAATAAATTGTTTATTTTCCCGCATCAATCTACACGCAATACCCCATAATGATAAAGCAAAAACTGGTTTGTAGAATTTTTTGCTAATTTATAAAAAATAAAAAAATAGAAATAGAAATAGAAATAATKCATTTACATAAGTATTCAGACCCTTTACTCCGTACTTTGTTGAAGCACCTTTGGCAGTGATAACAGCATCAATTCKTCTTGGGTATGACGCTACAAGCTTGGCACACCTGTATTCGGGGAGTTTCTCCCATTTTTCTCTGCAGTTCCTCTCAAGCTCTATCAGGTTGGATGGGGAGCTTGCTGCACAGATATTTTCAGGTATCCCCAGATATGTTCGATTGGGTTCAAGTCCTGGCTCTGGCTGGACCACTCAAGGACATTCAGAGACTTGTCCTGAAGCCACTCCTGCGTTGTCTTGGCTGTGTGCTTAGGGTCGTTGTCCTGATGGAAGGTGAACCTTCGCCCCAGTCTGAGGACCTGAGCGCTCTGKAGTAGGTTTTTATCAAGGATCTMTCTGTACTTTGCTCTGTTCATTTTTCCCTCCACCATGACTAGTCTCCCAGTCCCTGCTGCTGAAAAACATCCCCACAGCATGATGCTGCCACCACCACTCTTCACCATATGGATGGTGCCAGGCTTCCTCCAGATGTGATGCTTGGCATTCAGACCAAAGAGTTCCATCTTGGTTTCATCAGACCAGAGAATCTTGTTTCTCGTGGTCTGAGAGTCTTTAGGTRCCTTTTGGAAAACTCCAAGTGGGCTGTCATGTGCCTTTTACTGAGGAGTGGCTTCCGTCTGGCCACTCTACCATAAAGGCCTGATTGGTGGAGTGCTTCAGAGATGGTTGTCCTTCTGAAAGGTTCTCCCATCTCCACAGAGGAACTCTGGAGCTCTGTCAGAGTGACCMTCGGGTTCTTGRTCACCTCCCTGACCAAGGCCCTTCTCCCCTGATTGCTCAGTTTGGCCGGGCGGCCAGTGCTAGGAAGAGTCTTGGTGGTTCCAAATTTCTTCCATTTAAGAATGATGGAGGCCACTGTGTTCTTGGGGACCTTCAATGCTGCAGACATTTTTTGGTACCCTTCTCCAGATCTGTGCCTCGACACAATGCTGTCTCKGAGCTCTACGGACAATTCCTTCGACCTCAGGGTTGAGGTCGTGTTGTCATCTTCAGCTATTGTACTCATAAGTTATTTCTCCATTCATATCTTTTAAAGGTCCAACTCCAACTAAAGGTCCAACTCAGCCGTTTTTATCTCAATATTAAATCACGGGTAAAACTTAACTGTGATTGTTTTCAATTAAAATGGTCAAAAATAAGCTAAAATAGCTTCTTAGCGAAAAGCAATTTCTCAATCATGAATTTTGCTTGGACTGTCTGGGAGTGGTCAGAGTGGGAATGAAAAAACAGAAAATGTGTTATTAGCAGAGAGGTTTAGTACTCTCTTTCTTATTGGTCTATTAACTAATTAAGGCAGGCCAAAACTCCATTACACCAAAATGTCAGGTGATCTTTTCAAACAGCTCTTACACTAAAAGGGAATTATCATGAATTTTACAACTTCACAGTATTATTCCCAACACATAGTGTGGAAATATATATATATAGTGGCAAGAAAAGTATGTGAACCCTTTGGAATTATCTGGAATTCTGGATAAATTGGTCACACAATTACATCTGATGTTCATCTAAGTCACAACAACAGACAAACACAGTCTGCTTAAACTAATAACACACACATTATTGTATTTTTCTTGTCTATATTGAACACATCATTTTAACATTCACAGTGTAGGTATGTGAACACCTAGGCTAATGACTTCTCTAAAAGCTAATTGGAGTCAGGCGTCAGCAAACCTGGAGTACAATCATTGAGACGCGATTGGAGATGTTGGTTAGAGCTTCCCTGCCCTATAAAAAACACTCACAAAATTTGAGTTTGCTATTCACAAGAAGCATAGCCTGATGTGAACCATGCCTCGAACAAAAGAGATCTCAGAAGACCCAAGATTAAGAATTGTTGACTTGCATAAAGCTGGAAAGGGTCACAAAAGTATCTCTAAAAGCCTTGATGTACATCAGTCCACAGTAAGACAAATTATCGATAAATGGAGTTCAGCACTGCTGCTACTCTCCCTAGGAGTGGCCGTCCTGCAAAGATGACTGCAAGWGCACAGCGCAGAATGCTCAATGAGGGTAAGAAGAATCCTAGAGTGTCAGCTAAAGACTTACAGAAATCTCTGGAACATGCTAATATCTCTGTTGACGAGTCTACGATACGTTAAACACTAAACAAGAATGGTGTTCATGGGAGGACAACACAAAAGAAGCCAAAAGTGCACCTGGATGTTCCACAGCACTACTGGCAAAATATTCTGTCGACAGATGAAACTACAGTTGAGCTGTTTGGAAGGAACACACAAAACTATGTGTGGAGAAAAAAAAGCACAGCACACCAACATCAAAACCTCATCCCAACTGTAAAGTATGGTGGAGGGAGAATCATGATTTGGGGCTGCTTTGCTGCCTCAGGGCCTGGACAGTTTGCTATCATCAACGGAAAAATACATTCCCAAGTTTATCAAGACATTTTGCAGGAGAATGTTAGGCTATCTGTCCGCCAATTGAAGCTCAACAGAAGTTGGGTGATGCAACAGGACGACGACCCAAAACACAGAAGTAAATCAACAGAATAGCTTCAAAATAAGAAAATACGCCTTCTGGAGTGGCCTAGTCAGAGTCCTGACCTCAACCCGATTTGAGATGCTGTGGCATGACCTCAAGAGAACGGTTCACACCAGACATCCCAAGAATATTGCTGAACAAAGAGGAATAGTAAAGAGGAATAGTTCAAAATTCCTCCTGACCGTTGTGCAKGTCTGATCTGCAACTACAGAAAACGTTTGGTTGAGGTTATTGCTGCCAAAGGAGGGTCAACCAGTTATTAAAACCAAGGGTTCACATACTTTTTCCACCCTGCACTGTGAATGTTTACATGGTGTATTCAATAAACACATGAAAACATATAATTGTTTGTGTGTTACACAGACTATGTTTGTCTATTGTGACTWAGATGAAGATCAGATCAAATTTGATGACCAATTTATGCAGAAATCCAGGTAATTCCACTGGGTTCACATGCTTTTTATTGCCACTGTAAAACACAGGGGAAAACAATTTTGGACTGCACTGGGCCTTTAACATAAAGAGCCATAAAGACTGATCGACTGTGGCTGTGGAGAAATGAAACGCATTGGCTTAWACAGATTTCTATTTTTAGTTCTTTTCAATTAACCTTTACCAGGAAGGAAGTCTCGGTTTGAATCWGGTTTGAATCAGTTTTTCGAGAGTCTTGGCAAGACATCAGTGTTCATGATGAACCAACGCAATACACACGAACAAATACAATATTTAAATGTAGTTGCATTGGTTGATGCCACATAATGGTAGTGGATGAGGTGAGTTAAGATGAGGTGAGTTCCCATTGAGCACCTGCTGATAAAAGTGCTATGTAAATCCACCTATTACCCATCACCGTATGGTTAAGGTCTGTTTCCAGACAGGTGTCCGGGTCAGCGAGTTCTGGAACTCTTGTCTGGTGCAATGCATGATGGGACAGCTGGCTGCCACTGCCACCGTATGCCTCCGGTATGACTCACGGCATGAATGCATAGAGGGATGGTTAGACAGAAGGTGTTTGGGTGTCTTTAAGTATTACAACATTCCATCTGATGTCTTCTCCTTCAAAGTGTGTGTGTATGTGCATGACTGTGTGTGTGTGTGGGGGGTGTGTGCATATGTGTGTGGTAAGCCTCTGTCAGAACAGATGTTAGACACAGCAGGCTCATGTCCCTATGGCCAGCGGGGGTTCAGGAGGATTTGGCTGCTGCACAGATCAAAGTCATGATCAACCTGAACAGGAAAAGCAGCCCGTGGAGAACTGCAGATGCAACCAAATATGATCCATTCTCACACTGTGTGTGCATGCGTACGTGTGTGTGTGTGTGCGTGCGTGTGTGTGTGTGTGCGTGTGTGTGTGTGTGTGGGGGTTTGTGTTTGTGTGTGCAAGGTGTGGGTGTGTGTACATTAATAGGTGTATGAGAAAGAGCAAGTGTGTGCTGTGTGTGTGTGCGTGTGATTGCACTCTTGCGTGTGATTAGAGCATTAGCAGAAGATGTGCCCTAGAGAGAAACACCTCTAAATCCATGTCACACACACACACACACAACACACACACACAGAGACTATTTTTCTCTTCACAGGGATGTAGCTTTTCATAGTCAGCATTCCTGTCTCTGCATACACACAGAGGTGGGCTCAGTTCCACTTTAGCTTCTGACAGAACAAAGCTACCTTCTCTCTCTCTCTCTCTCTCTCTCTCTCTCTCTCTCTCTCTCTCTCTCTCTCTCTCTCTCTCTCTCTGTCTCTCTGTCTCTCTGTYTCTCTGTCTCTCTGTCTCTCTCTCTCTGATGATGATGAAATACTGCAGGTGTGAAGGAGGGACAAAGAACGGTACAATCTCTTTGGACATGTAGGATAGTGTATTGCAAAATCAGCATGTTTAAAATATATGTTTCAGTTTGACTGAGTGTCAGTTAAATTTGATACAGGGCATTGATTCCTGAAATGACTGGAATGGCCATTTTTGGCACACCATACAGGTTAGAGGTCAAATGCCTTAGGTAATTCTACGAGGTTGTGTTATGTTTTTGGGGGTCGCTTGTGAACGTGTGTTCTTGATATGATGGTGTGCATAGGTAACTACTCCACCAACTCCAGCCTCCAAGACCAACCTACTGTACATTAATGCAGATCTTCAGACAGATGAAATCTCACTTTCCCAGCTAATTCAATTTCCCAAGCCTGTCCCATGAGCCCTGGGGGTTTTGGATAAGCTGCTCTATCACTGCTCTGAGTTTCAGTACTTTGTAATATGCAAGTGTGTGTTTTGATCATAATACTAGAGCAGATTGTGGAATGAGATTTTAGTGTCGTTTCTGTTCTTTGACGCAATATTGTGTGCAGGGTTTTGTTCAAGCCCAGTTCTGACACTCCTGATTCAACTGAGCAAGAGGTTGATAAGTACTGTGATCTGATCAAAGCAGCCTGATGAGTAGTTGAAGAGTTGAACCAGGTGTGCACAAGTAAGCGGTTCACAACCTTTTCCGTTCCTGGGACCAGCAAATCACCATCAAAAGCTCGAGAACCATCATTTGCGGAGTCGCAGAATTATCCCCAAAATAATATACAGTTTATCTTGGCGGTCAAATGTAGTTACTTTGAGCAGGGAACAAACGAAAGGCCTATTAGCACAAACAATTAGCATTGTGAAAAGTAATGTAACATTGCTTATAATACCATTAATACTCCCAATTGTTATTATTTTTGGAACAAAAATGTAAAACATWAARAAWATATATATAATTCGGACCACCGGTAGTACCCCTATGCCTATGGGGTGGTCCACGGACCCCGGTTTGAAAAACACTGGCCTACTGTAAGTAGCAGTAGGGGAAACACTCCTGTGTTGTCAGTAATCTTGTTTAAGTTGCTATATCATTGTTGCTTTTTCATCTGATGACAATGTTGCAGGTAATATCTTTGGTAACCGTAGTGGTGACCACAGCTCATTTAACACAGTCCTTCCGTCCACCTGCTGCTACACCAGGGGGCCGTGCTCCAGATGGTCTCTGATTGGTTTCTCACAAGCCCAGGACGGGGCCACTAACAGGCAGCATTAATACCACTGTGTGTGTGTGTGTGTGTGTGTGTGTGCGTGTGGTCTTCTGCACGTGATTGTGTTCATTATCATTTAGCCTACACGTGTATTCAAATACAGTACCAGTCAAAAGTTTGGACACAGCTACTCATTCCAGGGTTTTTATTTTTACTATTTTCTACACAGACTGCAAAGCGGTGAAGGCAAAGGGTGGCTACTTTGAAGCATCTCAAAAATAAAATATATTTTGATTTGTTTAACACTCTTTGGTTACATGATTCCATGTGTTATTTCATAGTTTTGTCTTCACTTTTATTCTACAAAGTAGAAAATAGTAAAAATTTTGAAAAACCCTTGAATGAGTAGGTGTGTCCAAACTTTTGACTGGTACTGTACATATCAGGTGTTTCCACAACCATCAGCCAGTCTACGCGTCTTGTCAGGATGTAGCTGGCAGCCTACACGGTAGTGTTGGGCTGGGGCGTAGAGTGGTTCCATGAGGTGTTGCAGTGTGTCATATGTGGAGTTGCACTAGTTAAATGGGTAGAACAGGGAGAGGAGGCCGATGGGTAGTAAAGTGATGGGAGGTGGGCTATTGGACATCCCTCTGTCAAGACAGAAGCCACAGCTGTGCAGCTTTCCTTCTGTGCCTCACCTGCTCAAGCATGCAGAAAGAGCAAGTCTGGAGAAATCGTGACGCCCATCTCAATGAGTGGGAGAGAGGGGAAATTGAGGGAAAAAGGTAAGTGATGGTAGCTGAAGAGAGGAAAGTAGAGAGCAGAGAATGTCTGGAGGCGTGATGCTCATCTCAATGCTCTGATCACAGCACTGTATTTACAGACAGAAAAGGGGACAGAGCAGAGATGGAGAATAAAGTGAGCAGAGTAAAGGGACTGCACTGACCCTATACACTGATATATACAAATTGCAGAGAGCATGTCTCTTCTAAATGTTTGATTACCAAGGACATTTTAACCAGGAAATTGAAAGGATGACCCGTGTGCCACTAGATGTGTATTCAGTGGTGGTTGCAGGCCTGTGTAAAATCCAGACACTAGCGGTACAGTACAGGTTGGTATATGGGGAATAGTCCTCAGCTGGCAGACAGGCTCCCCTCTGTAGACATTACCCTAATGCCATACTTTGTAGGATCACTCCCCCTATAACTTGGCACACATGCCAGTTAACTGTCATTAGACACGCTGCCTGCAAGCAGTCRCTTGGAAACATGTGCCACTTTCACATCTGCTAGACAACCAGTCACTCCTCTACATGGCCACTTCCCCAATGCAAGCAGCTTAGTACCTCTGCTTGTTCTGGCTCAGTCTGACAATCTATAGACAAGATGCAGAGCTTGTGAAGCTACCTTCCAGAACCCGTTTACAGAACACCGGATTTCCATTTGATGCATCAGCGTGGAATGAATTCCTCAAGTAGTCAAGGCACATGACCAATTACACTTWCATTGAAAGGCGCCAACTGTCAGTGGCACATGGGTGTCAGTGTCCAAGTATACAGTTAAAAAAAATTTAAACATAAGGGACAACCCTTCAGAAACTTGAAGTCAATGYATTGCTATAGTAACCTTGCGTGGCTTATCTCTACAACCAAACAAGGATCCAAGGTGATTGGCAGAAATCAGAACCACCCTGTTCCCAGTGTTGAAAGCAAGATCAGTTCTCTATTAAATTCAAAACAAAAACCCATCAACATGAAAATTGAAAAACAAGATTTTATTTAGCAAGCTAGTGGATCACAAGTCAATAGGCATCTTGTATCTGCTACTAGGTCGTAGTCAGGCCCTTATCCCAAGCAGAGGTGGATCAGAAGTATTTCTCAGGCCTGGCAGGTGGTTCTTGTCGRGTCAGAATCAGCTCCCCACTGGACACCACGGTGGTCTCTCCATCCAAAGACTTCACTCCTGCCACATCTCTCCCTGGAGGAACAGAATTTTAAGTCAATGCCTCAAGCACTAMATCCAACTAGTGCACAAACAGTTACGTATTTCCAGCTACTTTCAAACCCTGGTCAAATTAAGGTTAGGATATATTGATGTTTGTGCAAATGTAAACCCCATAGTGCTCTAGGACCAGGATTGATGGCCACCACTTAAAAACAACTAAAGCTAGATGATCAAATTTAAAACCATCCCTAGATGGAAGATTAAAAATAAAACACTTACTTTGCCTGTTGCAGCTCTGTTGACAGGAGTGATTTCCAGTAGCGTAGCACACCTCTGTACTACAGTGAATGAATACCTGGATGGAAGGAATGTTGGCATTTATTGGGATGATTCATGTACTAGAGGCAGCTCTGCAGAGTGGTCACTAGCTGGAACAGAGTCAAACCTAACCTTTACAGTCAATTGGTTTGAATTTCTACAATGACCAATTTTGACTTAACAGCCATCCCATCTAGTGCAAAATACTCAGTTCTGCCTCCAGGGAAAGATTGCTACTGAATGTCGACCTGTAGATGGAAAGCAAACCTTTAGCTTGGTATCATTTAGCAAACTCTTATCCAGAGTGACTTAMAGGAGAAATTAAGGTTAAGCAGCTTGCTTAAGGGCACAGATCTCGCCTACTCAAAGATTCGAAACAGCGACATCCCAGTTACTGGCCCAAYGCCCTTAACTGCTAGGCAGCCCCAAATAGCGACAATTACGCAGGCCATTTAAAAGCCATCAACAGCACCGCTGGCTTTCAACTAGTGACTTGGACGGGAGTGCAGTGGACTTCCTGGCCAATCAGTCAACCATCAGGGAGAAAAGCCCAGCAGACCATGAGGCCTTAATTGAAACTCCTGCTGTAGTAAAGTAAAGATGCAGTACCCTGTCCTTCAGAGGAGCTAAGGTGTGCGCATCCACAAAAGTGAACATCTTGACCACAAAGCGTTTGTAGTGGGTGGGGAACACGACGCCAGATGAGCCAGCCACAGGGATCACAGAGGTCAGGTAGCGGTCATCCTGAGACGGACACCTGGGGAGAGACAGTCATGGTTTGTACAACTCTAAGATCTTCCCAAAGTCCCTAGGTTTACATCCTGGTTGGAAGAGCCCCAGTTACTTTACATGGAAGCACAGACTAAAAATTAAAGTAGGAAAGGAGCAATAAATGGAGAAAAAAGCAGCAAGGCAACCATCTTGGTTCTCCAGTTACCCATCAACCAGGAGGTCCCACTTGGGCAGGCTTAGAGGACTGGGGGTGGAGGTGGCCCAGCAATGCTCCAAATTCAGGACCAGGTTAGAGTCAGTCCTCCTCAGGATGTGAACCTCAACATACACCGGCTCCTTTAGGACCTTGACAACTGGGTAGTCTGCGTCGCTGTAGTAGGAGGTGTAGGCTTCCACATCTGGAAACAAAGGTTAGAATTCAAACACTTGAAGTGTAAACATTTCATTAGTGCTGGCCAGCTTACACCACCCCCCCAAGAATGTTGGAACAGGCATGGTTCCACCCAGGAAGCAACACATTTGAAAGTCTTTATAGAAGAACTTACAGAACCAGGCATGTTATGCCACAAATCAATTTCCCCTCAGACACAACTACAAGCCATTAATGAAAAAATTTATTATTCCAACACACAACCGTTTCTCCAACTTACCTTCCACACATCCCTTGTTGTAACATTGTCCGCTGGCCAGTCGGAGCACCAGGCTGATGGGTCCAGGAACAGCAACCGGAGCAGGTGGAGCAACAGTGTTCACATCAACAATCAGTACCTCCACTGCAGTGCCAGAGTACTTACACTGGAACCGCAGCCTAGGAGAAACATTTTTACTGTTATGGAATGTACATTAGGACCACCAGTATTGGGTTTCTCAACATTGATTGTGTGGGCTAGCTAGCATTTGCTGGGTACGACAACTCGAGCGTCAAATTAGATAACAGTTAGTGTCAGCTTCTTTAGTTAATTAGTCCCCATGAAATATCTTAGAGATATCAAAAGAAAAAAATAGTTGGAGCATTTAATTGAGCCTCGAGTGGAATTGGTTGAACATTAAGCCACTGGAGAGAAGACCCACTCAAAATGGCTGTCTCTTGTGATTGAGCCACGAGGTCCAATCCCCACTTCATAGGAAGATGTCATGCTGTTCTCGTAGACCACATAGCCACTGTCCTCCTGAAAGTTACAAAACACATTTAGTTGGTGTACACCAACGGATACAGAACAGCCAGGCTTTAAATGAAGAGCAACGCAGGTGTTCATTTTTATCCTCACATTAGATGARGCACACTGGGTAATTACATAATTAGCGAGTTATCTACCAGGGAGAATAGAACACCAGCAGTGTTTCAGACCAAGATATGACCCCCCCCCCCACCACTGTGGAAACTACAATGGATTGGATTCATAGACACTCAAAGATTTACAGTGCACAGCACATTAAGACAGCTACCCACCATCAGAGTGGTGCCACATGCAGTGACAGGAAACTGGTATACAGCAAAGACTGTAGTRATGCCAACAGGCTTACAGGGGGCATCCTGCCCACCAAGCAGACTAATGGAATCAAGGTCCAGGTTGGGCCGAGTGGTATCCCTGGCCACCACCACCACAAACTGACCGTCTCTGCTACACTGAACAGTCACTGGGGAAGGAGATTGCACAGAGAGAAGGCGGCACTAACACTTCATAAAATGAGTCTTACAAGTTAGGCTTGGCAGGGAGAAGTACAAATAATTATACAAAATTGTAAAATACATTAGAAAAACCAAAACTACAGTAGTTGACTCACCCGCTTTCCCGTAGTAGCACCGCCACCCATCAAAGCARCAGTTGATCGCTTCACATTGAGCAGTAGTAATGGCAGGGGTTCCACAAGTAATCCTCTCTTCCTCCTTTACTTGGCATTTCTCTATAGGAGTGGAAGCCACTGGCCTCTGGATGACCTGCTGAGGCCGCCACTGGGGCTGCTCAGCATAAGTTACAGGTCTAGTCAGATGCTGTGGACGCATTCCCCACTTCAGTGCACCAAGGACATTGGTCCAGCACACAACCACTACCGCAACTTCAACCCACCCTGCCATTGTTGTACAATATAGGACTGACTCCACTGTACTTCTGTGGCTTGCTGAGGCTTTTATACCTGAGATGTATTCATTACGGAAACCGTTCACCATATTAAGAACCAAACGACCACAAACAGAGCAAAACAAGAGTTTCTATTGGACAAATTGAGGTAGGTCCGCCCCGTTTTGTTCCGTTTGCTTCCGTTTAAGAAAAGTTCTGCAAAGGAATMGGCGTATTGAATATACCCCTGATTGAGTGTGTTGGTTTGGCGGGAGCCCCTCCTCGTTAAGAGTCAAGCCGTCGCCAGCCCTGGGTAGTTAATCAGTCAGGGCCTGGCAGGTGCAGCTCATTGACGGCTCATTTGGCTCTAGGGAGCGATCATTACCTAGGGATTGTGTCTATCAAATTGGCCAATTTAAATGCTATGAAATTGATAAATTGTCTGTATCACTGGATCCGTCTCAGTAGTCGAAAGTTGCTTCCTCTTCTTGTCTCCTTTCTGTCATTTTCACTGAGCCGAGAATATAGGCTACAAAATAACCAATATTCAGAAATTTCCTTTCACCAGTCTTCTCAGCACAAATGGAGAAAGGACGAAACCATTTTGGACTATTGAGATACATCCTCTATTAGTCTCCTTCACTTTCTCTCTCTATCTCTCTCTCACCTTTTTCTTGTCCCCCCTTCTTCTCTCCATCCTCTCTCTGTCTCTCTCTCCCGTGTTTAATCACAGGAGGTTGGTGGCACCTTAATTGGGGAGAACAGGCTCGTGATAATGGCTGGAGCGGCATAAGTGGAATGGTATCAAATACATCAGACAAATGGTTTCCATGTGTTTGATGCCATTCCATGTATTCCATTCCAGCCATTATTATGAGCCACGCTCTCCTCACCAGCCTCCACTGTGTTTAATGTATACGTTTCAAAAGGACTTAGGCACTGAAAAATGATCAAATATTCTCATTTTCTTGACTGCTCATCAGTCTCTAGGGATTGGTCAATACCATGAGCTTGTCAAAGGGATCATTTGAATACTTGATTAATGGTCTGCACAACCTCTTTGGGTCCATCTCAATAGTCTGAAGATGCTTCCTCTTCTTGTCCCCTCTCCTTCATTTTCACCAAAAATCTTTTTGAGGGACACCTTTTAGCTATTCCTTAAGACTATTGAAATGCAGCCACTATTTCTCCTTCCTTCCCCTTCTATCTCTCCCTCTCTAATTCTCTCTTGCCCTTCCCCTTCTCACCCCTCTGTCCTTCTCTCTCTCCCATGTATGATTCATGTATTATATTAAGCAGAACTCAGAAGCTGGTTGTGTATGCTGAGGGCCATAACGAATACTTAAAAATKATCTAATATTCTCTTTCTCTTCCCTTCCTCCCCCTCTCCCTCCCCCCTCTCATTTAGATGTATGGGCGTTACACACAGGAGCTCGGTGTGTACGCCAAGGAGGAGGCGGCCCGCCTGCGTGACGGCGGGGGGCTGCGGAGGGTCACCAGTGTTCGCAGTCGGTCGGCAGAGCTGCTGGAGTATGAGAAAGACCCCTGCGCTAAGTGTCATGGTGAGTGACYGACTGACCTCAACATGACCMCTCATATTTACTAAGATGTCTAATGACCTCAACATGACCACTCATATTTACTAAGATGTCTAATGACCTCAACATGACCMCTCATATTTACTAAGATGTCTAATGACCTCAACATGACCMCTCATATTTACTGACCTGTATAATGACCACAGAAAGACTACAGTGCCAARTATCAGAGTGAGCGAGTACTGTGCTCCTATGACCGCTCCTATGACTGCACCACAACCACTGAATTGACAGCATCATCCTATGCTGCACTAACCACCTCACTGACCATAATCTCAGTTAACCCAGAACTAAAGTCTTACGTAATTGGTCAGATGCTTTTAATTAAGAGAAGAGAGAGAACGGGGATCGGAACCAGAACGAAGAGCTCCACCCTCTCTCTTTGCAAGTTACGGGCATGTCTATGGGCCAAATGTCCCTTCCCCTTCTTAAATTCGAAAAATGATAACACCTGSGAACTCGTGATTTGCCCAAATAACCAGTGACGAAAAACCCTATTGAACACAAAACACATTTGAAGAGAGGTTCTGATATTATTGGTGCATCCTATCAGCCTCTTAATGAGAGAGATGGGTAAAGTTGACGCTTATGACACAGCATGATGACTGATGAGCAATCCTGTGCCATGGCCTCGTGGGTGATGGCACTGCTCCTCTGCCAATGTAAAAAAAACAGCCCCCTCTGCTGGTAATGAATGGTCACTTAGTGTGTCTGTGATGACGAGGGCTGCTGTTGTGCATGTCAATAGCCTGTCACCTTCATCTTACTGCGTCACTCCTTTCAACCTCCTGGCTTTTCTCCCCAGAGTAGTACAACATGATGAGGGACAGGAACAAGGAGAGGATGTGCGTGTGAGTGTGTGCGTGACTGAGAGAGAGAGAGAGAGAGAGAGAGAGAGAGAGGTAGAAAGAGAAAGAAAAATAAAGTAGCATCACTATCTTTGTGGGTGTGATTTAGAATGCATGTGACTGTGTAGGCTGAAGTTTATGGCTGTGTTCCAACTGCTTTCTATCCRTGTCTCCTACACACCGTGCCCTTTCTATCCGTGTCTCCTACACACCGTGCCCTTGTGGCTACTGAGCCGATTACGATTGGATAGGTGAAAGCATTATCGTAAATACTCTGTCTAGCTGACTGGAAAAGAGCTTACTGAAAAGAAATGTAGCCAGAGTGGTTGGTTTAGGGACTTTTTCCTCTGTTAATAAGCTAGCTATCAGAAGTAGTTACTGATCAAGTGTAGTACCTATTGTTGTGTTCAGTGACCAGTTGATTTATTCTCAGTCTAAGAGAGAGAGAGAGAGTCGAAGAGAGAGAGAGAAGAGTACGACGAGAGGAAGCAGAGCAGAAGAGATGAGAGAAGAGAGAGAAGAGAGAAGAGACAGAAGAGAGACAGGAAGAGAAGAACAAACGGACAAGAAGAAGCAAGCAGAGAAACAAAGACAGAGAAGAAGAGAGAAGAGAGAACGAATACCGAGACCAGAGAGAAGACAGAACAGGAGACGAGAACACGAGACAATGACGAACCAAGACAAGACAGACACAGACAGAGAAACATGACAGTATATGTGTGTTTATATTTGTACTAGGAAGCCTGGTTTCTGTTCAGGCTAGAATGAAAGGTGGCCGGCGCTTAGGATAAAACATATCTATAGAGTTAAAAGGGTACTGGCACTCAAACCTTGAAGAGGAATAACCCAATGAGGCCGAGATGCAAAGACATAACAAAGAGTGAAATTTCACGGGTCTGTAAAATAAAAGGACACAACTCAGCCTCTCTTCAATAAGACTCCTGAGTACCAGCGAGATCTTGCCACGTTCTGGTACATGTTACATAACTTGAGGAGAGCAGAGCCCAGCCATCCTCCCACCAGAGGAGTAGGAGGATGAGTGTTTGCCTCTGTTCTATTCTGTGTGTGTCTCCCTCTGTTCTACTCCACATCCAGAGCCACGGTTTGAGAGCCCTGCCTACACACTCCGTCAAAAGGCTGAGCTGCTCATCGTGAYGGTTAGCTTTAGAGAGCGGATTGCGGGTTAGCTAAGATGGAGAAAGCGCTAACTTGCTACGCTAACACTTAATCCAGCGTGACTGACTCCTCTCACTCGCCACCATTGGCCGTCTACTGTATTCTATGTTGTACRTGTAGTTCTACGGCATTTTATTGTGATGATCTGCGTGCATTAACTTCCATAGACCGCGTGTTGAAATCAATATTTTTTACAACCTGGAGCTGTGTGGGAAAGACTTGATCCCAGATAACAAGTTGTGGTTTCCAAAGTGTTTCCGGTATTTATTTATCCTGTTTGAGGTGTTCTTCGAGAATTCCTTTGAGATGTGCCAGTGCCTCTCATGAAATGGGCTTTTCCCATTTCGTGCACTGGTTGCTCGTGATTGTTGTAGCCTATGCTTGCGCTGAGGGAATTTACACTCACATTTGTTTTGATTGCTTTGGCCCACATGTCATTATATCATTTATTTTTGTACGATTCATATTACGAACAGAATAAGCAATTCATTACATAGTGATAAAAATATGCATCTGGCAGACCGTGTGTGTTTTGGATTGAGAAGAAGACATCTGTCACGCTGCTGTGGATATAAGGACGGGCCAAGTCGCCCATGCAAGCACCGGGCAGAGGGCCACCCACCACGTGCCAAACTAGTGTGTGTTTGTGTGTATCTGTTAGCCAGAACGTCTTCCTGAGATAACATAGGTACCACTAGCAGTGGTGCCACTAGTCGATGGTGCCACTAGTCGATGGTGGGACCGCTAGTCTGACTTATTGCCGTGGGATATCGTGGAATAGTCTGTACGACAATACTTTCCTGTGAACATTTTGTCAAAAATGTCGACCTGCACAGGGACCAACCTCTATTGTGGAAAAGTCTGTACAACAATCATTTCCAGTGAACCTTTTGGATCCCATATATTTTTATGCTGTTTTCAGAAGAATTTGAAATTACAAGGCCATATACATGATTAGGGGAGAGAAAATGGGAGGTGGGAGGGGTCAACGCAGGGATTAGACCCCGGTCTCCGTCGGGGGCACATATGTGTCGAGAGAGGGGAATGTTACCCCTTGATCCCGGACCTGCACACTGCGAATATTTTGTCTGAAAATTCAACCTGCACAAAGACAAATTCCCCCAACGAACCAACCGAGTAAGTTGAAATGGAATTTTATTCAAAATTCTGTCTTGTAGGGGACTCGCCTATCAAGATAACAATGATAATATACAGTGAGCTCCAAAAGTATTGGGACAGTGACAAATGTGTTGTTGTTTTGGCTCTGTACTCCAGCACTTTGGATTTGAAATTATCCAGTGACAACGAGGTTGAACTGCAGACTGTCAGCTTTAATTTGAGTATTTGGTCCCATATTGATTACATCAAGCTTGCTTGTGACTCTACAAACTTGTTGGATACATTTGCTGTTTGTTTGGGTTGTGTTTCAGATTATTTTGTGCCCAATAGAAATCAATCAAATGTATTTATAAATCCTTTTTACATTAGCAGATGTCACAAAGTGCTATACAGAAAACAAGCTTAAAACCCCAAACAGCAACCAATGCAGATGTAGAAGCACGATAGCTAGAAAAAACTCCCTAGAAAGGCAGGGACCTAGGAAGAAACCGAGAGAGGAACCAGGCTCTGAGGGGTGGCTAGTCCTCTTCTGGCTGTATCGGGTGGAGATTATAAGACTATTAAGGCCAGATTGTTCTTCAAGATGTTCAAATGTTCATAGATGACCTGCAGGTTCAAATAATAATCACAGTGGTTATATAGTGTGCAACAGGTCAGTACTTCAGGAGTAAATGTCAGTTGCCTTTTCATAGCCGAGTATTCAGAGGTCGATACAGCAGGTGCGAGAGAGAGAGAGAGAGAGAGAGAGAGAGAGAGAGAGAGGAGAAGAGAGAGAAGAGAGAGGAGGAGAGAGAGAGAGAGAGAGAGAGAGAGAGAGAGAGAGAGAGAGAGAGAGAGAGAAGAGAGAGAGGAGAGAGAGAGAGAGAGAGAGAGAGAGAGAGAGAGAGGAGAGAGAGAGAGAGAGAGAGAGAGGAGAGCGAGAGAGATGAGGAAGAGGGAGAGAGAGAGGAAGGAAGAGGAGGAAGAGAGAGTCAAAAACAGCAGGTCCGGGACAAGGTAGCACGTCCGGTGAACAGGTCAGGATTCCATAGCCGCAGGCAGAACAGTTGAAACTGGAGCAGCAGCACAACCKGGTGGACTGCGGACAGCCAGGAGTCTTCAGGCCAGGTMGTCCTGAGGCACGGTCCTAGGGCTCAGGTCCTCCGGGAGGAGAGAGAGAGAATTAGAGGGACCCTACTTAAATGAGCATAGGACACCAGTTCTTGAGTGTCTCCATTGATCTTAGGTCCTGGCAGTTCTGTGCAGACTCAGGACAACTGAGCTTTGGAGAAGTACACAGATTCAAAAAGGAGTCCGTAATTTGCTTTCTGATGATCATGATCTTTTCATCAAAGTAGTTTATGAATTCATCACTGCTGAAGTGAAAGACATCCTCTCTTGGGGAATGCTGCTTTTTAGTTAGTTTTGCGACAGTATCAAAAATACATTTAGGATTGTTCTCATTCCCCTCAATTAGGTTGGAAAAATAGGATGATCAAGCAGCAGTGAGGGCTCTTCGGTATTGCACGGTACTGTCTTTCCAAGCTAGTCAGAATACTTCCATTTTGGTGGCATGCCATTTTCGTTCCAATTTTCTGGAAGCTAGCTTCAGGGCTCGGGTATTTTCTGTATATCAGGGAGCTAATTTCTCGTGACAAATCTTTGTTGTTAGGGGTGCGTCTGCATCTAGAGTATTACGCAAGGTTAAATTTAGATCCTCAGTTAGGTGATTAACCGATTTTGTACTCCAACATCCTTGGGTAGGTGGAGGGAGTCACATTACAGTCACATCAAAAAGTGCAGCCAGAATAACAGCAAAGTAGCTGCATTTGTTTAAGCTGTTTTCTAGTGACATTTATTTGGATACATCCATAACAATGAGCTAATGAGGTGTGATTTCACCTGGCATAGAAAATGTGCTCTCTCATTAGGAAACAGAGGAGCTAGCCAACAACACAGATAACACAGTCACTTCAAACTGAAGCTGGAAAGATTGCAAACTAACTGCACTTCATTTTGTTTTACCTTTTTCAATTGACATTTCATTAAAATGATGCCAGCTGATCCATGATYCCGACTGACTGAGAAACGTTGCCTGCCTGTCGGTCTCGTCCCGACCCATTCATTACTATGGGACAATTTGAATATTGAAACAATGTTGCAAATGTCGGAGAGGTTTATACAAATCTCTGCTGTTGAAAACTAAATGTTAGTCTTAAAGAAATGTGAGATAATGTCTAGATGCTTTTTATAGTGGAGATCAAGTTTATAAATTGCYTGGCTGGGTTGATGGGACAGTGGGTTGCACAGTCAGATGGAACGGAGTAAATAGGCATGTCATAGATTTAGCCGGTGGTAACTTGTGGAATAGACACCAGCTGGAGTGCGGTTTTAACCAATCAGCMTTCAGGTTCATTCTATTCTTATGCACGACGCATGGCGGAGTGCCTGGACACAGCCCTTAGCCATGGTTTATTGGCCATATACCACAAACCCCTGAGGTGCCTTAYTGCTMTTATAAACTGGTTACCAACGTAATTAGAGCAGTAAAAATAAATGTTTTGTCATACCCGTGGTATAAGGTCTGATATACCATGGCTGTCAGCCAATCAGCATTCAGGGCTTGAACCACCCAGTTTATAATGGTAAATAATGTTTTGTGTAATTTTGGAGTCACTTTTATTGTAAATAAGAATAGAAAATGTTTCTAAACACTACCATGATTACGGATAGTCCTGAATGAATCGTGAATAATGATCAGTGAGAAAGTTAGACGCACAAATATCATCCTAACCTCTCACCATTACAATAACAGGATTAGCATTTTTTGGGGTATGATATTTGTAGCTAGGATAGTCCAMTCAGTAACAATTTGCCGCTGTTTTCCAGGGAGTCCTGGGTTCCATAGAATCAATAAAAACATTTCTGTGTATTCAAACAAACACATTTCAACTTGACTGTTACTTTCTGCATGTAATGATTATAATGGAACAATTCACAAATGCGAACATAAAGCATTTAAGACAACTGTCTCTGTTTTGATTCTGAACAGTCCGTTTCTGTTCTGTTTTTGTTTCTGTTCTGTTTTTGTTTCTGTTCTGTTTTTAGTCCGAAAGACTAGTCAGACAAGGAGGTACACTGCATGGCCAAAAGTATGTGGACGCCTGCTCATTCCAAAATCATGGGTATTAATATGGAGTTGGTCCCATCCTTTGCTGCTAAGATAGTCTCCACTCTTCTGGGAAGGCTTTCCTCTAGATGTTGGAACATTGCTACGGGGACTTGCTTCCATTCAGCCACAAGAGCATTCGGGCACTGATGTTGGGCGATTAGGCCTGGCTCGCAGTCAGTGTTCCAATTCATCCCAGAGGTGTTCAATGGGGTTGAGGTCAGGGCTCTGTGCAGGCCAGTCAACTTTTCCACACCGATCTCGACAAACCATTTCTGTATGGACCTCGCTTTGTGCACGGGGGAATTGTCATGCTGAAACAGGAAAGGGCCTTCCCCAAACTGTTGCCACAAAGTTGGAAGCACAGAATCATCTAGAATGTCATTGTATGCTGTAGTGTTTGCCATGTGTTTGATGCCATTCCATTTGCTCCGTTCCAGCCATTTATTATGAGCCGTCCTCCCCTCAACAGCCTCCACTGTCGTCCACAATGAGCTCTGTTTCCTTTKATGAATCAAAGTATGACATGGTGGTGTCACTGGTTGTGCTGTCTTAGTTTTTTCAGAGCCGTTTCCTGTCTCTCACCCCACTGCCATGGAACATCCTTCTTTGTGAGCTACCGTAGTGGCACAGTGAGGGTGGCATAATCCTGGATGAAACCTGAGCAGTAGTTGGCCATGCCGGAGARGACTCATTATTTGACTTGCATTTTGGGGATTGCAGGCATGGTGAATGGCAGTGACTTTTTTCGGGTCAGCTGAGATACCGCCAGCAGAGAAGATGAAAACAGAGAACTTTGGAACACTACTCTCAGGCTGTTCTTGCGGTCAGCTTTTGCTACATACACAATGATGTTGTCGCTGAGGTTTTTCACACCTGCAATGCCTTGGAGTGTCTGACAGCATTCTGGAACACCACTGCAGCTGGCGAGATACCAAAGTTCAACGGTTTATACCTCCTCAGGCCGAGATGAGTGGTGAACGTGGGGAATATCTGCTGTCGGGTGTAGTTCACGTTGGTGATATCCAGCTTTTAGATTCAGCTTGGAAAACACTGTGGTTCTGTTGAGTTTGTGGATGGCGTTGTCCATGGTGTGATGTGACATTCACGTAGAATGGCTGTATTGGCTTCGTGCTTGTCTGCCCAGACTCTGGGTCCTTGGGCTTTGAGGGTGTCAGGATGTGGGAGACCCAGGGATTAGGGCCTACTGGGGTCTACTAATCTCCCCACTGGGCAAAAWCTGATTGAATCAACGTTGTTTCCATGTAATAAACGTGGAACACTGATTGGATTAGAAAATAGTCATCAACGTAAGCGAATTCCTTCTTTTTTTCACCCAACTTTKAACCTAAATCCAATGACATGGTGAAATGTTTTGTTGATTTTTTACATTGAATTCACATTAGTTGACAACTCAATCAAATGTAAATGAAGACTAGTTGAACTGATGTCTGTGCYYAGTGGGACCATCTCAACAATGTCATCAGTCTCCAGTAGCTCGTCTTCAACTTTTTGGGGGGATGTGGAAGGGCACGCGCMTGTGTGGTTGGCACGTGGGCTGGACTTCGGTGTCTGTGTGAAGCTTCACCTGGGAATCTTTCACCGCTCCAATTCCATTGAACATTCTGTATGGTTGTCCACAAGTTCATCTGCCGCTGTGCKCTGGACTGGTGAGGAAGACRGAGTTGATTATCTTGATCAGGCTTAGCTCCTTAGTTGTGTGGTAGCTTAACCGGGAGTAGCCATCGCCTTGAATGACATAGAATGTGCTGGGAGTGTTCTTGTCTCTTGCCTCTACATTTCATGTGAGTGCACCAGCAATGGGCAGAGAGTTTGTGGAGCCGTATCAAAAGATCTTGATTTTGGCTGGGCTGAGCTGCGGCCGTGGCTTAAGTGTATTGAAAACTACCTCTGGTCATGTTCACTGCAGCCCCATCAGAACTACTACTCTGACACCATTTAGCTGAATGTGTGTCTGAGGTTGTCTAACACTTGTCACTACTCACTGCTTGATGAATCTCGCCTCGCATTTTCACAGTGTGTTGCACTTACGTGGTTAACTTTCTGGCGTGATCTGTGATGTTTAGCATTGTCTCTGGTGTCTGTGTGCTGCTCCTGTTTTGGTTTTGATCGACACTGCTTTGCAAAGTGATTTTGTTTCCCACAAGCTTTGCACTCTTTTCCTCTTGCCGGACAGTCTCCAGTATGTGTGTATTTGCCTCTATTGGTTGTTTGATCTAACTCTTTCTGTGCACTTGTTGTGTGCTTCTGATGCACTGTATTGACTACAGCAGCTGAGCTCTGCTCTATGCCTGTTGCATGGATTTCAGATAGTTCCAGCGATCTCCTGTGATCGAGAGGGGCGGTTACAGTCATGTCAAGCTCTCTCAGTGCTCTTCTGTGCATGTGACGTGGTAAGGTTGGACCCAGGTGCAGAGAAGAGACCAGACGAGGAATCAGTGGTTAAGGATAAACATACCACTTTACTGAGAAACGGTAGTCGCAGGATCACAGTGCACTTGAAAAACAACAAACACTAWGTCTCAAYCTCACTCAGGAAACAAACGCACCYAGTGAACAATTCAAGCTTCTGCAAAGGACCACAGAAAACACASCTCTTTTTTAACAGGGACACAATCATGAAATAATAAGACACAACTGAGTCCAGTAAAAGTCTCTTGGGTGGTCTCTGCCGCCCTCTGGTGCCAGGAGGAACCACGACAGCGCAGCCTGGACGAGTTACAGCTCTGAATCATCTCCATGTCAATGCCTGCAAACTCAAAGTTATTTGCTAACATGCAAAGTCTGGTGTGGTAAGTATCTAGGCTCTTGCCTACTTCTTGATCATGACTCACCGTTCCATTACAATACACATAAGAGCCATTGGACGAAGACGTCTTATGTAAGGGGGAGGGTTTGTTAAGAGCCCCGACGCTCAGTCTGAACATTAACAAGCATTCCTTGCAGTACGGTTTTGGAAGAACCTGATCTTTCATACCAACGAGAAATTATTTTCTTAAAAACAAAAGGGTAAATTGATACACACCTTTATAGGGTTAGTGTTCCTACACGACAATATCGCCATGTTACAGCGCGTGTTTACAAAAATCAGAATCGACTACCTGTGTTAATTAGCTATCTGTGTCTCCTAACACCTGTGTGTAAACGGAAGATGGCTGCCTCAAACGCGCTGCTACTGAAAAATACTGTTGGCTGCAACTGTGTTAAAACCAGTTTTTATTTGATTTATTTTTATTTCACCTTTATTTAACCAGGTAGGCCAGTTGAGAACAAGTTCTCATTTACAACTGCGACCTGGCCAGTTAACATGAAGTCTATTTTGCACTTTTGAAATTATTTTGAAGTGATTGGTCCCATCATGTTGCTCAGTTGGTAGAGTATGGTGCTTGCAACACCAAGGTTGGGGGTTCAATTCCCACTGGGGACCAATACGAAAACGTACAAAAATGTATGCACTCACTGTTGTAAATTGCTCTGGATAAGAGTGTCTACTAAAATGTGAAAGTAGGAAGATTTATGTTTCCAGAATCATACCGCAATTGAGAATTGATTCACTTTTATATGGAGTATTTGGCTGTTTTGKCTTCGAGAGCCAAACAGTTCATGTAAGGTYCTTGGACTATAAGGATTAACGTTAGGTTCCTTTAGTCCATTATTGGACTTCTTGCCSTGCTACTGAGTGGCTTTATATTGGTATATTGGTACTGAACGTTCTTTTTCAGTTTTGTGTCTGCATACTTATCTGCCTCTACCGCGAACGTGTCGCAAATGTCATGTGCTCGTTCTCCTTTTAAGTGCAACAACAGTGCTTTCAGCCTAGCATCGCCGGTAAATTTTATGGCTATGGTGTAAAGTTAGAATATCTGCACCCATTTATTCCAACRTGGCCCGACGGAACTAGGGTCACTTTCAGTTTTAAACGGTGCGATTGCTAGCACCATTTCAATGTCCTTTTAGCTAGCTACCAGCTTGTTAGCTTGCAAGCGTTAGCGTGCTAGCCTAGCTTGCTAATCACGAGTGAAAATCCTTTACTTGCCTGAAAGGAAAATTCAGTCAAATGTTTGTGCTGTAATCCATCTCGTTTTTAATCCTCGTCATCATTGTAATATTCCATATGCATGAATAATAAAGTAATGTCCAGACATAGTTCAGTTGATGGTCGTTTATCTGGAAGCGTTGCATGGTTGACACACATATGTACAGTGGTTGACTGACAACCATAAACTGTAGTACTATGGCTCTACCATGAGGTGTCGTATTACGCTAGTGTCGTCGTAAACAATGTAATCAATGTTACTGCACTGTCGGACCTAGAACATTACATGTATGTGTGTCTGTGTGTGCGTGTTCCAACTCAATGTGTTTGTGTGCATACGTGTGTGTGCATGCTCGCCTGAGTGTGTCTGCACGCCCGTTAGCATGGGCAGGTGAGGTGCCAGTCCGCAGGTGCCCTGGCTGGCGGTTGTCAACTGGGCCTATCATGTTGCCATGAACACAGTTGTGCCCCTGCTTCCCCACTGTTCCCTTGGGGACCTCAATGTCCCCCTGTGACCTGCCCCATCACTCTCTGTCTGTCAGCTGTTCTCTCTCTCTCTCTCTCTCTCTCGCTCTCTCGCTCTCTCGCTCAATTCAATTCAATTCAAAGGGCTTTATTGGCATGGGAAACATATGTTTTCCTTGCCAAAGCAAGTGAAATAAATAATAAACAAAAGTGAAATAAACAAGAATAAATCTCTCTCCGCCTACTGTCAACTGTGGTTCTGTCTCTCTCTTGATTGATCATTCCTCTCCCTCTTATCTCTTTCCTTTCCCCCCTCTTCCTCCATCTTTCTCTCTCACTTGTCCATCTCTCCCCCCCTACATCAATATTTCTCTCGCCATCTCTCACAAAGATAAAACATGTTTGAATTTCAAATCAGTAGTATACGTTTATTTAAGGATAAAGTCATATTTATATCCTTGTGGCAGTGAAGAGACATTGGCTAAATACAGAAGATATACAGCAACTGTGTCAGTAGAGCACGTTGAGTGTCTTGAGGGACACAGTCTACGAACGCTCTAGATACTGAACCAGTAGAATTCCAGACTTTGCCAGTTCATAGAAAAAGGAGAATAAATTTAGTCTAATGGAGCCTCTTTTCACTGACCTAACTTTATCTATATATATGTTGCATATCTGCCCATAGCCTTTCAAAGGTTCTGTCCCAAATGGGACCCTATTCCCGAGTGCACTACTTTTGGGGCCCATAGGGCTTTGGTCAAAAGTAGTGCACTATATAGGGAACAGGGTGCCATTTGGGACATGGCCTTTGAGAGGCTATGGGCAGATATGTCTGTGGAGTAAGACAAAGACAGACATATACAGTTGAAGTCGGACGTTTACATACACCTTAGCCAAATACATTTAAACTCAGTTTTTCACAATTCCTGACATTTAATCCTAGTAAAAATTCCCTGTCTTAGCTCAGTTAGGATCACCACTTTATTTTAAAATAATAGTAGAGAGAGTGATTTATTTCATCACATTCCCAGTGGGTCAGAAGTTTACATACACTCAATTAATATTATTTGCCTTTAAATTGTTTCACTTGGGTCAAACATTTCGGGCAGCCTTCCACAATAAGTTGGGTGAATTTTGGCCCATTCCTCCTGACCGAGCTGGTGTAGCTGAGTCAGGTTTGTAGGCCTCTTTGCTCGCGCACGCTTTTTCAGTTCTGCCCACAAATTGTCTATAGGCTTTGGAAGTATGCTTGGGGTCATTGACTTCCTGGCTGATGTCTTGAGATGTTGCTTCAATATACCCACATAATTTTTCTCCCTCATGATGCCATCTATTTTGTGAAGTGCACCAGTCCCTCCTGCAGCAAAGCACCCCCACAACATAATGCTGCCACCCCCATGCTTCACGGTTGGGATGGTGTTTTTCGGCTTGCAAGCCTCCCCTCTTTTCCTCCAAACATAACGATGGTCATTATGGTCAAACAGTTCTATTTTTGTTTCATCAGACCAGAGGACATTTCTCCAAAAAGTACGATCTTTGTCCCCATGTGCAGTTGCAAACCGTAGTCCGGCTTTTTTAAATGGCGGTTTTGGAGCAGTGGCTTCTTCCTTGCTGAGCGGCCTTTCAGGTTATGTCGATATAGAACTCATTTTACTGTGGATATAGATACTTTTGAACGTGTTTCCTCCAGCATCTTCACAAGGTCMTTTGCTGTTGTTCTGGGATTGATTTGTACTTTTCGCACCAAAGTACGTTCATCTCTAGGAGACAAAACGTGTCTCCTTCCTGAGCGGTATGACAGCTGCGTGGTCCCATGGTGTTTATACTTGCGTAATATTGTTTGTACAGTTGAACGTGGTACCTTCAGGCATTTTGGAAATTGCTCCCAAGGATGAACCAGACTTGTGGAGGTCTACAATTTTTTTTCTGAGGTCTTGGCTGATTTCTTTTGATTTTCCCATGATGTCAAGCAAAGAGGCACAGAGKTTGAAGGTAGGACTTGAAATACATCCACATAATACATATTACTTTACCTTAAAAAAACATATACTATAGTGCAGTTTGTGTAATGCAGTTTGTATAGTGCAGTTTGATTAGTGCAGTTTAAGGCGATTTTACAGTTAACAACTGAWGCTATTTCACATGCTGATATTGACTTTGGTATTACTGAGTTATCATTGGCTAGAACTCGAATTGCTAGGGGGCTGGCCCACGTGGAGGAAGATGTAGGGGAAATGGCGCAGCACAGCTTTCAAACCAGGGATTTCATGGCTAATYGAGGTAAGACGGTAATTCTACTAATACATTATTCATGTATGAATTACACATTGATACATCCAGCCCAAAGAGGGATGTTTAAAAAATACTTAATAATCGCCAAAGTTCCGGAGCATGCCTTTAAAGGAAAAATACACCCAAAACCACTAATTCCTATATTTTACAGTGTTAAATAACACTATGTGAGAACAACATGTTTTGTTTTTCAAGTCAAGTTTTTATTATCACATACACAGGTACAGTGAAATGCCTTTCTTGCTCTTTCCCAACAATGCAGTAATAATCAATATCAGTAGTACWATATTTTTTGTTATTAAAACAAGTAAAGTAGATCAAAAACATACAAGAAATGTTAATTAGAAGAACAGGCGAAAGTAAGTAAGCTACATACAGGGTCAGTYMCAGGGTCAGTGCCAATACCATATTGACAATACCATATTTACTATGTGCAGGGATACTGGAGTGGTAGGGTTAGATGCAGTTTGTACAGTCAGGTCCATAAATATTTGGACATTGACCAAGTTATTATTATTTTAGCTGTCTACCACAGCATATTAGAGTTGAAATTAAACAATGAATATGAGCTGAAAGTGCAGACTTTCAGCTTTAGTTTTGAGGGTATTTACATCCAAATTCGGTGAACGGTATAGAAATTACAGCACTTTTTCTATGTGATGCCTCCTTTWTAAGGGACCAAAAGTAATTGGACAATTGGCTGCTCAGCTGTTCCATGGCCGGGTGTGTGTTATTCCCTCATCAGTTCATTTACAAGTAAGCAGATAAAAGGTCTAGAGTTGATTTCAAGTGCAGCATTTGCATTTGGAATCTGTTGCTGTTATCCCTCAATATGAAGTCCGAAGAGCTGTCACTGCCAGTGAAGCAAGCCATCATTAGGCTGACAAATTTCAAACAAACCCATCAGAGAGACAGCTAAAACATTATGTGTGGCCAAGTCAACTATTTGGTACATTCTTAAAAAGAAAGAACCCACTGGTGAGCTCAGGAACACCAAAAGGCCCAGAAGACCACGRAAAACAACTGTGGTGGATGACAGAAGAATTATTTCCCTGGTGAAGAAAAACCCCTTCACAACAGTTGGCCAGATCAAGGACACCCTCCGGGAGGTAGGCGTATCTGTGTCAAAGTCACCAATCAAGAGAAGACTTCACCAGAGTAAATACAGAGGGTTAACCATAAGATATAAACCATTAGTAAGACTCAAAAACAGGAAGACCAGATTAGGGTTTGCCAAAAGAACATCTAAAAAAGCATGTACAGWKAATTCTGAAGTGTTTAGGGCTATATTATCTGCTCAGATTCAGCCAAATGCATCAAAACTCATTGGAAGGCGCTTCACAGTGCAGATGGTCATTGACCCGACGCGTACTGAGAAAACAACCCAATACTTTTTTAAGGCAAAGAAGTTGAATGTTCTGCAATGGCCAAGTAAATCACCTGACCTGAATCCAATTGAGCATGCATTTCACTTGCTGAAGGCAAAACTGAAGGCAAAACGCCCCAAGAACAAGCAGGAACTAAAGACAGCTGCAGTAAAGGCCTGGCAGAGCATCACCAGGGAAGAAACCAAGCATCTGGTGATATCTATGGGTTCAAGACTTCAGGCAGTCATTGAGTGCAAAGGATTTGCAACCAAGTATTAAAACTCACCATTTAATTTATGATTACGTTGGTACGTCCAATTACTTTTGAGCCATTAAAACTGGGGGGCTATGTTAAAAATGGTTGTAATTCCTACACGGTTCACACAATAATTTTGATAAAATCCTTCAATTAAAGATGGTCTACACTTAAAGCACATCTTGATTGTTCTGTTTCAAATCCATTGTGGTGGCGTACAGAGGCAAACTGATGCAAATTGTGTCACTGTTCAAGTACTTATGGACCTGACTGTATAGGGGTAATGTGACTAGACATCAGAATATATGATAAACAGAGAAGTGTGTGTCGTTGTGTGTGTGTGGTGTGTGTGTGTGTGTTGTGTGTGTGTGTGTGTGTGTGTGTGTGTGTGTGTGTGTGTGTGTGTGTGTGTGTGTGTGTGTGTGTGTGTGTGTGTGTGTGTGTGGTGTGTGTGTGTGTGTGTGTGTTAGAGTCAGCCACGGATGTGTGTGGGTGTTATGTTAATGTGAACAAATTGTGTGTTAATCTGAGTGCGTGTGTGTTGGTGTTTCAGTGTGAGTGAGAATGTAGAGTGTGCATAGAGTCAGAGCAAAAATACAAATAAAACAGAAGGGTCAATGCACATAGTCTGTGTAGCCATTTTGTTAGCTCTGTAGCAGTGTCATGGCTTGGGGATAGAAGCTGTTCAGGAGCCTGTTGGTGTCAGACTTGTTGGTACGGTACCGTTTGCCATGCGGAAGCAGAGAGAACATTCTATGGCTTGGGTGGCTGGAGTCTTAATAAGTCGACTGCAAAACCCACAATGCAATAGCTAGCAAAGCTAGCACACAATAATACCAAAGTCAATATCAGCATGTGAAGTAGCTATAGTAGTTAGCTGTAAAAATCTCCTTAACAAACTGCACTATCAATTTAGGAGTTTACAATCTCACCATATTCAACCTGCAAATCTGGTCTTATAGACTAGACGTAATGTTTATTTTWATTTTTTTATTTCACATTTATTTAACCAGGTAGGCCAGTTGAGAACAAGTTCTCATTGACAACTGCGACCTGGCCAAGATAAAGCAAAGCAGTGAGACAAAACAACAACATAGTAAATGTAAATCCGAGAAACTCAAATTGGTATGATATGTTACGTTTGGTATGGTTACACAAGACAGATGGTTATTTAAGGCAACAACAAAAAAGTAGGGTGGTTGGTCGTATTATAACGCGAATGTCTAGCAACCCAAAAGTTGCGAGTTTGAATCTTATCACTGACAACTTTAGCATTTTAGCTAACTACCAACTTTTCAACTACTTAGCATGTTAGCTAACAAATTAATACATACCATACAAAACGTAACATGGAGTATCTCAGATTTACGTACAGACTAATATGAACACGAATGCTTTGAGCCCAGATTGAGCATTGAGATAATAATTAATAGAAAGATGACTTTTAGTTTGTGAAAATGTCTATCGCACGTCAGATTTCAGTACTGGCCGATGTCATAACGCGGGATGTTATCTTCTCGCTCGAATGAGCCATTGATTATATTTTTGCGATAATCCCGACCTTGAGAAATTTGTCATTTAACAGAGGTTCACCACATTTCTCATATTTTTCTGATTCAGTCCGTGGTGTTTAGCTTAGTGCTGTTACGAACTTCAGACGTCGATCTGCAGGTGCTGGAAAGGGTTAGGCTTAGGGGAAAGGTTACATGCTAAGTAGTTGCAAAGTAGCGAAAAAGTAGTAAGTAGTTGAAAAGGTGCTAAAATGCTAAATTTGTCACTGACGAAATTTGAATGGTCAACCTTTGGGTTGCTAAACGTTCACGTTATACGCCAACTAGCCACCCACTCAAGTTTTTGACTTAAGTAACCATCTGTCTTATGTAACCATACCAAATGTAACATATCGTACTAATTTGAGTGTTTCGGATTTACGTTTACTATGTTAAATCCAGTCTATGATACCAGGCTGCAATGCTATGTCATACCGGCTGTATTTCTGCCTGTGTGAACGGGAAGAGTTCAGATACACATGAAAACATTAAATGACCCCAGGAATCGATAGAACATTGCTCAGAGATGCCAAAATACGATATAACATTCAAAATGGCTGAATCTTTCCTTTAATTTGACCCTCCTCACAGCAGGAAAATAATCCAGCAGCCACAGGAAATGTGAATAATTATGTGGATTTTGATTCATCTACATTTTTGTAGGGTTTAATCCCTTTTTCGTGAGGGCAAATCAAGTCTCTCTCTTTCCACCCATCACCAAGTCCATTCATTCCCTTCCTCATTCATTCAGCTCAACATGTTGGAATGCATCTGTCCATCCTTCCCACTGGCTTTTTACACAGTGTTCCTTCTGTCCACATTTCTCTTTTCTTATATTTTTTGTGCTCTCTCTCTCTGCCTGTTACTGTGACTATTTCTCGCTTATCTTATGCTTTATTTTCCTATGGTTTTCCCTCTCTCCTTTCTCTCCCACCCATCTCTCCCTTTCCTCCCTCTCTCCTCTCTCCCTCTCTCCAGTGTGTACGTCTCGATGTCAGAAGTTCCTGATCTCTCGTGTGGGCGAGGACTGGATCTTTCTCATCCTACTGGGTCTGGTAATGGCCCTGGTCAGYTGGGTGATGGACTATGCTATCGCCTTCTGTCAGCAAGGTGAGTGAGAGGGAGAGCGAGAGAGAGAGAGAGAGAGGGGAGGGGTAGGTATTGCGGGAGAGAGAGAGAGATATTCCGAGCCCCCCAAGTGTAAAAAAAGTTTAYTTAATTGGTTTTATGTATCTCTGTGTGTCTGTGCAGCTCAGAAGTGGATGTACGGGGAACTGGACAGTAACATGCTCCTGCAGTACCTGGCATGGGTCACCTACCCAGTGGTGCTCATCACTTTCTCAGCAGGGTTCACACAGATACTGTCCCCGCAGGCTGTGGGTAAGAGACACACCCATGCTCAAGTGTGACACACACACATACACACACACGCAAGTACATGAATGGGCGCGCAGACACACACACATATACTCTCATTGAATTTCACCTCACACCTAAATTCATTGCTAATCATGCACACTCATATATGTAAATACCTCATTTACATACAGAATGAAACACTGTACATGATTGTTTAAAGGTCACAGATGTATGGAGTGGACTCAGTTCACAAAAGTAGTTGGCAAAGGTTATACAACTTCAGGACATCCTTGACTATATCCTTGAAACCGCTAGTACTGACAGCCTTGAATACATACATAATCTTGAAGTTGATGCATGAATATACCTTTTTCTCCCCTTCCTTCTCTCTCCCTCCTCCGGCCCTCTCCTCTCCCACCTCTGCTCTTCCTCCTTTCTCTCCTCTTCTTTCTCAGGTTCGGGTATCCCAGAGATGAAGACCATTCTGAGAGGCGTAGTGCTGAAGGAATATCTCACCTTTAAAACCTTTGTGGCCAAAGTTATCGGGCTGACCTGTGCTCTGGGCAGTGGCATGCCCCTGGGAAAGGAGGTGGGAAACCCCTAGTGGACTGTTACGGAATGAAAGGGATATGTTTGAAATTCCTGGGTTCGTGTTTATCAAGCATCTCAGAGTAGAAGTGCTGATCTAGGATCAGTTTTGCCTTTAGATCATAATGAATAAGGTTATGGACAGGGGGCGACCTGATCCTATTTCAGAAGTCCTACTCTGAGAGGCTTTATGAATACGGGCCCTGATCTGAAATTGGTTTAGTTCTGCCTTTTTTTCTCCCTTTCCCCCTTCCTCATCCTGTAACCCCTCATCTCTCTCTCTCTCTCTCCTCCGATCACTCTCTCAGGGCCCGTTCGTTCATGTGGCCAGTCTCTGTGCAGCCCTCCTGAGCAAGTTCTTGGCTGCCTTGTTTGGTGGAATCTACAAGGTGAGAGAACCCCCCCCCCCCACATACACACACACACATACACACACACCCTAACCTTTAACCCTTTAACCCTTAGTATCTGTGTGGTACCTGTCTGACCAGCGTGCCACCCCTCCAGGACCCACTCTCACCTCCACTCACCTGAGTCCAACCCTGGGCTCCAGTCTGGCTCCTGTCTATGGTTCTCAGTCTGCCAAGAGATTACTTTCCCTGCCATACACCACCCAAGACTTGGAGGAGGAAAAGGAGGAGGTGGAGAACGAGGAGAGGGGGGGGAAAGGGAGATGAAGGAAGAAAGTGTAAAGTCAGCAGGAGTTAAATAAGACTGTCTACTTTATAGAGCTTCCATATTGATCAGTGTCAGCGCTCAATCCATTTSAACCCAGTCACTATAAGAGATTACATTTACTTTCTGTCCAAAAAAAAACACAGCAATGATGCATTAAAGAGAATATCCCAGAAGATTTTGGTCTCTGCTTTTCTTCATTTTAACTCTTAGGTACTCACTCAGATTTCTGTCTTTTCCCACTTACTGCTTAAGGAAGAGCCCTTTGAGGGAAACAAGGTACGAGTGCACGTGTGTCTGAGTATGTGCACGTCTCAGAGTTTCCACGTTTCATGTACACATGTTGGAGCGTCATGTGAGCATCATTCCATTTCTAATCAAGGGTTCCTATTATATTCTATGTGAATGACACATGACATCTCCATTTACTTCATGTTATTCGGTTCATTCTGGCATTCCTCGCTGTGACTCCATTGTATTCCAATGCCCTAGGCCTTCCCTCTTTACCAGAAATGTGTATGTTTGTATGTGTGTTTACATGTGTGTGTGTGTGTGTATGTACTATATGTGCTTGCACATACGTGTGTGTGTGTTCCTATTCCTACAGAATGAGCTGAGGAACACTGAGATGCTATCAGCAGCATGTGCAGTGGGGGTAGGCTGCTGCTTCGCTGCCCCCATTGGAGGTAATTACAATATACTTTGGGTGAGAAATACAATAAGTGAAAGAATGGTGTTACTGCAAAAGTGATTGTGTGGGTGCGTGTGCGTGTGCGTGTGTGTGTGTGTGTTGCAGGTGTGCTCTTCAGCATTGAGGTAACGTCTACGTTCTTTGCGGTGAGGAACTACTGGAGGGGCTTCTTCGCTGCCACCTTCAGTGCCTTCATCTTCAGAGTACTGGCTGTGTGGAACCAGGACGAAGGTGAGGAGGTGTGTGTGAGTGTGTGTAAGGGGAAGGGCTTTGGGTCTACGTCACTGAGTCAATAGTTAGTCGGAGGTGACTCATGTTATTCCTCCCTGTTTCTCTTTCTCTCTCTTCTCTCTTTCTCTCTGTCTCTCTATGTCTGTCTTTCTCTCAGAGACCATCACAGCCCTCTTTAAGACACGTTTCCGCCTGGACTTCCCCTTTGACCTCCAGGAGCTGCCAGCCTTCGCCATCCTGGGGTACGGGTTTCTTGTTTGTCTTTTGTGTCCAACACGCCCAGGTCTGACTCCTCCTTATTCTGATCACTTCAATGGCTATTGGCTATTGGCTTCAATGGCTATTGGCTATTGGCTTCAATGACTGTTGGCTTCAATGGCTATTGGCTTCAATGGCTATTAGCTATTGGCTTCAATGGCTATTGAACTAGAATGGTGTGTGACACTGTCCCCTCTCCTCCTCAGGATTGCGTGTGGTTTTGGTGGGGCCCTGTTTGTCTACCTGAACAGACTGATAGTAGAGTGTATGAGGAAACAGAAGACCATCAACAAGTTCCTGCTCAGGAAGTGAGTCTAACACACACGCACGCACACACACACACACACACACACAACTTCATACACTTACACACACCAAACACACACACACACACACACACACACACACACACACACACACACACACACACAGCGCCGGCTCGCCATTTACGTGGACCACACACTGTGCGTTGGAGGCCCAGACAAAAAATATATATATTTTTAAAAAATTGAGAGAGAGTTTGAAAGAAAACACTTTTGAGAGGTGGAATTATATAATACACAAAGTGCAGCACGACTACAAATAAACGTTCTCTCAAGTAATGTTTTGGGCCCAAGGGTTATGAGGTGTGGGTCCCCCAACCATATATCACTTTGGGCCCCCAAAAGGCTAAAGCCCTGAGTTCTTTCGTACATGAACAGCAGTGTATTGTAGAGAAGATAAACACTGTAAAACAGAATGGGAGCACCTGAGCAACACCCACTTTTTTTAACCAGAAAACGATCATGATCCTTTGGGTAATTTGTTATTTTCAATGATTAGTAACGTTTTGAGCTAGTAGACGTGTCCATTTTATATATGATATAATAATGAACAGATTGCATTTTGCGTCCCGGTCACCTCAAGATGAATGGTTTTGACCACTGAAATGTTTTACTTCGCTCCCGCACACCACTGTTTTAGTTCAGTGCCGTTAGAAAGCACTACCGTAGTTGCACCACTGCTGTATAAAATGAAAAGGCACCTGCAAAATATATTTTTTTTAATCTATTTTGTTGTGCGGTTACATTTGTATGTTGTTTCATGTCCGACGGTGTTGGTCACATGGTGTTGTTACATATCATTTGAGAAGCGCGCACCACGAACAAATTCAATCTGTAATTTCACATTTCCTGTAAGAACCATGATGAGCATGGCTCGGGCATGTCTTGGCATCGCTGTATTGCAGCCTCTGACTCTTCCATCAGCCTACTAAAGGTTGCACCTTTGCAGACAACTGCATGTCCGGTAGGGACCTCGCAATTGAKAAATAATCAGTAGGCCTAATATTACATGATTAAATCTGTGAGAAAAAAAATCCTCCCCAAGCTGTGTACAGGCATTTAACACCATTCTGCACGTTGCCATCCATTTCCCAACATCAATCGGTTAAATGACATTGTTAAAATATKTTCATTCAGTTACAAAAGTAACAGTCCTGGGTGAGCCCCAAATGCGAGCCCAGCGTGGCCACGTTGAGGTTACAATGTAGCCAATATGTATGCGCTAAATGGAAAAGCACAGGATCATTTGTTTTGTCGATAAAACAAACAGCTCTGCTTGGCTTGGTAAGGAACAGATCGACATTCACTGGGGGGAGGGGCTGGTCCAACTCAAGACGTCATAACAAAAGGATGCACCCCCTTCCCAAAGTAAAATATGTCCACATATAAATAAATGTAACACTCTCCCCCCTCATAGAATGAACTCAAAATAATGTTTACGACCACAAATAACAATAACTGTAGCGGCCCTGTGTTTATAAATATGGATTTTTTTATGGCACAGTCGCAGGGTTACGAGCTCACTCTCCCTGCATGTTTCATTACACTACGACCAGCCGGCTGCAGACAATGATCAGCTAGGGGGAAATCCGATTTTTTTACATTTGGATGCCATATTTATAATTATATCAAATATATGCAAMAAATTCTCCACCAACAAGTTTCTGTGCCAATGCACCACACAACCAATAAACAAAGCATACCGACTTCGGCACTTCAATATCATAGCTTGCGTTTTCAACAACACAATAAATAGACTATTTCAATCTCCACAAACAGAAATCACATCCCTCCCTACTTTGTAGGCTTACCCAGTATAGAAGGCTTGGCTTGACAATCTCCGAATGTCATTAAACTTTTTGATGTTTTGTAACAGATGTCTCTTTCCATTCATCAATTGGCGCCTGCACAGCTTGGATTGATTGATTTTATTTGTACACAAAGATTTTTTCAAGTGACAGGGATTGCAYAATAAAGTCGGGGACGTATTTCTATTGTGGCCCCTATGTTTTACATAAATACATATASAATGACATAGATACAGACACATTCCAAAGATGGAGACTACAACATGCTCAACCTCCAGATGAGTATGAGGGGGGAGTTTAAAATACAATTCTTAAAAGCTTGTTTGGCTGGTAGATCATTTTTTAGATGTTAGGAGCTGCTAGTGAACCATGATGTGCAGGCAAAATCATAGTGACACTGGACCAGTGCACTTGCCATAGTCKTTAGGGTGTATATAGCTAGGTTTCCATCCAATTGGCGACAGATTTYATGTGAATATTCAAAAATCTTCACAAAAACAATATGCAATTTCAGCGCTGGACAACATGACAGGCAACATTTTAATTTACYGGACATTTGAGAAACTACTTGGACAYCCATATGCATTMAGATCCAACCTGAATGGYGCAGCCAGCCCCATCAATAAACSAGGGCTGTTGGCCACATTTAAGTGTCCTTAAAAACAGCCTATAACAAATTACGAAAACACTATTCCTTGTGTTTCGATGTGTAGCATATGCAACTTTATATCACATTTTTTTTTCTTTAGGTACTTTTCGAAAACAATAATGGCCTAACCCCAGAAAGATAGAGAGCATGCTACGACACCGACATGCATTTCTTCATGTCAGATAGACATGTGTCCAAACTTTTGACTGGTAATATATATATATATAAAATATAGGGCTTTGAACAAGAACTGTCAACTTGAAAATGCAAACTTGAGTTCACATAAGAATAATATTGCAGAGGTATTATTAATTTATCAAAAGCGGGACACACTCACTCACACTAATGAACCCACAGCTCCTCTCTCCATGTCAGACGTCTGGTGTATCCTGCTATGGTCACCTTGATCATTTCCACCCTCACCTTCCCCCCTGGGTTTGGACAGTTCATGGCTGGACAGGTCAGAAGTTACACTTTTTTTTAAATATCTGTGTCTGTGTATCTGTCAACCACAATGTGTATGATACATTTTTCAAAATATTAGACCAGGGATGCATTTCATTTGTCTGAAACAGCCTCCTTCCTTGTCCCCTTCATAGTCTCTGATATGAAGGATCAGTTCTGTGTTGTCTCCACCTATCCTATTCTGTTAGATCAGATAATGGAAGGAGATGAGGAAAGGGAACCATTTTAGACTATTACGATTGATACAGTATATCCCATGCCTAACAGTTATGTCTCTCCTTGTCTCCTCAGCTGACGCAGCATGAGTCCCTGGTGGCGTTGTTGGACAACCGAACATGGTGTCGGCAGGGCGTTGCCGAGGAGTTCGACTACATCAGCCACTCCCACGCCTGGAAACACCCCCAGGTTAACGTCTTCATCACTCTCATCCTCTTCATCGTCATGAAGGTACGTGTTCATTTATTTGAGATCGAGAGAGTGGGTTTCTGTGTGGGTTTGGGATAGGTGAGGCTGATATTGTTTATTTTTAATCATTTTTATTTAACCTTTATTTATCCAGGTGAGGCAATTAAGAACACATTCTTATTTACAATGATGGCCTGTCTCGGTGTGAACCTGTGATTGTGTTGATGTCAAATGTTCTGCTCCAGTGTGTCTGTTTTCAGTTCCCTCTATTACCCTTCTCTCACACACGTCTCTATCTTCATCTCTCCTCAGTTCTGGATGTCTGCAGTAGCTACCACCATGCCTGTGCCATGTGGGGCCTTCATGCCAGTTTTCCTCATTGGTAAGTCACTTGCTGTGTGTGCGAATTTGTGTATTTAGCCATACACACTAAAAACACCTGTATGTACACTAACACTTTATGTATGGGATGTGCAGGTGCGGCATTTGGACGTTTGGTAGGAGAGACCATGGCAGTCATGTTCCCTGATGGCATCCATGCTGATGGCAGTGTCTATCCCATAGTGCCTGGCGGCTATGCTGTAGTGGGTGAGTACATCACCAGTTGCATTAAAACGAACCTGTTTTTTGCTTTCAAGGCCCCATTACAGCTCTAACGTGTTCACTTATGGCTGAATCCAAACCTGAGACTACTGAATTTAACCATAGGCCCCTCCATTTTGGCTCTCTCTGATGTGATTGAAACTGCCGGCGGTACTCCACCAGTTGCACTAAAACCAACCCGTTTTTTCATCTTCAAGGCCTCATTACGGCTATTTTGTATCTACTTATGGGCACCATCTTGGATCTTTCTGTTCTCTAACATGATTGAAAAATGCAGGAGGGTGTGATGCCGAAGCTATTTTCGTCAATTGTGCTAGCTTATTGAATGTGACTGGTGGAAATGTATTATGCTACGATAAAGCAGACAAGCAGGTTAAGGATTGAAATAAAAAGTTTAATCATTTTCTGCTCTTCATTGAACTGATGGATTAGTAGAATTKTTTWAWTTTTTTWATTTATCCGTTATTTTACCAGGTGTGTTGACTGAGAACACGTTCTCATTTACAGCAACGACCTGGGGAATAGTTACAGGGGAAAGGAGGRGGATGAATGAGCCAATCGTAAACTGGGGATTATTAGGTGACTGTGATGGTTTGAGGGCCAGATTGGGAATTTAGCCAGGACACCGGGGTTAACACCGCTACTCTTACGATAAGTGCCATGGGATCTTTAATGACCTCAGAGAGTCAGGACACCCGTTTAACGTCCGCACCCTACACAGGGCAGTGTCCCCAATCACTGCCCTGGGGCATTGGGATATTTTTTAGACCAGAGGAAAGAGTGCCTCCTACTCCAACACCACTTCCAGCAGCATCTGGTCTCCCATCCAGGGACTGACCAGGACCAACATGTAAATGTAACTAGTACAATCACATCGCTAGCTTGAGCTTTCATTTGTTTTGTTGTCTAAAACAGTAAAGCTAACAAATAAACGTACAGTACCATTGAAAACCTGTTCACCTATTGCTTATGAAACGTGTTTTTTTGTGGAGAGATGTAATGAATGAAATGTGGACTCACCCACTACTCACCCTGTGCTACCAGCCTTTCTGTACTCTCTGTAGTTGTAAAAAAAAAAAAAACGTTCCACCACTTTGGGCCAAGTCATATTCATCATCATCCATACTGTGTATCCCTCCTCCCCAGGTGCAGCGGCGTTGTCGGGGGCAGTGACTCACACGGTGTCGACAGCAGTCATCGTGTTTGAGCTGACGGGTCAGATCAGCCACATCCTGCCGGTGATGATAGCGGTGATCCTGGCCAACGCCGTAGCCCAGTCCCTCCAGCCCTCGCTATACGACTCTATCATCAGGATCAAGAAACTACCCTATCTCCCTGAACTGGGCATGGGGCACCACGAGTAAGTCTGTCTGTCCATCTTTTCTTTTCTTTGTTTATGTCTCTATCTCCCTTGCTTTCTGTTACTCCCTTTTCTTTATTCTCTTATGTTTTCAACTGTCTTCTTGACTGATTCTCTCTTCTTAACATTATTTCTTGTCCTCTCTTCGTCTATCTCCTCTTTCATTCTTACCCCTTCTTCTGCTCTCTTCTCCTCTCCTCCTTCAGGAAGTATAACATCCGTGTGGAGGACATCATGGTTAGAGACGTGCGTTACATCACTCTCTTCTCCTCCTACCGAGAGGTACAGGAGGTCCTGATGACTGGACAGCTGAAAACACTGGCCCTGGTTGAGTCCACAGGTAAGGGTCCGTGTGCAACTGCACATCTATAGTCAGCTATGAATCCAAGATGCATCCTTCCTCCATGACACCATGACACATTTCTCCCTCTCTACCGCTTTCCTTCTTCTCTCCCGTGTCTTTCACTTCTTCCAGCTTTTTGTTTTTGTGTCCTATTCCATCTATTCCGTACTCTGCTTATTACTCTCCCTTACTGTTCCCTCTTTCTCTCCTCTCCTTTCTCCCTGCACCCCTTTTCTCTTCCTCTGTCTCCTCTCCCTTATTCTCCTTTACTCTTTTCTCCCCTATTTTGTCACTTTCCCTATCTTCCTATCCCACTCTTCCCCTCTCTCCCTCCCTCTCTCTCTCTGTCCCTCAGACTCTATGATCCTGTTGGGTTCTATAGAGCGCTCCCAGCTCCAGTCACTCCTGTCCATCCAGCTGGGTCCAACGCGCAGGCTCGACCACCTCCGGAGGCACGCCCAGGACAACGGCACACACACACACACACTGGGCGCACACACACACCTGACCAGCCTGGACACCATGGACAGTCCCCCCAGCCCACCCTGCACACACACACACTCCTACACCTCCAACTCCTCCAATACCAGCGCACGCCATGGGGTTCGCTTCCTGGTGAGTGTAGCGGAGGTGAGTCGGACTCCCGCTCACGTGAGGAGGTAGCCCTGCGTGCCACTTAAAGTCACTGTTATCATCAAGAGTGGGGTAGTTTGGCTGAAGGTTATTACACATAATGTGTGGATGTGTATTTGGATGGACAAATATTGCTTACAGAAAACGTGTGAGTCAGGGTGTGTGTTTGGAAAGGTATGTGTTAGGATAGGTGTGTGTGTGTATGTACAGTAGGTGTGTGGGGCTGGTTTGGTGTGTTTGGTAAGGGACGTCTGTGAAGTTTGCCTTACAGTATGTGGGGCATCTTCAGTACTTCAGTATGCCTTCTACTGTCTACAGTACCTCT